>NW_028185038.1:2494074-2588533 GCF_003343005.1 Rhea americana | reverse complement strand
ACTCATGTTTTAAAGACATTCCTGGTTTGGGGTTTGTCTTTTCGTTTCTTTGGTGGCTCAACACCTTCTGGAAAATGATCAAAAGAATTTCATACATACATACATACATACATACATAAAGGACCCCTTTTATTACCCAGGTGCGTAAATAATCCCCGTTCAGGAACAGTATGTTGGGATCAAGTGGGATAATAGAAGAGGCACAAGTTAGGAAATGGAAATTGAAAGGAAATGTTTTTTTGCATCTTCTAGTGACAAGGTAGTAAATAGAATTTCCTTCTAAAAAGCTGGGACTGTATTTTAGTTTGTTTTTTTCAAAGGTGGATAACTGCACATTTGTAGGAGAGGTGAAGAATATTTAGAAGGCAAATGGTATTGGGGAAATCATGTTTATGAATCTGAGGACTGTCTCTTAACTTTGAGGGTGACAGTCCACTGTTCAGGTRCCTTGCTCTCTGAGCACATCTTTCTGCAGTGATTAACCTCTGACTTTTAATTCATTCCTCAAAAGGCAGTTGCAGTGCCACTGCCTGCAAGCATATTTATCTGCTTTTTCACCACCGCTCCTACTCCTAAACTCCTGTAATTTGCCTTCCTCCCATTTTTACTCTGGGTTTCTCTTCTACAGCTGGTTTCAAAACAGTAGAGTTGTACATAATGAGCTCAGGTCCTTCTTCCTGGAAGAGTAGATTACTGAGATGTAAAAGGAGTCTCTCCTACACTTTGGAAAACTGTATATGATGAAAAAGTTCAGCACAGTTATTTTACAATAGATGGTTAAAACTCATAGCCTGGAAGCCTGCATTTATATTAGTCCTCAGGTACCTTCATTCTAGCCATGMTCTCTTTTCTCTTTTTCTCACTGTCTCATATGAGTGTAGAAGGCTGTGCACAGCAGTACAGTAGTTTGCTGGTATCAACAGCAAGACCACTTCTGTTGTAGTATTTGGCTCCTTGAAATAGTTGTAGCAAGAAAATCCTGATCAGCCCTCATAAACTTGAAGYAGAGACTTCAAAACAAAAGGTTTTTCTGAAGGCCTTATGCAATGTTAACAAAAAGTTAACAAATCTCAAAATAAATGAAAACTAAGAGGTGTGAAGGCCTCATATTTTTTCAAAGTTATTTCAGACTGTCACCGTGATAGCAGAAGGACTCCAAGATTAAGACTAAGGAAAAATCCCTGTTCAAAGAAAAACTGTATTTTTCCTCATAATAATTCATACCATCAAATACAGTCTTTATCTCAAGCTCCAAGACATCAGTCAGCCTGTATTCTACTTATTTATGAGTTAGTTAAATTACAAACTCTGCCACTGTAGATCTCAGTGTGGCTCAGCACTGTGAGGCTTTTAAACACTACAAGTAGTCTCAGAAACATCTGTTTCTTGTATGTAGAGGTAAACTGAGTTTGTAAGCTATGCATTGAGTCTGTATAGCCTGTTGTGAGTGATAAAGGGAGAATGCTTAACATGCTAATAATCATCTTAAGACATCCAGAATGCATGCTRTTCCTAAAACAAGATTAATACTAATGTAAATTTACAATGATTTTGTCTCTTTTTTGCACTTTTCAGAATAGGTAGTATTTTGATCAATAGCAAGACTTTGCAGCCTCACATTCTTATCTCTAGTCTAAGCTGCCATCTGATCATTGYAAGGGTCAGAACGTCACCTGCCAGAATATCATGTTACTCAGTGTATGCTAAAATGGGTGGGGGGTTTCCCCCCCTGTAAAGCATTTTAAATCGTGAACCTTAGGAAGCAAAGTAATAATCAGATATACCAAGTCCTACCTTTCCTTCACATTCTTCAGCTTCTAAGAAGAAAACGGACTGGTACTTAGTAATATGGCTATTGTTGCATGAGATCTAATCGTATGGTCAATTGTTTCTAGCAATGACAGGTTCAAGTATATTAGAAGAAATTTCAAGGAACCATGTAATCCTCAATTCTGAAATAACAAAAGGCCTGCTAACTTCATAAATCTGCGATTCATTTATAGCTTGCAGAATGAAAGACAATATATTCTCAAAAAGAAATCTTTGCAAAGAGACATCCATGCAATAATGTAATAATTTCCTTCAATTTGGATAGGCATACATTAGCTTTTTAGTGGTTACACAGATYGGTCTTGTTCATGAATTTGGTTCTTGTCTTCTGTTATCACAATCAAMGCTGTTGTCTTTACTTTGCGTTTGAATGTTCAACTGAAATATGTTTTATCTTTCCTTATCAGTTAGTGAAGCATTTTCTTTTTGTATATTTATGTAACTTGTTTAGCATAATTTCTTCTTTAGATCAACCACAAGTAACTACATTGCTTTCTTCCCCATTGACGGCAGACTCCTACACAACTCAAACTCTCTYGTGATCTTACTGTCCATGCCTCGCCCCATCTAAGGATTGTCTCATCCTAAGGAGCTGAGTAGCTTAATATAAAAGAAGTGCTCCCTTAAAAAAATGGTTTGATGAAAATATGTATCGTTGTTTCATGACTGGTAACCTTAGCTATCTCGAGTCTAATAAAGTAAAATAGGAGAAGGGATTTGTAAAGGTAAATTTAAGCTATGTTTGCAGCTCAACATACAGATGTCTGCGTATGCAGTGCTGCTGACTCTGTAAGAAATTAACAGTGATGTTGATGCATTGTGGCACTGATCTGTGACATCTCMAATTCCTACTGTAAACTGGATCAACTGGAATGGTGCTCTGATTGATACTTGTTACTCTGAAAGAATGGTCTACAAATAAGAGTCATCAACCAAAAGGCTGTGCCTTTTTTTGCTATTCTTGTTACTGCACCAGACAGAGGTAATAAAAATTACTGTATGACTGTACAGGAAAAATAGAAATATTTAAAATTATTTATAAATTTTAGTGAAATTGTATGTGTTTTAAACTAATTTTCAAATGAATAGTGGGTATATCTTCATCCAACAGAAATAGTATTAGAGAACTGATTAGGAATTTCTGCCTAAAACAGCAACTGAATGTCATATGAGATCAGTATCTGGATATTCTAGCTTCAATGACTTCTCACTTTTGAGTGTCTAATTTTGCTGAAAAAAAATAGAAGCCCCTTAAGTAGCCTACAACCTCATGCTGAAGGCTATATATGTGATATGATCCTGATGTAAATTACCATTCTTGATAAGCTGCAAGGTGGAAAATAACCTCTGAATCAGCACTGGAGTGTCATGAATATGGGTCTGTCTTTAGCATGTGCCCTTAGCATGAGGATATGTATGCGCTTTTACTGAATCAAAATCTCATGCTGAAATATAAAAATTGACATAATTTCATTTTYACTAAAATATTTTTTAAAACATGTTTTCTTCCAATGTGTAATAAAACAAATGTCAAAGTCTCAAATGTTACTATAAAATAGAACTGGTAGCTTCTGCAAAGCTCTGATCTGGCATACCCTGCTAACATTATTTGCAGAGGATGGATCATTTGGCAGATAATAAACACAGAACTGTAAAGAAACCACCATCTTCATCTGCAAACTTTTCCAGGCTGGCTCATCCGATAATAACCCACATAAATTTAAACGCTTAACCATGTAGCAATCACCCGGGGGACAAGCTGACAGTTTAGAATTTATAAGGCAGGTCACATTCATAATGTAAAATTATACACATACTTACAATAGACTATTTAACTACAAAAATGTCATTCTTTAACCTTTCCAAATAAGCCTATTGATAGAAGTATAAATACAGTTTAATTTTGTGTTTGGCAGCTCCCKGCTCTATTGCTCTACTGATGGACAGACATCGCGGCATGCTGGAACGTGTTACGGCCTCTAACTGAATTCGCTGGAATAAAGTGAGGCGGCTCGCTCAGATTGCAGAGGCGTTATAGTATAACTCATTCRGCTGTGGTATTTTATTAGTTCTCTCAATCTGATGACCAGGCCTCACCCTGGGCGTTTTCTCCGTAACTACACCTCTTGGCTGGCTGGCTTCTTGGTTGGTCTTTTATTCCGTTAGGTGGTACGTGGAGTGGTGTACACTTGGTGTGTTCTTTCCCTAGCGTGGTAGCTTGTAACTGTTCGCTTGTGGCTTAAACTACAGGAGGATCCTTTAAGTGGCTGGGCCACTAGGAAAAAAGAAGTTACATGCTTGTTTTCTGCTGGCTGCTGAACGCTGCAGTGGGGGCACTTTCTAGCAGAGGGAGTTCACAGGTTCGCAGAGCAAGGCGGGAGAGGGAGCTGCTGGGGTGCAGGGGAGTCCTGCAGGGAACGAGGAGGTGACAGAAGTACTGCAAGAAACTTGTTTCCTAGAGTCCTAGAGGGAACTGTAGCCACCTGAGTGAAAACCTGGAGAAAGCTGTTCTGTAAGGATACCTGGGAAATAGAGATATGATGAATTACAAACTCATTTTATTTCTTTTTTCTCTCTCTAGATTTTCTGGTATTTTATACCTTTCATTGTAATAGTTGGGGTTCTGAAAAAACCTGATAAAGGCTCTAGGTGAAGTCCTGCCTCATCATCACTACGTCTACCTTTTGCTTGGACATATCACATGTACCAAATACCTTGATGCCTAGCTCTGTAATAAATTGCTTTCCTATTTTGCAGATGACACTGTCCTTCATCTTGAATTACTACTGGTGTAGCTAATATATGGAACAATAAAAAGAAAGAAAACATTGTTTTTCTTCTTTCTAGTCACTTAATATATCCACTCTTTGGGCAGTTACTGAGTCTAGATATATTATATGCCATAATTTACACTATTGTTACATTTTAAAGTAGTYAGTCATTGTTTCTCTTAAATTGCTTTAACTACTGTTACGTGACTAACCTGAGCTACCCACAACTGTGAAAAATTATTGTTCTGGAACGCAGCCATTTATGGCTGCATGCTGAAAAATCCTACCAAAAACCAAGCATCAGCAATCGTCAGAAGTTTTTAATTTATTATCCTCTTTTTTTTTATTGTATCATGCAGTAACTTTTCTACTAAAGAGTTTTCATTCATCTTGAATCATTTTAATGATTGCACCAGAGTAGAAGAGGATGATAAATAGCAGCAATATTATGGAAAAATAATATCATAGAAATTCTGGAAGGATCTCATATCACAGTATTTTTCATTACTTGCTTATAGATGTATATGGATTAGAGGACTTTTTAGCAACTGTTGTGTCTGCAGTTCCATAGTCCAGTAGCTAAAGAATTAAGATCAGTACCAACAAATGAGAGAAATATAGTTTTATGACAGTACACAATTTGCATCTTGTATAAAAGGATATGACAAACAAGCTCTAGGAAACTAAACTGTAGGAATTAACAGTGGAAAAACTGATTAAAGAACTATTGCTAGTTGGGCAAGGCCAATCAGAATATGTAGTTCATGGGGATGGATTTCCAGTGTTGACTGTAGGATAGACCATAAAAATTGTCTCTAAAATTCTCATTAATTGGCCATTTTTAGTGCCAAATTTTAGATTCAAATACTTAATTATTATGACTAGACATTACATTATAATGCAGTGAATTGAATTATCTACTTCTAAAGAGACAGCTTCACAGTCAAGGGAAAATTGATACCTTTTTGACAGACAATAGAAGAGTCCGCATACTTGCCTTTAAAGGACTCATTTTTCCCGCTTTTACTCTTATTCTATATCATATCATAGATATCACATTATCATAGACTCCAGTAATGCTTTTTATTATTATTTTTTTTCTATCCAAAACCATCTTATTTTTAAACAATTTGTAAGAAAATATGGTCTTTACTGTCCCAAGTACGTAGGCAATACTTCTGCTCTGTGATACATCTCATTTCCATTGGTTAATGTCAGCTGAGGAATCAACTAAGCCTTGATATTTTTCACTTGAGGTTGACATATAAAAGAGAGTAGTTATAAATACCAAGCTTTCAGAACTATACAGTAGCAATATGTAGCCTTATATTAAACTTTTATAAGACCAGAAGCATACCAGATATTTGCAAGGAGTTTCGTTGCATCACTAGCAGATGTTAGAACAAGTCACACCCACATGCAGCACTTACTAAACTTTACTCCTAAAACTGATCTTTGCATGTGGACACAATTGCCACTGAGGGGAAAGATGAATTTGAAATTGTCCTAGACAGAATTAAGCTCACCAGTCTGCCCCTCACTTCATGTCTAAAAAGCCTCTTCTGCGTGTATTCAGGATACCATAAATTCTTCATGTTATTTTCTGGAAATTAATCTGCTTTTATTAAACAAGCTTCTTTTTGTTTGTTTTTAAGCATATAGTTATTTCAGAACCATTTCTTCACCCTATTTTCCCATCCAGCAATATTAATTTTAAATGGACATTTGATGGACTTTAACATGAATCTATTTTACATCTTATTGTCGAGTTACTGAATACAAAAAGGCTATAATTTATGAGCTATCCTGTCTTTCTTCACTTTTTTAACATATATCTGAAAAAAAAATGTATACCTTCCTTTCCCCTGCCCCTTCCATGGATCTTACTTAATTCATCAGTTAAACTGAATTAGTCTCATATGTAATAGAGGTGCTGCTGGTACTCACGCTAGAAGTCTTTGCTGTGTCTGACCTGTCCAAGGGAGGTAACTCGCCTGTGTTAATATACGATACTTGTCACAGAAATGAAGTCATTTTATTCTCGGAAGAATGTTACATCTGGTTGCTCATTTATTGCAACACAGCATCAGAGCAATAAGGCTGACAAGCAATGAAATCAGCAGTGGTAAGAATTTTGTTTTTAAAAGACAGTGGTGGTTGTTGAGTTGGAAGAGAGGAGAAATTAGTCATCATTCTTCCCACCTGCTCCTGTGCTAAATATTGGTATTAATTAGCAAATTCAGAAATGCCAAGCATCTTAGCGCAGGAGGTTCATTGTAACAGGGGGGCAGGTTTAGCTSAGTTGGTTAGAGCGTGGTGCTGCTAATGCCAAGGTCGTGGGTTCAATCCCCATRTGGGTTATGCTGAGGGTTGGCCTAGATGATCTCCAGAGGTCCCTTCCAACCTTACTGTTCTATGATTCTAAGTGATTTAAAGTGTAGCCTGAGAGCTAGTGATCTTATTCTCAGTAAGATGTGTGTAAGTATGTTTGATAGGAACACTCCAAGATGTGTTCAGAGGTATCTGATACTAKTATCTACCGATACAATGGGATTTTCTTTGCTGTATGGATTTATTTTGTTTTCTTCTTTTAACTGGTTTGCCAGATTCAAGATACTCAAGAGCTAGGCTTATTTTTTTATGAAATTCTGTTTTCTATGAACAGTATTAAAAAAAAAAAAAAAAAAGCCTGTGCCTGTGAACACAGGAGAAATTCAGCAAATAGTACCTACTTTTCCCCTCATAATTCTAAAAACTTTTAGTTAGTCTTACCATGAAATATACTTAAACACTTTTTATTCTCTTTAATTAATTTTAGGCTTTTCTCTTGTTACCCATAATCATGAAATAAATATCTGGAATGACAAACATTTTTGATCTGATTTTTATTAGTCTGCAGCTGAACTCTCTGTGGCTATTACTCCTTTTGTTTCATATTTGTTTTAGAACAAGGGTGGAACTGAAAAACAGTCAGAACTATAGACATCATTTATTTCCTACATTGTCCTGAAGGAAATTAGATTCATTTCAGCAAGTTATAATGTAGCTGTGACAACACTGATGGTAATCCACAACTCCAGGCTATTAGGATGAAAAACAAACAAAAGTTTAGCTAACCATACATTTTTCCTAACTTTCTAGCTTTTATTTCTAATTAATAAAATTCAGGCCTAGTGTTTTGATTTTTACTAATGTAGACTGCCATAGCTTTGCATAAACTATAGAGATGTTATGAATTTAAATTGAGAGTGTGCTTATTAGTAACTTCAGAGGTTGACAGACTCTACTTCCYTTATACAACTTGTGCAGTATAGGAAGATATTAATCTGGATTTTTTGGGTGAAGCAGTTCTTTAGGGTTCCTTTGGCCAGAAATGAAAGGTGTGTTTATCTTCTGTCCTCTTTGACTCATCTGTAAGGGTGGTCATACTATCCTATGAATAAGGTGACTGAGACTGGCCTTCAGTGGTCAGGTTCGTTGTTATTTAAGGAAGAACTAGAACCTTGTCATTTCTGGAAATATATATATATATATATATATGTATATCCTGTCCTCACTGGTTTAATTTCTCCTGGCAGTAAATTATACTAGGAAACAAGTCATTGGGGTAGTCATTATTGGGATTCATGCTGCTGCTTTCAATTACTCTTTAGGTCTTTTCCCCCCCAGAACTCCACATAATCTGCCTAACAATTATTTTATATTTGCTGCAGTGTGGGGCATGTTCATCAATGCTTCAATTAGAAGTGCAAACCTATAATTACCATCTACACAGCCAGAAAAATGCGAAGTTTCATTTGTAATGATGAATATGCAGCTCTTTTAAAAAGTTCCTCAGTGTATTATTAGAAAGTGAAGGAGAAAAAGAAACAGAGGGGGATTTGTCTGACATTTCCACTAGAGAAATGGCAGTTATATTAAGACACTTTTGTCCCTTTTAGTAGCAAAACATGAAAGACTTTATACCTTTTCTTCAATGTATGGGACATGAGTATAGAGACTATATATATACACTCTACTTAGGATAGCTTTATTTTAAAGAACATAACATTTAAATAGATTAAAAGAATATTAACTGCTTGGAGATGTGCGTTTGTGTGCTATTATAAAGAAAATGAAGACTGTGCTTGTCCCAGCCATTAGCTCAGATTAAGAAGGAATTTTTATGTATTGAGTATCTCCAGTCTTAGAGTACACCATAGAGTTTTATAATACTCCAGTGATCTAAGGCGAAAACTATGTTTCAGAGAGCTACTTTTCCCTACTACAACTTCCAGCTTAGATCTTTTCTCCAAGGCAGCTGCACCGCGCTTCTGCCATTCCCTATTGCATCCTTGATGTTAACTAACCAGAAGCCATTGCAAAAGCTTTGTACTTCTCTATCTAATCTGATTGGGTTGAAATTATTCCTGATGTACAGTAACGTAAGAGATCCTTTTATACCTCAGTCACTGTGCATTGTTTTTGTTCTGCTCTTATGTAATTAGAGGATGGAAGCACTTAAAACACAAGTTCTCCCTCTCCCTCACAGGCCAATGCTATTGCACAGAATTAGCATCATCTTGACTTCCCTTTCTTATTCTGTGAATCAGTGCTTGGTATAATTCCAGTGGCTATGATTTTCTGTATTGGTATTCAGTGACAAGTGCCACATCTTACTGTTTTCTTTTTTTGACTCTCCCATTTAAAAATGTTGCATAAAAATGTTGCACAGTGCACTCTCTCTATATATATTTATATATCTATATATATATATAATTTTTTTTCTTTAAAAAATCTTATTCTGCTAAAGAAAAATGAATAGTTAAAGGGCACTTCTAAACGGTAGTCAAAATCAGATAGTGGAGAAACGCTGCAGCACAATCTGGTTTTCTGCATGGAAAAYAATGCTGATATTGTCCAAAAACATTCACAATTCACAGCAGTCAGGTGTGAGCGACTCCCATGCTATTTTCAGTTGGCCTTTGCTAAATATGATTTGTAGGCTCCTGCTGCTTGAGATGCAATAAAGAGCATGTGACATTGAGTATAATAAACAAGGCATTGGAAGATTAAGGTTACTGAGTAAAAAGAGTCATTGTCAACTACATTTGTAACAGAAAAGGTACTGTTGATAAATAAATGGTAGGGCTATATCTCAGTGGGTGGATAGAACTATTCTCTTGGTGAACCTCACTTAATTCTTATTCATAAATTCAGAATTGCTGAAAGTCAAGCAGCGGTAGACCCTGCAAAGGAAATTACAACAAGTGAAAAAGGTTCTTTAGAAAACAGRGAAAAAGAGGAGTTCCAATGTGGTAAAGGTGACTGGTGTCTAAAAGATAATATGGCTCTAGCTCAAAAATTAAATGAATACTTCATCTCCGTTTTCAATAAAGTGAACTCTGTAATGCACAAATGCATGATGGTTAATGGGAATGACTATATAGAAATGCAAATTATCATGGCTGAGGCGAAACAAAACTCAAATGACTGTTCAAGTCAAGAAGATGGGATAATCTTTATCAGAGAATGATAAAAAAATGGCAAATGAAAACTGAGTTTAATAACATAGATTCTTATTAAATATATCAACAGTTTTAATACCTTATGTATAAAAAACAGCAAAAGTAGTACTTACAATTGAGAAAGGACAGGGATAAAATTTATCAAAGTAACTATAGACACATTAAGCTTGATAAAATGCATGAATTTAGAAGGAATCATGAAGGAAATTATTTATTTGACTTTAGCTATTAAAAGAAATCTTGGTTTATCAGAAGTGGATTATATCCAACTACTTTGGCATTTCCTTCAAGTTTAAATCTTTGTCTTAATGAATAGCTCAATATTAGATTTAGACACAAAAATGAAAAATGTTTTCATAAATAATCAACTCACTTTAATGGTTTTTGCTTTAGTCATGGCCAACATTAATAATCATCCATATTTTATTGGCACAAACACATTACAGTGTTAACTGTACTTTCCAACTGACATTTTCCTCTATGTAAAAACTATTGCCACCACCACTTTAAAATTAATAGATTTTAAGCTCACAGCAAACATATGGGGAAGCAAAATACCATCTCAGTTTTGGAGATGAAATTTGAACCAGAGGATGAATTAAGGGAATCAGCCAGGGAATCTGTGGATTAGGTAGGATTTGAAACTAGGCCCTACTCTATCCATTTTCTTCTCACCTAAATTATTCCTTCTATTTTACCATTATCATGAAGCAGAACAAAACAGTCATCCCAGTATCTTTTCTCTTTCCAAAACAGCARTTTCAGAATATTCATAATACTTGATTATGTTCAGTTTGGGGCATGGCCATGCTGTATCTTCAGTTCTTGTAAATGTGTAAACCAGCTTCAACGTAACTCAAAATACCAGTAATAGCGCAGCTGGTGAAATGCAGAGCTTAGCACTGAGACAAACTTCACCCAAGAAGATGGATAAATCTTGAGAGTACTAGTATTCTAGTTATTTCAAAAGTATATGTATAAGGAAGATTGAGTTCATCTGAAAGAAGATTTCTACAGATAAGGTTCAGCTCATTTTGAGTGAATCAAAACTGTTCACATGTAAGAGCCAATCTGAAAAATCCACTCCTCCCAGTTTTGTATCATCATCAGACTTACTGAGGGTGCACATTGTCCCTTCATACAAGTCACTGATGAATGAGTTGAACAGTATTGGACCCAGTTTTGACTCCTGGAGTACACCGCTAGTTGCTGGCCTCCAACTAGATTTTGTACCACTAATTGCAATGCTCTGAGCTCTGCCATTCAGCTAGTTCTCAGTCCACCTCACTGTCTGCTCTTCTTTATCTTTGGCCTGTACTTCATCAGCTCGCCTATGAGGATGTTAAGGGAGATTGTGTTCAAAGCCTTTCTGAAGTTAAAGTGGACAGCATCCTCTGTTCTCTCCTCATCTAGCTAGCTAGCTAATCATTCCATCATATGGAAGGCTATCAGGTTGGTTAATTTCCCCCTACGCTGACTACTCCTGATCACCTTTTTGTCCTACATGTACTTGGAAATAGTATCCTGGATTAGCTGCTCCATCACCTTTCTAGGGATCAAGGTGAGGTTAACTAGTCTGTAATTCCCTGGGTCTTCCTTCTTGCCCTTTTTGAAGACTGGAGTGACATTTGATTTCTCCTAGTCATCATCAGTTTTTCAAAAATGATTGAGAGCAGCCTTGCAATGACATCAGCCAACTCCCTCAGCACTTGTGGGTGCATCTCATTGGGGTCCATGAACTTATGTAAGTCCAGTTTGCTTAAATGATCTCTAACTTGATCCTCCTCTTCTAAGGGAAAATTTTCCTTTCTCCAGACTTTCTATCTGGTGTCCTCGACCTTGGATTCCTTAGCAGTAAAGACTGAAGCAAAGAAGGCATTCAGTATTTCTGTTTTTTCAGTATCCTTCATCACCAGGGCCCCTCTCCATTCAGCAGCAGGCCCATGTTTTCCCTAGTCTTCCTTTTGTTATCTAAATATTTATTGAAGCCCCTCTTGTTGTTCTTGACATCCCTCATGAGATTAAGCTCTAGATGGGCCTTGACCTTCCTAATCCTATCCCTGCATACTTGGACAACACCCTTATATTCCTCCCACATTACCTGTTTCTGCATCCACCTTCTGTGTATCTCTTTCTTGTGTTTGAGTTTTGTCAGAAGCTCCTTGTTCATCCATGCAGATCTCCTTCCCGCTTTGCTCAACTTCCTGCTCATTGGGATAGACCGTTCTTGAGGTGGAGGAGGTGGTCTTTGGACATCAGCTAGCTCCTCTTCCCTCTAGGACCCTTTCCCAGGTGATTCTTCCAAGCAGGTTTGTGAACAGGCCCATCTGCTCTTCTAAAGTCAAGGGTTGTGGTCCTGCTTTTTGCCCTGCTCCCTCCTCACAGGATCTTGAAATCTACCATCTCATAGTCACTGCAGCCGAGGCTACCCTCAACCTACGCACCTACAGCTAGCCCTTTCTTGTTTGTAAGTATGAGGTCTAGCAGAGCACCTCCTCTCATGGACTCCTATCATCTGCATCAGGAAGTTGTCACTGATGCTCACCAGGAACCTCCTGAATTGCTTGTCCCCTCCTGTGCTCTCACTCCAGCAGATACCAGGGTGGTTAAAGMCTCCCATGAGGACCATGGCCTAAGAACACAGGCTACCTCCAGCAATCTCTAGAAGGCTTCTTCTGCTTCTTCATAATCAGGTGACCTGTAGCAAATACCCATAACAATGTAACTCATGTTAGTCTGTCCCTTCATCCTTRCTTGTAAACTCTCAGTCAGCCCATCATCCATCCCTAGGCAGATCCAATCGTTCCAGCAGCTCTCTCACATAAAGAGTGACTCTGCCTACTTGGCTTCTCCTTCCTATAACAGGCTGTGGTTGTAGGTTGTCTAGTAGGCAACCTGATGTTACCCTTCCTCCAAAKGATTACTGCGGTTAGAGGAACTTAGCCTTTAGCAATCTTCCTTTATATCTTCTTCCTCTGAAAGGTGGAATGATTACTTTGTTTGCTGCTGGTACATCAGGCTGACGTTTCTAGTGAAAGGCTGAAAACTTATTGTGGACATATGTGGCTGCACTGGCTGGAATGG
The DNA here is from genome assembly GCF_003343005.1 of Rhea americana. NCBI lineage: Eukaryota > Metazoa > Chordata > Aves > Rheiformes > Rheidae > Rhea > Rhea americana. The sequence goes on along the minus strand of NW_028185038.1, from coordinate 2,575,341 downwards.
AATTACTAAACAGCTTTTAAAGTAGTTTGTCAATACTCCAGGCATTTTCAATCTATAGCTTTAGATACTCCTTCTGCCACAGTAGTGGCTGATTAGTAAAATAAATTATATCTTACCCTTGTTTTTCTGTTATTAGACTTTTAAGTTGTTCTCCACTTGTTGGCATATGCCAAATCATGTTTAGAATGGATTATAATTTTAACTTCAGTGGATTTCTTACTTAACTGAAAAAAGACATTCAGAATATTCAGTGTTGCCATTCTGAAGCTGCAATGACCTTTTCAGTCTTAAATGRTTTTACATCAAAATTCTTGCAAAGGACTCCTATATACCTTACACATCCACCATTTTGGAGTTGTGCTGGGAAAGAGTCAAGGTTTCTGCAGCTGTAAATCTATGCCTTGGACCTAATGACAAATGCCCTGTTAAAATCTGGATTCTTTGAAACCAATAGAATGTTTGCCCAAATCAGCCCAAAACTTAATCTTCTATAATATTAGGAAATTATTTTATGACTACATATCAAAGGTTCAACAAACATTCATGCAGCAATGTTCTATTAATATTGTTCTGTGCTGTAAATTTTTCAGTTCTGAAATTATTTCCTTGTTATCTGACAGAGTAGACAGCAAGTGGAGGAAGGAGAGAATGCCACTCTAGCAAGAATAGATGTGTTCTCAAAGAATTCAGACTATCTCCTCTTCTGCCATAATTAGATTTACAAGACTAACAGGTATCGCTAAAGCACACATTTATCATGTTCTCAAAGTCAATTTTTGTAGTTCTTTCACTCACTCATACTGTAAAGTTCACATTCAACTTTTAATTAAATTTAGATAATATAAGATTGAGTAAAAGTTATATTTATCAGTTTAATTTTGGAACTCTTACCAAATATACATTATTGCTCTGTGATTCAATTGAATTTCATTTATAAAAGATTTTTTTTCCTAATACTACTTAGAGTCTTATGGCATCCTGCTCTCCTCAAACAGAGGTTTAATTTTGTAAGCAGTAACTGATTTCCACTCAGGTTGTAAAATATATGCTAACATTTTTAGACAGCTTGCAATATATCTATTCACCTGTAGACTTCTATTGGTAATGTCTAAAAAGAACAATAACACATTTCACTTACTTAACATTTTTTCAAATAATTCTTGCAATAATCAATAACAGATTCCAATTTTCCTATAACTTGTACTGATATAATTGATATAATTAGTTACTACTAATCAATGTTAGTGTCAGTGGAAATTTAGGCATTTACCAGTGTATTACTAAAAAGATTGAAAATTATAAAAAGATTGAAAATTATTTTACATTTATGATAACTGTGTCAATGCATTGCACTGTGCATATTTATTAATCTAAATGAGTTAGGGAATGAAGGGTCCATGCTGTACAATGAAGGAGCAATGTTCTGCATGCTCTGCATAAGGATGCCTGAGATGTTTCTGCACAATAGGCTTCAGCACTGGAGGGACAGGAGCTGTGCTAGTATGTTATTTTGTCTGGATCTATTTCCAAGGACCTGATTAGCCTGCTTTATGTCATGTTATACCATACTCACACTGCATTTTATGGAGACCAGTGCTAGGTTTGTCTATATATTTATTTACCAGTAGACATACCTCYAGATAGCAGCAACAATAGTTCTTTCCATCTCATTTTGCTCTTCCATGGAAAAAAATRGGATTGTTCAAAATTACCCTTACTCAACCTCACTTTCATTTTCTAACAGAGCTCTGAATCTCAAGATAAAGATTTTTTTTAAGTAGTCCGCTAACAGTACAGAATCTGCCCTAAATGCTTTGCTAAATAGAAAATRAGGACAATCTTTGCCCCTGTGCAGATTAAGGCCTCTTGTATCAAGCTTGTTTTTCTCTTTGAGGAACGGCTGCGAGAGCTGGGCCTCTTTAGCCCGGGGAGGAGAAGACTGAGGGGGGATCTGATCGATGTTTATAAGTACCTGAAGAGACGGTGTCAAGGGGATGGGGACAAATTCTTTTCAGTTGTCCCATGAGAAGGGACAAGAGGCAATGGGCAAAAACTGAAGCACAGGAAGTTCCACCTTCGGAACTTGGAACGTGAGGAGGAATTTCTTCACTGTGAGAGTGACTGAGCACTGGCACARGTTGTCCAGAGTGGAGTATCCTTCTCTGGAGATATTCAAGGCCTCCTGGATGCAACCCTGTCTAACATGCTGTTGGTGACCCTGCTTGAGCAGGGGGGCTGGACRAGGTGATCTCCAGAGGTCCCTTCCAACCTTACTGATTCTATGATTCCGCCTTCTAGGCTTAAGAGTTACAGCTAAGGAAATAAAAAAATATTATTTCTATTAGACAGAGTATCTAGATTTACACCCTGAGGAAACTGTTATTGTGTTTGTCTCTACCATGATAACGAATAATATGTTATCTTCACCCCAAAACCTTTCCAGGGGAATGACTCTCTAATGAGCAGTATCATGGGGCCACTCAGGTTGGAGAGGACGTCAGGAGGTCTGTAGGCCAGCCTTCTGCTCAAAGCAGAATCAGCTCTGAGGTCAGACCAGGCGGCTCAGGACTTTGTCCTGTCGGATGTTGAAAACTCCAAGGAGGGATAGAGACTGTACAACTTTTCCGGGTAGCCTGTTCCACTACCTGACTAGGCTCACAGTGGAAAAGTTCCTCCTCATGTCCAGTCTGAGCTGCTCTTGTTTTCAAATTGTTCATTACCTCTTGTCCTCCCACCATTCAACATTGTGCAGAGTCCAACTCGGTCTTCCTGACAATCTCCACATAGGCACTGAGGACTGCTGTTCATTTTCCCCTGAAGCTGCCTCTTCTCAGGCTGAACAAGCGCAGCTCCCTCAGCCACTGCTCACAGTGCAACTGTTCCAGCCCCTGACCATTGTGGCAGCCTTTTGCTGAGTACAAGCCAGTTTATTAGGTCTGCCTTGTACTGGGGGGTTAAAACTGGACAGTACTCCATACACAGTCCAGCGAGTTCAGTGTAGAGTGGGGATAATCACTTCCCTTGATTTACTGCCCCAGGTGCTGTTAATGCAACCCAGGATGCTGCTGGGCTCCTTTGCTGCCAGGGCTCTACTGTGTCGTGTTGGACTTTCTGCCAAGATCCTCATGGCCTTTTTTTCGGAGATGCTTCCTAGCCAATGGTCCCAGTCCCATATTGCTGCAAGGGGCTCTTCTTTCCTGGGTGCAGGACCCTGCATTTTTCCTTGCTGAATCTGACAAGATTCTTCCCGGCCCGTTCCTCCAGCCTGTCTAGGTCACTCTACATGGCAGCTCTGTCCTCAAGCATATTGACTGCTTTCCACAGTTTAGTGTCACCTGCAAATTTGGTTTCAGCTTACTCCACCACCTACCTCAGGACATTGATAAAGATATTGAACAGGCTAGATCTCAGGGTAGATGCCTGTAGTACTCTACTTGTTACTGTCCTCCAGATTGAGTGCAACACATTAAGTGCTGCCCACTGAGTCTGATCATCCAGCCAGATTTTTACCTATCTAGGCATCCACTCGTTCATGTTCTAAGCTGGATGCAAGAATACGGTGGATGACACTGTCTAAAGCCTTGCTCAAGTTGATGTAAATGATATCCACCACTCTCTCCTCATCCATAAATCCTGTCATTTGACGATAGAGGGTAACCAGATTATTTAGGCATGATTTACTCTTGCAAAATGAATGCCAATTATTTTGTATTTTTGTCCTTCATATGCCCAGGTATGTGCTTCCAGAGGACTTGCTCCATGATTCTTCCAGAGACTGAAGCAAAATTGACTGATCTGTAGTTTCCCAGGTTTACTTTTGGGCGTTTTTAGGGTATAAYATTTTCCGTTCTCTAGTTCTCAGGGATCTCTCCTGATCTCCATGACCTTTCAAATATAGAGCGTGGCCTTGCAAGGAGAACATTGGTCATTTCTTTCAGCACCCTTAGATGCAGCCTGTTGGGTCCCAAAAGCATGTACATGTTGAGTTCTCTCCAGCAGTCCCAGACGCAACCCTCATCCACTGCTCATAGTTCTCCTTGAGCCCTTTCTCTAAGGACAGAGGTCTGGGAGATCTTGTTGTTGAAGAAGAGGCAAAGAAGGCATTGAGTACCTCAGCCCTGTCTGTGTTCACTGTCGCTAAATCCTCCACTCCATTTGGCAGCAAGCTCATAATTTCCCTGGTCAGACATTGATATTGCTTGTGAGAGGTATTTCTAGGTGAGGCTTGACTTTCCTAAAATCGTCGCCAGCATACCTGAATTCAGCTGTTCTACTATGTAGAACAGCTTCTCCTACAAGTGGTGTGGCAGCTAACTGGAGCCCTGTGAGGGGAGSGCAGCGATCCTGGGGCAGCAGCTGAACTTGAGTGTGTGGTGGGGAGAGACTTCAGATGATGTGGCAAGAGGATGAAATTGAGGARAAAATGCAGGAGGGAGATCCATGAGAGACTACTGAGAAGAGCAGGAAAACAAAACCCAGACTGGACATGTGGTAAATAGAGACATTTTCTTAGAACTGGATAAAACTGTGCAGAGTTCTGTGAGAACTAAGCTGACTATGGAAGATATCTTACTACAAGAGAATGAAGCCTGAATGGGGGTCCCAACATACCTGTTTGGGAGTGTTTTTTTTTTTTTTTTTCCTCCTGATTTGTTAAGAAGTGTTCCATAATTAATAGTCTAGCTTGGAAGTGTGCTTCTTTTCTGTCTAAAAAAAACTCCTAAATACTATTGACCCTGATTTAAGTCTCCATCATCACAGCCTTCTCTACATGTTAACTTCAGTCTGATAGTCTTCTATTTTTAATCTGTTGAAAAGTACATTATTGACTAGCTTACCACACTTATCTGAACATTACTATATTTATTTAAGTAGTTAAGGGCTCTTCTACATTCTATGAGATGCTACTCTATTTAATGGATGGAAGAGAACTAAAGGAATGCTTCTGATTCCACTGATTTAATGCTATAACTGCTTAAACAGAGAGATTTCAGCATTCACATATTCTRTTTTCATGCTTTTAAGTATGATTCCAGGATTTGGAAAAGAGTGTTTTTAAAATATTACTCAGCAAGTAGTGATCCATTGGATAACACCTATCTACCTACTATCTTAGTATTGTGATGTGCTTGTCTCTGTCATCTACCTAATTGTGTGCATGGCTGTTCTTGACCCTCACCCTCTTCTGAAAAAAAGGAATGTTAAAGAGCATAAAATTTACATTTAAAAATATTTCAGTTAGATGGATATTATCATAAACCTCAGCGACCTACTTACAGTTGCATCAAATAGAGAAATGTAATGCATTATAATTTCTATTCCCACRGATACAAATGATCTTTTATAATAAGGGAACAAGGAATATTTCCTTCAGTCCTAAGACTAAAATAAAATACATGATAAGGTGAATTGTCAAAGTAGTTTAGTTGTGGTGGTAATGAAAAGTGTATTACATATTTGTAGAAATTTAGCTTGACATTTAAGGTATATAGGCATCTGAGTATATCATTTTATTCTGGCAAGAAGTATGTTAAAACTTATCATATAATCTTATTTATTTTCCTTAACTGGTTTTAAGGAAATTTTATTTATATGGATTTGTATATATATCTGCATATAGAAAATGCAGATATAGATGCATGACATCTTTTTTGTGTTCTTAGTTTTCAGTTAAATCTGCATTTAATTGAGGGWGTTAATCATCTAAAACATCTATGGAGAAGTCTAACAAAGAAAGACATTTAATATTTACATTCAATTAGAATATAGCTCTTACAAAAGAGATTTTTATCTTGGTGGTACTATGCAAGTCTTGGGACCTTTAATCTCATTATTCTGATGAACTCTTTAGAAAGCCATTGCTAAAACTGACATTTATATCAGTGAGAAAATGAACTTGCTTCTCTGCCACAACATACAGAGGTGTTTAATATCACATTCCTTGCGAARGTATGATCTATTTTTAAAATTATTCTCTTCTCTATAAGTTATTTTTTGCAATGAAGATCAATTTGCTATCAGATCTTGTATTCCAAACAGAGGAGGAATGAGTCATTGTAACTCCTTTGGCAATAGCAGAATGTTCTGCTTTATTTAAGTTTATGAAGGCAGCCAAGATAAAGAAAACAAAAGACCATCTATATAATCATATTCTTAAAGAAAGAGTAAAAAAACAGAGTAAAGAGCATATATCCTGTTGCTATAACTCCCCCAGCTTTTAGGAACTTTTTGAACTATGTTTTATAGATTTCAATGGATGTTCAAAGTTTTTCAAAATTTCTTTTTTTTTTTCATTCTGTTTTATTTTCTCTGTAAAACCTATAGAAATGAGTTTTGCAATAAGGCTACTGCCTACAACAAACAAGGTGAATATTCTCGAGTGAATGTTTTTCTCTTTGGTGGGAAACCAATTTTTRTTATCCCATTAAAACATGAAATTGAGATCCTCTAAAACTAACTGCCCAAACTCCCTACAAATTCCTTGAAGTGATGGCAAATCTTCAGTTCTATGCAAGTATGGAAAAAGCACCGTGGTCATGCTCAAAATAACAAATCTAAATATTGGTATTTTCAGTCATAGACCTACAATGAAAAATGTGTGGTTGAGCCAAGTGAGCAACTATGGCCAAAGGAATTTGTTATGGTGGGGTGAAGGGTCCAAAAATTGAGCTGTTTTTCTACTGATAATACCTTTTCATACACAGAGTTATGCCAACTCAGTGAGACTTTTGCTCTTTTCCTGGCATTTGATGGCACCAGTTTCCATGCTTACCCTAGAAAATTAGTGGGATATATGCACTAACTTCTCCCAAACATCCCCCTGAGGAATCCAATAAGTTTTCCTCCCTCAAAGCACTAAGTGCCTCAGATTTGTAGAAACTCAAAAAAAAAAAAAAAATCTGATCAGACAAATGATTATTTCTTATGGAATTAGAAAGGGTTAAAAGGAAGAGAAAAAAAGAGGCAACAAGAATTTCAATATAAACATATGACATACATAAAAATAACCTCACAATATGTGACTGAGCTTTTCAATGAGACCATTTGTAGCTGACATAATCAAAAATCAGATCAAGAGCTGTGTGTTCCAAACCCTGTATAAGATTCTGTTCCTGCCGGTGAGACACCATGGTTGCTCATTCCTGTGTCAAGTATGTTCTCTCTGGCTCAAGTCTGTTCCTCTCCAGTATAGTAATGGCCCCTCTGTGTAAATGATTTGTCATCATTTTGCTTGGATGACCTGTATGCAAGTAGATCTGCAAAGCAGTTCCTACGATTCCTGCTTTCTTTTCCTTACTAATAAGTTTAGGGGGGAAAAAAAGTGTAATTTGAATTAGCTCTGCTTTTTGTAAAAATACAAAAGGGGAAAAAAAAATCAAACTTTGTTGAGTGAGTTCTTTTTACATAGTTCTTACATCAGACTTGGACTTCTAGAAAGTATATTTCTTTGGAAACTCTCTCATGACTTACCTGAGGCCAAATGATTCACTTTGTGAGTCTTCTCATAGATTCACAAACATTTTAAATTTTAGTAGCTTATAAACTGTCTATAATGAACTTTCTATAAGGGAAATTTCAAATATATATATTTGTAATTTTCACAGAAATCACAGAAAATACAAAAATCATGAAGAATGACTTGGCTTTTGGCATCCCCATTTGTCCCCCACAATTTTGTCAGAAATTAAAGGCTTGCACCAATGCATTTGCAATACTTTTTTTTTCCTTTGGCCCTTCTATATTTTAAATGAATAGGGGAGTCATCTGTCACTGAGAAATATGAACTGAAGTATATTCTATATTGCACTTACTCTTTCTACAAAGCTAAACTGAAAAAAAGGTTTTCCAAATCCTTGGTTTTGTTCTCCTGTGCAACATGAAAACTTTTGAAATTTTGGTAAGTCTCACAGGATGGGAAAATGTTTTTTTTCCTTTACTGCGTGGGGCTGTGTTTGCAGATGTTCCATTTTTGAACTAGCAGTCAAAATAGATAATAAAAGGAGACCTTAAATTGTGTGGCTAAGACACTCAAACGTGGAGATGTCAGTATGTGCAAATACTGTGGCTTGTCCTATTTGGATTATACTTATTTCTGACAGATACCTGAGGGGCCTGTCTCTTTTTTACACTTTGGCAACATTTCTAGTTTTTCATGCCAATAAAGTCTCTTTGAATTTGTAATACAACACTTTAGCATGGATGTGTGCTCCTTTGAAGCAGAAAATTATGGCTGAGGCCAATGTAGTATATTAGAAAGAAGGAACATTTTTTAAAAAAAACAGTTGTGCATGATACTATCTTTTCCTTGTTTCGTGCTTAATAAAGTATAGAACACTTCTAGGGTAAAAAGATTGAGTCATCATTGACCTGATAAGTAAGGAGGACTTCAGTGATGCCTTTTGGAAGGTCTCAGAATGAACGTGTGAGTAAAAATAAAATACATTTAGCAATTTTAGCCCAGTATATAACTTATGACTGCCCCATCTTTTCTGAAAAAGAGTAATTTAGTTAATTATATTTCACTTCCTTGTTGCTTGCGTATTTATTTTTTATGCTATTTTTCATTCAGTTTTTGAGGGGTTTATTTTCATAAATGAACAATGAGATTCTTGTTGTTTGTTTGTAATTGATGTACTGTTTAGTATTCCACATAATTCCAGATAGGACCAAAAATCGTCAAATTTTGTTTCTTCTTTGCATCCAGCAGAAGTGTTGCCATATAACTTTATCTGTGAATTACTCACTACTTTAAAAAAAAAAATCAATATTTACAGGGGTGCGAAAAGATTTGTAGGCAAGATCAATTAAATCGTACTGCTCAAACAGACTGGCTGGAGGATTATAGTACCAGCAAAGACAGTTAGCTCCTGAGCACCTTGACAGGTCATCATTTGCTTGTTTGCACTCCTCAGGCTTCATATTACTTTGCATTAAACCTTTACATAAGTGCATAACTCATTAGATAAGTATTGTCCAACAGGATGAATTTTTCATATTATCTGTAAGCATTGCATGGGCTGACACTGAAATTAGGATCAGTGAAAAGATTGGTTAATTTCGTTTTTTTTAATAGAGGACTCTATTTTAATTAGATGTAAAGCAGGAATTTTTAACTCCTCTGAAAGATATGTTTTTCTTACCAGAAAAAAAAATAAAAAGGAAAAGGGGGAGAAGGAATGAATCAGCCATTATCAAGTTCAGTTTTATTTGTTTTCTAGTCAAGATAATGAAAAGTAGGGACAGCTAGTGATAGGGAAAGAAGAAATAAATACTTCACCAGATGGACCTGACTCTTTTTTTTTTTCTTTTTTCTTTTTTCTTTTCTTTTTTTTTTTTTTTGTAGGCTATCATATTTACAAGAACAAATTTATCAGAACGGCAGAGTACAGATGATAAGTTTCAAAGTACAGTCCATTTTTCCCTGCTAGAGGTACTTCTTGGTGAAGAGTAAAGGACGGAACAGAAAGATAAGAGACAAGACTAACACTGCTTTATTACTGTGACCTCAAGTGCCTTAGGGATATGATTTGGTGGGGGTTTTCTTGTTTGTTTGTTTATTTGTTTGTTTGTTTTCATCTGTTCAGATCAGTGTTCCCTAACGGTGCACTACTGGAGTATATCTTTCAGTTRGTTTCATTCAGACTGAATCTAGTTGGTGCCCTTGGATATTGTTGCACAAACAAAACCAAAGCAAATTGTGGAAATGATCAGGAAAATCACTTCAGAAATAAGGTCTTGCCCCAAACTAAAACATTGGTGTGGACATCCGTAATAAGAGTCATTAAGAACATCTTTTTTGGCTCCGCTTGACTAGTTTCATTATTGTATATATTCTTTGTGAAGAATTTCTAATCTGAAAAGCCTTAGGCTAGAATTATACTTTATTCCATCTTGTTATCCTTTTGTATTGCTCTGTTTACTACTATTTGCGTAAAACAATCTCAATTTAGTAAATTATTCCTTTTATTCCTGTGGACCTTTAAAGTTGCTGTTTAATGAAAATAACTATTTTGTATGCTTTTACCAAGTTCATCTCATCCGCAGTTAGCCTTCTTTGGTTTGACTTCTGCCAACAGTTAAGCTTTAGAAAAGTTATTACACTTTCTAAAATGTTAAAAGATGCCCAAATTGCATTTTTGTGGATTTCAAGGTGTAGTAGCATTTCTGTGTAATTTCTCAACCTAATTAATAAGTGTTTTGTACAAAATAAATTTTATTTAGTTTTAGATTTAGAGGCATGAGCAATGAAAATAAGAATCACTTAAAGAAGTATATTTACACAAAATATATTATCATTTTGTATTTGGGGGTGGGATGGGAAACAGGTCATAGCTTGGAAGGCAACTATGCCAATTATCCCACTAAAGTGAGCCCACTAAAGAACTACCAAAGGACTTTCAGTCTCTAAAGCTACATCTTATTACAGCATAACCATCCCAATATAGGGAAAGGTAGCTCTTTAAAACAGAAAAAAAAATAGCTCTGCTGGATGAAGTAAATGAAARAAGAGTAAAATGAAAAATACTCTTTCCTCTTATGCCCTTGTTTTCCAGTCCAGTAACCTCAAGCAGCTCCTTGGGTAGCCCAGTCTGCACACTGTGCTGTTTATCCCCAGGGAACTTGGTTTCCCTGTAGCCCATGAAACTGGGCTTACTTCCTACTGCAACCAAGTTCAGCTTCTCTTAGCACCCTCAGTTTGCAGCCTCTCAGTTTATTATATCTCTTCTCTGTCTCCTCACCCATCCTATACTCCAGAGGCTGGTTTTGGCTGAGTGTATCTATTTGCTCCTGAGGAAGGAGCAGCCTTCCTTCACCTTCCAGAGGATTTGAGGCTCTATTTGAACTGGTCCCCAAGTGTGCCCTTTCCCACCGCACTTTCCAAGCACACCTATGCTAGAAAAACTCAATACCTGCACAATAAGCTGTGAACAAACCCTTAAAAAGAGATACCTTTCCATACCATGACCAGTGAGGTTTCAAGTCTTTATGTAATCAGTGTGCCTGGGAAGATTATAAACACACGAGAAAATGTGATACAGGTAAATCATAGGTTTAGGGTTTCTATATTTTATATCTTATGTCTTATTTTTAATCATAAAACATAAAATCTTGTTAAGCAAAAATATCAAAGTTCTTTCAAGTTGGACTAAGCATGGTGCATGACATGCAACGTACAAAAGAAATGCAAACACTCAAAAAATTTGCCTTGATGTTTTGCTATTAAAGTACGTTTCATCTGAAGCCCTACTCTGTAAACTCGGGATCTTATCAAATGACATGAAGCAGGATCATGAGTAAGATTTTCTGTAAAATTTTTTGATTACTCTTACACTGTTTGAATGACTTGAGAATTAAGACAGATAAAAGCTTATTGAGTAGTACCATATGGTTCAGGGTAAGACTGTAGTTTGAATTTCATAYCGAAATTTCAAAATGAAACAAAAATACTTATGTTTACAGATGTTATCTCAGATGTAATCAGAGATTAAAACCATCTAAAACTAAGATGATAAAGTTTGAGGGAATAGATTTTCAAAGCAATGTGACGTAAATGCATGATAGTGTATTACCTTTCAAATATCTACARAAAGTAAAATCTACAAGTGGACCTGACCATGGATTAGAAAGAAATTAATTACTACCGAATGTGAGCCATTGGGTATGCCTATTATTTCTTTAAATTGTGACATTTTAAAAGCATATGGATTTCTGATTGTTTRTTACTCCAGCATGAGAGCCACTGAACTTTAAGAGGTAATTGTGGTTCTAGTCTTAAATGTATAGTAAATAAGGAAAGCTAAAAATTTAGGAGGGGAAAAAGCTAAAAATAGGAAATAATTAATATTTCTGTTCTCAAAAAATGGACACTAAGAAAAAAGGGAATATTTTGTGTATTCAACCAAGAGGAATCTGAATGATATAAACTATAATCTACAAGATTGAAATAGCGTAGATAAAATCTCATAGCTGATATTATTCTTTATGGAGATAATTTTATTTTACATGTAGTGTATTTCTGATGAAATGCCAGAAGGAAGTGATAATACTTGTGCAAGTCATCACACAGACAAAGGAGGCTAAATGCGGAGTGTATTCAAGTACCCTAAAAACTATAATCCATTCAGAATCAGTCTCTGATAGCCTGCCACGAACAAAACGATGCAAAGAATGCTTGATTACGTGACAAAAGGGAGGGAAAGCTGGAGAAAATGTGTTTCCAGCTGTCATGGTCAGGCTGGAACCTGACCATGTGGCTGCTAAGTAGCTGAGAAGGGTCCCGCAAGCGTCAAATACTTACCATGTTCAGAGAAAGTAAAAGGCTATTTGTGAGCAAAGGCACCAAAAAAAATTAAGAAAAAAAAKAAAAAAAGATCAACGGAAAGGTTTAGATAAAACAATTGGGACCAATGAGGAACCAAAATATAGCAAGACATAATTAAAACAGTAATAGATACTTAAAGCAAATGTTTTCATTTCATTCAGTCCATATAGAAGGGGAAGATGTTAGAAAGAACAAAAATATGTGGCAGTAGGAAATTCTACAGTCAGCTTCTAGAGGATTATATCAGCTTTCCAGGATAAGCTTCAAAGGGAGTAACAAGTTTTCCGACCCCCTGCTCCCTTCTGTACTGTTTACCTAAAGAACACATACTCAGAGGAATTCTTATACCCTTGTAGCCCACCTTCACAGCTTATTTAAGTTATTGGATCTTCTGCCATTTACAAAGAAATCCTGCAAGCAGGATTTAAACAACTCACAGGTACACGTTAGCTATTTATTGGTTAACAAACAGTAGCTAGCTAGGACTTTAGTATGTCATTAGTTAAAGCGTTAATAAGCTCACCTTTCCCAGTGAGATACCTGACGAAGCTGTGCTGGCCAGGCAGTTGTCTGTCAGCTGAGGAAGAGCTGGCTTCCATTGATCCTCGGAGTGGGCTGATCCTTGCTGTTGCTGGCCTGATGTCTTCTAATTCACTGTTTTGGGGGGTTTGGGAGATTTTTTTGTTTGTTTGTGATTTTTTTCCTCGGGGCTTTGCAACTTCTCAAGTCAGTATTTTTCTCTCTCCCTTCTTCAGATGCTAAGTATTCTTACAAATTGCACTTTGTTTTACATGGCTTAGCTTATGTACTTACACCTTAGAAACAGTTTTCCTGGTAAAACTGACTATGCTTCAACAAAATGGGTCTAGGAGCAGACGGAGCAGAACCCCTGAGCTGAAGGTTACATGCAGGAACAATGCTTTACTCATATTTACTCATACCCGTATCTGTCCCTGCTCCACTGTAAATAACAGAGGCTATATTGCAAAGGGCTTCTGCAGTATTGAAGCTAGGACTTCAGTTACCTCTTAGCAAGCTGCATTTTTTAAATAAAAATATTTTATAACATTTTCTCCCCTTTAGTTGTTGCATATGTTATCAACAATGTATAGGTTCTTTCGCTTATATTTATGAAGGTCAGCCATGAGGCTCTGAGCCTACATGTTGGGCTTTCACTGCTAGCTTATCATGTGATTGACAGAATATGATTCATTCATCACTCATTTCACAGAGTTTTTCTCTGACTTGCAAATGTTATAGTGAATTGGAATTGAATGTGGAGATACCTGGGCTGATTTGCTTGCAGTGGAGAAAGATTTATGGTTTCTAATGGAAACCAAACAGAACTCAGTGAACTGGACTCATCCTAACAAAGAAGTCCGTAACAAAGGAGTCCATGACAAAGGAGTCCATAACAAAGGAGTYCATAACAAAGGAGTGCTGTAACAAAGTCTATAAAATTACACTAGCATAAATTCAGTTCTTCAAGAAGGAGAATCCACAATCCACCCTTACGAGTTCCACTGTAGTTTTCTTAGAATATGTCCTAAATACAAAGAAAAATATGAGGAAAGATGTACATTTCAAATGAAGTCCATGAAGGTAAAAGTAATAAAAGTAATGTGAAGTCCCTATGAACATAAATTGCCACCTTTGTGGCAGTACATCTCTCTTTCTGAGTGGAAAATAGTCGTTTCCTATGTAAGAAGTGTTTTGGCTTCTTGTTTAAAACAATGACTTTTAAAGAATAGCCTTCATCATAGAAAACTCTGAGTTGGTGCCTTAATAACTTTCACCAGTGCACATGCTTTTCCCTGCAGAGAATGCTTACTATAGGCTTAACTTGCAGTAGCATTTTTACTTGCATGTTCTAAAAATATATATTTTTTAACACAGTGGCAGTTTTCTAAAACAATTCTATCACTTATCAAATAAACGTATCATACCATCCTCAGGAAATGGTTTTCAAGAAGGTAATTTATACCTGAGTACTCACATAATTCATTAGTAGAATATAACTGCACTATTACTATAGAATAACACTATGCTATACACTACACTATATAAATACTATAATATTTATATTTTAAAAAAGAATAAAGCAATTAGTGAAAAGTTATTTCTCCAAATGAATATCTGTTTAATATCTGTTGCTCTTATTTGATGACTAGATCTCTCATAGCTAACCTATGACTTATTATCAGTAGACTGTTTACCATGGTCATGAAAAGAAAAATGAAAATTTTACTTTTCCTTACCATGACTGAATATTGAAATATTAGTTAATTTTCTATTCTATGTAGTGTAACTTTTATACTCAGTGGGCTATGATCTGTTCCACTTAAAATGTTGCATATTTCAAAAAACATGAGTTTGGGGAGGTTTTACAGGATATGAAAAAGGAGTTATATCCTTCTGATATTTTGGGAGTTCAGATTCCTTCATAGAAAAGAAGACATCTGAGAAAAAAATATCTGAAATCCCATTAAATATCAGGTGGGCAGGGACTATATCTACACTTGTGATTTTGAACAATCTCTTTCTGAAGCCTGTGAACATGACACAATAACRCACTATTAATCACTAATCTCTATTTCTGCACTCACGATGGATATTGTTGCAAAACATTTGCATAAAAGTTAAAAATACAGACAAGGGAGAGATCTATATCAGTCAAAGTGAGGTGCAGTCACATCTGATAACTCAAAAGGAGAGTAGTTGATTCCAAATACAACATAAAAACAAATTAGTGAATGCTCATCTCTCCTAATAATGTATGAAGTCTATTGATGTGAACATAAACGAAATACTCTCTTTAGCATTCTTCCTTGAGATTRTAATTTCTTCATTTTTCTAAAAACACAACTCTGACTAAGATTAGATATTTAAATTGTTTCTCAAAATTATCCAAAGCCACTTTTCAATTACATGCTCATATTTTAAGATATTCAGTATTTTAATTCCCTGTTGTTCAATGTCTGCTCCCTAAAATTAATTTACCAGGGTGTAAACAAACTGCAATTAATTTATCACAAAATATGATACTCTGAAGAAAGTTAGGAGCTTCTGGACTTCATAAAACATCAATTTACAAGCAGGAAGACTATTTTAACGTGTCAACACATTCTAAAGGATATAATTCTTTGTTATTTGCATTTATTTTGTTAAATCTATTGCCACAAGTGGCAATGTCCTACAATTTAAAAACATACTTGTATTTAAAGAAATTAAACACCAAAAATACATAAAATGCAAATGGAGCAAGTACATATTTTTGGCTCATGTATAGGGGTAAAATCTGTCCTCACAACCAATGTGTGCTGCTAACCATTTTAGTAACTGACACAAAAGGTACTATTATGCTGAGAACATAATACGAAATTTACTTAAAGATTTTGTATTCAGGCCTCTAGCTCCCTCAAAGCAATTACAGAGGGATGGGAAACAACAACACTGGAATATAATCTGCACTTTTTCTCTGTGTGTTGCCTTCAATCTTCCAGAGGAAGATCTGGGTCATTTAACTCCCGTCTAGGACTTAAAAACACAGAAAAACAAAACAAAAATACTTTCCTATACACAGACTGTAAGTCTTGACATTTCAAACAACTCTGCGTCTTTGTTCTCGGGGCATGCATTTAAAGCTTTCCTTTGCAACCAGAAGAGAAAATAACAGGGTTTTATTTTGGAATTAATTATTTTTTTGTTGTTGGAAATCAGAAATAAAAAGGAAGGTGAGTAAAGCACAGCATTCAGAAGCTCACTTCTACAGAGCTGTGATGATGGTTACTTTAGTCAGGATACTTCTGGTTAAAAAAGAGGAACAGGGAACCTGTGATCAACTCCTGCCAAAAAACAGGGGGGTTTGCATGTTCCTCATCACCTGTTCGACATATATACTTGACCTCTAAGGATATGGGAACACAAGGAACCTTTATCACAGTGGAATTTCAATCTGCCTCTGCTTCAGTAGGACATCTTTATGATTTACGTAGCCTCTTTTCCTCCTTCCCTTCCTGATGTGGCTGCCAGTATGACATTATGTGACTCATTCTGCTCAGGAAAGACTTACGGTAAACAAAAATTCATTAATATTAGTAAAGCTCTTGGACACCATGGAGATAAATGACATAGAAACAAGCCCTGAGAAAGATAATGAAAAAGACAGGAAGGGAAGGAAAGGAAAAGAATGGGATACCAGCTAATACACATAGCACATGTCTATGTGGGAAACACTGGGAATCAGAAAGTACAATACCAGTAGTCATCACACAACTATTTTTAACTCTAATGTTGGTGGAAATTGCTGCCAATCATACTAATATAACTTGGCCAGTAACTAATAGAAAGGATAATAGAAAAACAAATATATGGCTAACAAAAGAAATGTCAGTTAAAATAGAATATATATTAAAAAGTTAAATGTGGATGGTGAACTCACAGCAGTGGGTGTTAGTTTTCATTTGGAACTAATCAGATTCACCTTCCAGTTTCTTCTGAACAGTAGGAAATTCATGACATACATATTCTGCATGCAAAAAGCATGTCATGAAACTTTCCACTGGGAAAAAGGACAGGGACTATAATAAATAAAAATATAAATAAATAAACAGGAGCAGTAAGCATTTCTGTTAAAACATACAGTAACAAATATCACTAAAAGGTTCCCCAAAAAGGAAATGCAACAGTGATCTGGCTTTTGATTATACAGAAACTCATCTTTGGAGCTGTTAGCAAGAAATAGCTTGATGTTTCCGATACTCATCTATATCTACCGAAGTGTAAGTGTGATTTTTTTATTTATAGGTACTTGACATTCTCAGAGGGAAATCTTTCCTGTAGTTCCATCTTGGTGTAGGATGGATTAGTTGTTTTTTTTTCTCTTTTTTTTTTTTTTTTTTTTTTTTTTNTTTTTTTTTGTCTCCTAAGGATTGGATAATTATGATAGAGCAACCACATTCCATTTAGGGATGAATTTCATTTTAATATAGTTTTCTTCTATATATGATAACTACTGACCTTCCTTTCACAGATCAAAGGTTTTCTATTATTTCTTTTCTATTATCAAAGTGCAACAGTACCCTCCCTAACAATCTGTGATTCCCATTTCCTGTCACAATTATTTTGTTTTTACATTTTAGTTTGCCTGTGTATCTAGACATATCAAGCCTATCAAGACAGATGATTTATTAACATGGGATATATTGATATTATAATAATGCTAGTACTACTGACAGTATGGTAGAATAATGGCTAAATGAATTTAATAGAATGTAATTGTATGAAGTAATTAATATGAAGTCTAGTTAAAAATAGTAGTGATAAAGTAATATTTTGAACAATATACATCTCTAGCTGTTTTTTCAGTCTGCCTGTTTCATTGTAGATTGCTGTTGAGGAAGCTTTAACTTAAATCTCTACCACAATTTCAAGCTAACTATCTGCCTTAAGGATAGTATTTGCAAAGTTGGATAAGGGAGTTAGGCACATAATTCTCACTGAATTTCAGTCTTTGGGGGATACTTTTAAATTGTTTTAAAAATCTCACAGACGATTTTTGTTCTATTCCCTGGAATAATAAACATATCACATACTTTCAGCTTCTGAATATATTGTTTATTTTTAATTCATTCACACACAAGATTTTCGGTTATGACGTGAAGATAAACAAGAATCTAAACTTTCAACTACCTTTTCACGTCTGTGTTTACTGCAACTTGCTGTTATTTCTGATGACCAAAGGGCCTATGTAAAATTAGTATGACTAATACATGGCTTATTCAAGCAGGCACATGATATGCAAATTGTGCCTACTGACTGATAGACTGACCGGTCCAACATTTAGACTTAAAATTCTCTCCATATTTAAATTTTATTTATTTAAAAAAAAGGAAAAAAGATCAAGCAGAAACTGTTAGAAYGCTGATACTAGGTAGTTAGTCCAGGAGATGAGTTCGTTTATCCTGCAGTTCAAAATCCCCACGTGCTTTGGAGCTCCACAGATGAGTTGTTCTCAGTCATCTTATCATGATTTATTGATAAAGCATTCCTAATTAAAAAAGTACTCACAGCTATTGAAAGCACATGATATTGAAGGTCTTTTTGAAGCAAAAGTTAGCTTCTCCCTTATATGAACAAYTTCTATGTTAGTGGGCTGTCTGCCTGAATAAACTAAAGATTTGACCCATTATATATAATCTCCTATGTGATTCAGCTCTAGCAGAGGAATGTGGATTCCAGCCTTAGTAAAATAAGATACTGTAGTTGTCAGTCATTATGTAAATTGTCCAATTTTGGGCTTCCCACATTTCCAGGCTATGGATTACTTTCTGTACAGGAGTCCTTGAGCAGTGGCAGCAAAAGCTGTGGGATTTTGATTAGCTTCTTCATCCAGTGAATACTGGATGAAAGAATGAAAGCTAACYATTTTATAAATAATGAATGAATTTTAAACTGTGGTGATATTTTCCTGGTATGGTAATAATAACTGCCAATGACTGTGCATGTAAGACTTTGGGGGATATCTTAACTGTGGCTTTCTGCAGAGACTACAAAAACATCAAAATAGCTTTCTCTCCAGCCTCTTAATCTTRTAAGAAGTATCAGTAAAGACTGAAAATAAAGACTATATTCCAKATATAACTTATACTAACATGATAGATCATTCTCATTTCAATCAATCAAGTTATATTGCTGTAACAGGTCTTATGGGCTAAATATTAGTCTCACTAACGATTCTGAGATAAACACAGAGTAAAGAAAGAAGCTAATGAGATTACATTGATTTTATATCAGTGTACCTGACAGAAAAACTTGGCCTTTGGCTTATTTATATAGCTGTAATTTATTATATTTGCTTTTCCTTTGAATAAACTTATTCCTCTCTCTTTGAAACTGGGACAAAATCCCCACTGATTCTGAGGAAGTAAATATAACATTATCTGATATCTTTCAAAGATATAGTATGACTTCAGTGAATTTAATTTATCTAGTTATATTTATTTTTAATTAAAATAAATAAGTAAAGCATTTTACCCTCTTTTTCTGCTCATCTTAGTCCCTATGTCAGCCTATACAATCCTCTAGCATGAATACTGATGGGATTGTAAATAGGCAGGAAAGTCACTGTTTCAAGTGATATTCAAGAGATAATTAATGTTCAAGATTTAAGRAAGCCTTTTTCAAACTAGAATTGAAATGTCCCTGCTGCAAATCTCTGCTTTAGATTATTCCAGTTCTCACTCTAATTAAATATCACTATCTAGTCATGAAGTCAATGTCAAAACTACATGTAAGTGAAGATGTTAAAAAAGTAAAACAGAGCATTTTGACAGCATTAATTTTACCACTGAGTAGATATAAGCTTGCAGGCCTTGTGTATACATACATTTTCATCTTCCATGTGGATCTAATGATGTTCATTTTCATGTTGCTGAGAAGTTTTTGCAGTGTGAGTTAACAATGTGTTTGATATTACATTTCCCCAGTCTGAAATTGCAGTTTTCCTTAATGTCTAAAGAGACATATGACTTAGCCTAAGTGATTTATACTCAGAAACTAAAAATGTCTCAAATATAGATAGATCAGTAGCACCTAAGATTAACAGTGTGTCATCTCCTACCTTGCAATTATGTTATTTACTATRAGATTCAGAGCAAACAGAGAAATTTCTTCTTTTTTTTCCTGTGTGTTGTAAATTAGTTACTTCATAGCAGTGTCTTATATTCCCTAAAGTTTATTCCTTTTATGGTAAACATCCATTCTATTATGTGACAGCTGTCTGTTGTAACACCGTCTAGCTGTGAAAGACTGGCCAYGTTTGTAAATATAAACTTTGATTAAATTCTAAATATAAACTTTAATTTAATTCTAAGAAATTGAGATTTTATACTTAGAAGGGAGAGGAGATCATCTGTTAACTATAAAGCTGTATGTTTCTGCTGTTTTGAACAACTCTGATTACACCTGGAATAGCTGAATTTAGAAYCCGGCAATTTCATTGAATCTGGATCACAGAGACTTTGGTGTGACATGTAATTTCAAATTGCATTTAGAGGAGTAATGATAAAACTAGCCATAACACTGATGTAAGAAAAGAARAAAAAGTCCAGCTGGAGAAGAGTCTCACTGGTCCAGATTCCAACCAGGTTACCAATGTAGTTACATAGGAGTAACTCCGTAATGCTTTTATTTCAGTATGACATTTGATTTCTCTAACTTTAGTAGCTGCAGATTAGGCCTATAACCTTCAGTTTACACTTTCTTATTTATGAACCTACTCAAGGTTACTTTTACATACAGTGATTACACCTAATCCTTAAACAATTCCACTGCTTTTATTTACCCAGTAAGGGTTTATCAGCAATAACACATTTCAAAGCAATGTTATATGAAAAAAAGACAATTCAGATATCATTTTATCATTTTCTTTAGATCACATTGATTTTTTCRTTTTCCCCATAATAATTCACTATGAAAACAAATCAAAACCAAAAAAAGAAAAGCAAAACATATAGGATGTCTCATATGCATTGTATTTTTATAAAAATAATTTAGAAATAATTTAGAAAAAATAAAAAATAATTTAGAAACACTATTCACAAGTTAACTTCAGACTCTTCAAGGTGCATCTAACCAATATTATATTTAAACTCTTTGAAAACTTGAAGGTCAATTAAAAATGTCTTAAATTTACAGCTCTCAGAATTTAATTGTGAAAGAAAACTACATGGATAAAAATCTACGTTGTAAAAAGTGAGTCTTTTCTGCTATCATTTGGGAAAGAAACATCTCATTGCCTTTAAATGTGAAGAAGTGTTTGCTATTACAGAGTCTTTGTAGATTTTTCTTTGTTCTTCTCAGCATTGCTGTCTACTATCTGTGTATAATGGCAACCTTAACAGAAAACAAGTCGTTTTTCATTCCAGGTAATGCAATATTTGGCAGTACTCCCAAAAATTCCTTTTCTCTTTTATTCCTTCACTTTCTCCACCATGGTGGTGATGGGCTGATTATTTGTTTACACAAGATGAAGGAGTCAATAAGTGAGTTTTCAAATCTGCAAGCAGAGACATTTGTCATTTAAATAGGAAGTTCTGTGCCTGCAGCAGAACTCAGTTTGATCTGCTAGGGAAAAAAATCCATTTGGTTAAATATGCTGCTGAGGATGTACATTGCCTCAGTAGAGGGAATAGATTATACACACAGAGGGAACAGAATACACTTTAACTCATCTAAAAATATCAGAAAACATTATGACATATTTTCTAGCAAAATACAGTCTATATGATATTTGAAGGGAAAACATTACAGAACTCAACATTAACATGCAGCAAATACAGCCCTTAAAATGGAAACAGATTTTTTTTTTTTTTGATGAGCATATTGTCTTAAGCACTATATTTAAATTTAAGAAGATTTGGTGTTGTTTATAAAGGAGCCAGTACTGAATCTCAAGTTAAGAAAACCAGCTGCAGATTTGATTAGAACAATAAATATTGCAGTGATGCATTGTAAATAGAGTAATGTGTTGGTTTAAACAGCTTAAATGGTACAATGGAAATCAAATAGAGAAAATAATGCAAGTCAAACCTATCTCCTTCTGAACAATTTTTGAGTTTTCTACAGACCTAAGCCCCTATGCAATTTGGCCTACACTTACTCCTTTTACAGTCTGAGTGGCCTTTAATACAGAATTCATTGCAGTGCTGAGACGTAACTGTCAGATTTAATAGCTGTAGAAAACAGAGTTTCTGAATGAGATCCAGAACCTTATRTTATTTCCTTGGCTCCTGTAGACTGCATGGAAAGTTAAATTAGAGTCATATCCAAAGGGATCAACAGCCTAAGCTGAGAGACATCTGAAATCAGCACACTCAAGATGCTGCTAAATGAATCTAACTAGATAATCAGGACTGGAAATCCTTAAATGGGGTCTCTGATGTGATTTACCCATATCTGCAGTCACCAGACAACCACAGCATCCAAAACARCGTCTAGATTTGGCATTTTTGCCAAAACTTCACTTCTTTTGAAGGAATTCAACAGAAAGGACAATATTCTMTTCCTGAGAAAAATCTTGTAGGCTCTTGGTAATGGCTGCAGCCTGGTTAGTGGGGRAAAAAAGTCTGAATTGCCTCACTCAGGAAAAGGAAACGACGGACTCCGGGTCTCAGTCAGWGAATGCTCTAACAAATAGATCTTTCTATAAGTGGGGGTGCCACATATAATAAGACAGTTCCTGCAGGTGTATTTTTAGGTGGAGGGGCTCCCGCTGCATTTTGGGTACACTGAAAACCTTAGCAGGTGTTTTAAGTGTTTCACAGTGTCGTATGTATAAGGGGCCCCTTTAGGGACAAAGGAAGAATTTAATGTGCTTCTTGGGTGTGAACTGAGTCTAAGCATAAAATAAAATAAATAAATAAATAAATAAAAGTATCTGGAAAAGTTATTCACATTCTTCCTTAGCATCCGGAATGGAGTTTGAAGCRATATGAAGAAAGATGTCTGAATCCATTTTTGAATTAGACCTAAGCTCTTGTCTGTTGACCTTTCAAAGACAGTCAAAATGAGGGTTGATCTTTACCTGTAAGGAGAGCTTGAACTGGCATTTCAATTCTCTAACTTTTCAGAAAATATGAGAATAAAACCAAGGGAAAAAAACAGATGTGTGAAAGAGAATCCGTACAGTAAATCTCTACTTTACTCAATTCTGAGATGTTAGTAATAAATGCAATATAAATAGAACAAGAGGTGACAACTTATCTCTTCACTTAAGAGGAGTATTCCTCCAAAGCATTGTGATTGTCCAAAGGTGCAGATCATTCAGAAAGGTCTGCAAAGGTGAGTCTTGTCAGAGTAATAGTCATGCCCCCACAGATTAGCAGGGGACAGGGAGTATTATGCAGCTTTCTAGATTTACTCCTACAGAACTTGATATTGATTCAAAGGAAAGAAATAATGGCTTGTAAAGAATGTACCCTGGCTTTCAGTAATAACTAGGATGATTATATTGATTCACATCCAACCTGTACATGTAAACAAGAAACTGTGTAATAATTACAGATTAAGTAATGAATATTAGTGAGATTGCTTCTGCAAAATATAAATGATCCCAAAATGTATAATAAGTATCTCCCTCATTACTGACAACTCTGCATGCAAATTATGATGAAGGGATCAGAGGATAAATTCATATTACATTTGTGATATCTTAAATCTGGAGCTGATTAGGGGAACCTTCACAAAGTTCTGCTTTTGCTGTAAACAAGCTACATCTTGTCTTTAGCTCTGAGCATTCCACCAAGGGACAGTATGAGAAAATGCAGTAAGGACTTTTCTTCCTTGCAGATGCAAGCACAAGAAGTCAAGGTTCACTTGGAATGATTACTGAGTTTTCCTCTTCATTTAGAAATACAACGTCCAAACAACATTCTCAGAAATCTTTCATGTGCTGGAAGTGAAAATGCTGGTTGCAAGCAGCTATGTGAGTAGGATAAGATAGAGAGTTTTGGTAAATGAGCCATGTTTTATTATAAGAGGGAAACATATAGTTTCAAGTAGCCTTTATTATAGGGAAAKAGGGAAAAAGTCTTCTAGCTGACCACCTGGTTGATTCAGTCAACAGGATGTTAAATAGCAACAAAAGAGGAAAGAGAACAAATAAGCACTCATTTAGCATGGAATCAAGTTGTCAAGAAGAAAATTCTCTAAGTCTCTAAGAGACATGAAAAGAAT
The DNA here is from genome assembly GCF_003343005.1 of Rhea americana. NCBI lineage: Eukaryota > Metazoa > Chordata > Aves > Rheiformes > Rheidae > Rhea > Rhea americana. The sequence continues at coordinate 2,551,283 of NW_028185038.1, read as the reverse complement.
ACATTATTTAATTTTCTATATATCTCTGCCAGAAGACTGGCTATAAACAAGGAGAATTAGAATTGCTCATTTTTGAGCACAAATTCAATCTTGTTGGTATCAATGAAAGCTAGTAGGTAGGACCACATGATTAGAATGACAAAATCACAAATTACWACCTTCTTAGAAAAGCTCATAAGGGGAAAATGAGAAATGGGAAAAAATGGCATTCCCTATCTCCAGCTCATTGACAAGCTGGTTTGAAATGTTCATTAATGCTTACAGATTAGTATCCTAATGACTAAAACTTAAACTGAAGTATGTGTCAAAGATCACAACATCCCATCAGGAAATAGATATGCTCAATAAGTACTCTCTATAATATAAAGAAAAAAATAAGATGCTGGTAGGAATTTTGGTATGTACTAAAAGAGCCCCGCGTTGCTGATACAAAATTGTCTTCGTAATTTGTAAACATTTATATAGAACAACTGCTTCAGTCAAGAAGAATCAAAGACTCACATACTCTGACTGTTGAATTTTACCTTAAACCCCATTACAACAAATAAAGGGGAGTAGATCACAGAACTGAAAGTTAGTGGTTGGTCAAATACAAGTGGTTTTGACTTGTCTACATTTGCCACATACAAAGAAAATGAAAACCTAATTGGTAACATACGTACATTTTATTCTTTAGAGGTGTCAATTTCACAAAGAGGAAAAAAAATTAGAAGCCAGTCCCACTGAGAGAGAAGATAAACAGCATAATACCATCAGTATATGGGAGCTGCTTATTTTACTAAACTCCCCAAAGCCACAGTTGTTGCAAAACATCTTTGCCTTAAAGGCAATGTGAAAGYAACAATTAAAAAAAAATCAGTAAAGGAAGAGCTGATAATACTTAGCATAAATTATAAGCTAAAATTGCAAAAGGCTCATAAAGAAATAAGAGAAAACTATAGCCAGAAGAGCTAGYGAGTGTAACGAGAATTTTTAATAAATCATAAACAAAAGGCTAATTACCAGAAAGAAGTAGCACAAATACCAATAGTATAGTTTAATAAATACTTCTGTTTTTAGCTAAGGAAAAGACAGATTTTATATATATGTATGTATGTATRTTATGGTGAATTTGAATGTTTGCATTATGATAATAATTAAGAGTATGTTAACAGCAACTATTAAAGTTGAATGCCTTTTAGTCAACAAGTCTAGATAAAGTTGATCTATGAGTTACAAAATAATTAGCTGATGAGCTGGATGTCCTGGATGTCCAGTTTTACTTGGCCGTACTGAAGAGTCCATTTTGCTTGGACTCTAACATTAAATAAATCATCATATCATTCTGTGTTATAGTTTGGCTCCAATTGCTTAGCCATTCATTGGTCCGTTTAAAGTGTGTCATGCTGATTTCTTATTGTTCTTTGTTTTAAGCAACAACTTATGCTAAGCCAAGTCCTGTTGAACCGTGAAAGTGTTAATGCCRCTGTACAAGTTCCCGGGGGAATGTTGTCTGAAATGGGTTTGAACAGTTCTGGCCACTGTTCTTCAATGCAGATGARTTCGAACTGGAACAGACACAAGGAAAACCACTAGCATGACCGAAACCATGGAGAGCTGAGATTACTCAGGTTAGCCCAACAAATACTTAGAAGGCATATTATTTCACCCTATAAATATGCCGAGTGATAAACAGCAGAAAGGAAGAGCTGGTCATATCAAAGAATCATATTAACAATAGAAAAAGTGTGTATAAAATCTGTAAACAAAGTTAGGACAGARAATAGACAGATTTCTAACCATTACACAAGTTGACTTCTGGAACTTTTCTAATCTGAGTATTAAGAAACAAAAATCCACTAACTATAGTTATAATACAACTTGATCAGTCTAYGAATATTCTAAGCAAAGATCTTGCATCTGTAATGTAACAGACCACATCTGATGCTGAGTTCTTGAATGATTTATAAAAGTTTGTGACATTGATACTGTCATCTTTAGCCATATAACTTGCCAGAAATCTCTTTCTCTTCTTCAGCATGATTTCTCTTAACTGCTCCTGAAAGTTGTGTCTCATACCTAGTCATGTACAAACCCATTTAGTTTATAAGCCATTTAATACCAAAAAGACTTTTTTTTAAGTTTTTTAAAAAAACAAACTTGATTATTTTCTCATAGTTTGCACACCCATTTTGGACAGGAATAATGTGTCYTCATTCTGTTACCAGTAAATGCACATTACATAATCCTAGTAATGCCTGTTCATAATAAATTGTTCATGTTGAAGGTAAATGCATACTTCCAAATAATGACTTTATGGGATGAGTGATATTTTTACTCTACTCARAAATCACTTTCAGAATGTAATAGAAATTGATAGCCTTTTCTACCTTTATTTTCCATATCTGTCTAAGAGAAATAAACTTTTTTGTTAATTCCTAGATGATTTTTTTTAGGAATTTTTTTTTATATAATCTCTAGTAAGTTTTAAGAATAATTTTTGCAGAATTTTGCAGTTAATGGCACTGTGGGTAAAAATTCATCTCTCCGGGATGGAATGGAATATTTCCTTTCCAAAAGAGGCTACTGAGATTTCTACAGATATAGATTTTGACACTGATGGTGATGAGTGGTGTATAGTGTCAGTTCAAGATGAGAGGYTATAAAGCCAAAAGAAATTTTCTGAACATGATTTTCTTGGTACAATAGATGTACTGACTTTCTGGATGGAGATATGACTTAGAGATAAAGGTGTGCTGTTAATATATTGCTGAGTTGCAAAAAGTTTTTAAAAATGACAAGGAAGTGCAAATCTTGCTTAGGTATTTCTGCCTATTGCTAGATTTAAGGCAAAAACTTGAGCTCTTCAGCAAAAATCTTAATTAAGTCATTCAGAGGTCTGCTTAAGTAAAGCCAGTATAAGTGGGATCCCAGCTGCCCTACATCCTGAAAAGTGACTGAAAAAGTCAAAATTGAAGCTGAATTTTATTGACAGTTGGCTCATATATGTGGTTAGAAACTATTTTTATCATTTTATTCTATTTATTACTTGATACTATATCTAAAAGAAAAGCAATATTAATGTCCCATTAAATAGTACAATTTTACAGGTAAATTTTTTTTAATCACTGAAAATTTACCAAATCAAATTGCATTCTTTTTTGAAAAGTACGTCAACATTCACTGGATCATTTACTTGTACTAGACCGTTCACTTCTTACAGCAGTGGCTGGTGCTAGACTCTTTCCTAAAAAAAGCCTGTGTATTCTATATGCTTAATGAATTATAATTTAAATTTAAGCCATGCCACCTCTTATCTGTTTTCCTGGTATGCACATGTGAGAGAATGCTTCCTGCAGAGCATAATGATTAAGCCCGAGTATACTTACATATCTTTGAACTATTATTCAAGACTACTAAAATTACACGTTTTTGTATTACTGACTGACTCTTGSAAACTTGCCATGATTTCTATCCTGCTTCAAACAGAGATACAAAGAATTCCAGTTTTCATACAATTATTGAAAAGCAAAAGCAGAATGAGAGTAAAACTCATTTTTCTCATGTAATACTCAGTGGCCTAGTGGACTTCAAAATTTGTACAGGAATAAAGACATGGCATTATGTACAACATGAGTTTCACTCCTTGAAATTCTGCTGACTGTCTTTAATACACCTGAGGCCTTCATAGTTCTTCTGTGACAAGCTAAATCCACTAACACAAATTTCACAGATCAATTAAGAACTTTCAGAATTTCATTTCAGATAGAGGGGGAAATAAGTTGTTGGGCTGTGCTGTAAGAGAACAGACTCTACTATAAAGACTTACAGAAATAATATGCCTTATTAAGTTCTTCTGTAGCCAAGTCACAGGATATCTCTGCCCATCTAAGAGCTAAGCAAAATGTATCTCAATTGATCACTAAAGTATACCTATTTTGTGATTTCAGCATAGTTTAGCTATAACCAAGTCCCCTCACAACGAGTGCTTAATGTTGAGACACTGGAGCACAAAACCCAGGCCTCTATTTTCTCAAAGTGAGTGACCGTCTTTCCAAAAACAGGCATACACTCAGTGCTGTACTTGCTTTCTGAAACGGTCCATCCTGAAATGTTGTCTAACTGTGAAGCGCTTGAACAGGCAAAATAGAGATCATTACCACTGCCCAGTCAGGCAAGTAGGTAGTCTGCTGGGGCTTGAGGAAAGTGGATTTGTGTTCCTGACAGAGAAMACCCTGATACAAAATAGCTTCTGTCTCAATATGTTTAGAGAAAAGTTATTACCAAAGCAAAATGTCCTTTTTTATTGTATTTTATAAGAAAACATTGAATTCTTCTCCAGTCTTTGAAGGGCAGAGTTGTGGATCCTAAGTAGATGGAGATGCCTTRCAACAGCCTGATGGAGACACCTGGAGGGTGTATTACGTGTTAAATATGATTATATTTAAGTTGTTGGGAAACTAAAAAAGAAAAAAAATTGAAAATTTATTCATAGTAAGAAGGGTCTTTCAAAGTCAATAGAGTATGAGGAAGGAGTTCACCCAGAGTGCCTTGTCTGTACTAATAATGCTGCAATTATATTTACATTTCAATCTGGAGCAATACCACAAGTGTTAAGCAAGTCTTTTGGTTGTCCCCATTTATTACTTAGTATTTCAGTTCACAGAGAATTTTAGTGTGCTCTAGCAAAAATTGTCTCAGTGGAAACTAAACCAGAAGTTTCTCTCCAGGTACACACTGAACGCTCCTCAGCCTCTAAAGGGAACATRAAGGTCAAGCACTGGTTGGTCATTTGGTCAGATTTGAGCCATGTGCAATTGTGGGGACATTCAATGCAGGGTACCAGACTAAATCCAGAGTGAAGGAAAACTCTTGAACTGGTGTTGTGTAGGGATAGGGGCTTCAGCACCAACTGTTTCTAACTACTGATCATCTGCTATTTTGCCAAGATACTTGTTAATGTAGGCATAGCTTAAGTGTCCAGCTAGATCAGTGTCATGATGGTTTTGTATAAGGAATGTGTACTTATGAGATTTTTATATAGGTAACAATTTTTTACACTTCTCCCATAATGCTACTTTGAGTTCAGCCCAGATGTGAAAGATTCTTCTTTTCCAGTCCTGAATATTTTTTTCTTTTTTTCCTCCCTAAACTCATCTAAGAAATAAACATAGAACCATTTGGATTCTCTGATCTAAAGTCCTATAAAAGTATCATCAGACACCAGAGTTTTCAGGTAAAAAAAAATGATGCTTGTGAGAACGGGAACAGTGCACTGTGAAAAGGGAGATGCTTTACCTTAGTCAGTTCTACTCCTTACACTTTGCTCCTCAGACACAACTAACTTACATAGCTTAAGGCTCTGTGTCATGTTGACCTTGCTTTCGACTTTATCAGCCATAATAAGAAAAATGTGTAGTGCACAGGGAACCCTAGATGAAATCTTTTCATGGACTGGCTCCTTGGGTGCATATTGCCGGTAGGCGTTGACTCCTTTGCTTGCTGTCGTGTGGGAGGTAGCTAAGATGTGAGACTGTGCGTATGCGTGAGCACAGTGATAACAAAAGGTACTTAAAAGTTCTGCTTAGCATTATAATGTTAATCACAGACTTATACAGTACTCTTCTATGATCTAATTGTAATAATTAAATCTATTACATTTAGAAGCCATGAAAATAAATCTAAACTAAGAGAGTAGATAATTATTTGCCTTAAGAGACATTTTAAATAAAAGAAACAGTTTATTTCAAAGAAACAATATGTTAAGTCTACCTACTTTCTTTAAATCAATGCAACAGCTAGTAACTAATTATTTTGATTAGAATCACAGCTAGCACCATTCAGAAACCTTCAACCTTCTTGTGAAAGGTTAAAGTTATTAAAAAAAAAAATAGAACTGCACGGATGYGCCAATTTTCTTATATTAAGAGAACAATATCTTCTTGTATTAAAGAGTACTTATTTTGCTTTGTCTAACATATCTACTGACTTTGTAGAGGGAAAAGCATTCTCCATAATGTTACCTTTTGTTTTTTCCCAATATATCATTTTGGAGTTGTTACCCCTACCATGTTACAAGTTGATTGTTTTGTCAGGAAAGCTGTTAACAGAATCAGTGTTAACACAGTGTTGTAAGAATTAACATAAATTTTTGAATTGTTTAGGACAGGCATTAACTCAATTTGCTAATCCAGTGGGAAATTTCCTGGTTGAAATGGTTGGAAAGGATAACATGATTATAGTTTGGGAAATAATTTCTCTACAGTCTGATTGTTTGCTGTCACATGCAAAGAATCCTGAATACATCAATCTACTAATTGCTAATCAGACTCCACGCTATTTTAATAAATTCATCTACTAAGGTTATTCTGTCAATATTTAATTAATGTGTCTTAATATAATGACTGTTCCTGTTAACATCTGTTCATAGCAAATATGGAATTCAGACATTTTGTAACACACATTGCTTTTCTTCACAGGAAAGTGGTGTTTAAGCACAGTGTTTTCTTTTCCCATAGCAAATATTATCTAAGATATCCAACAGCTTACAATATCATCCATTTTAAATTAAATAGAATTTATATTAAAGCCTCAAATCTGTAATATTTTGGGTACTATAATTATGCATTTGAATCTTTGACTTATGAGTTTTGTGATAAACCTAACATCTGTTAGAATTTATGTAACAAAATTGTATAACAAAGAACAAGTTATGCTATAGTAAAAAGCAGCTCCCTGAAAATTTATGTTCCCTCTCCATTAAAATAAGAATGTAAATGATTTGCAATTTGGTCATGTGATGATCCATCCAATTTAAATATTCATAATTCAATAGACAAAGGAAAGTAAACTTTCTATTATGTCGGATACACTAATTGTCATTGGATTTGCTAGAATACAAATTGATAACATGTAAATTTTAATTAAATTTTACAGTTTTTTTCATTGTCTTGCTTTTAAAGTACAATTATACAGTATCTCAGACTCAAGAAGTTCATATGTATATTTGCATATTGACCACATTAATTCCCTGCTATATGTAAGATCCTTGGAATTGCATTCATTATAATGGAAATTGACTGGCAAGCCATCAGCTAAAAGCATCAGATGTACTTCATTTAAAGCATATAAATGCAATTAATAGCACCTTATCCAGTCAAAAGATAAGTGACTAAAGCAAATCTTAAGGAATGATCATGGTTTGGTTCCACTGAATGTTTAAAAACTGGAGAACTCACTACAACTAGCACATTCAGCATCTATTTCTACCTTACTTAATAGAAATAGGAATGTTTTGGAAAGAATAAAAGAGTAAAAATATATATGCATACACACACGTGTACTCGCGCACGCACGCACACACACACACACATCTTCACAACAGACTCGGTGGTTGGACTGTATTTTCCTACAGTGAACTGCCTGCTCAGGGAGAATGGTATAGCCTTGTAATCTCCCGGTCACCATGGCTCTTGATGAGACTCAAACTCCTCTCATTCTGAAAGTGAATATCCTCTTTGATAGTTTTGTACAAAAAAAAGTGTAAACATTTTATTTTAAATTTGTAATATTTATATATCCAGTAAAATGAATGAGCCCAAAGACTATCTAAGAGTGATAATGAGGGGAGGGGTGAATAGAAAAAGTGTTGCACTGCCAAAACTCTCAATTCACACCACAATCTGTAAACTTGGTCAGATGTATGCACAATAAATACTTTTTTTTTTGATAACAATTTGTAAAATGTTATGTTGGTCTTGAAAATGTGAATGGCAAGAAGGCCATTTATGCTCAGAGGAATGTGCTAACTAAATATATAGCAGGATTATGTCTCAAAGATGCTCAGTGGGAGATAAAATTTCCTACCTTTTACTTTTTCACTGAATGAATTGAGTTAAAACTAAAAGCAGGTAAGAGGTGATAAAAAGCTATTTTGAAGGAGAAAAGATTTGGCCTTGGATAGGCCAGTGGAGGAAGTAGACTTTCTGGAACAGAAGAAAAAATTCGCCTCAAAGCTGATCAGGTCACTAGACTGTGCAAAGAGGAACAATAGTGCTTTATTATTTCTTGTGACAGGAGTAATTCTGATTTTGTAATAAAGAARTTAAGCCTTTGCTAGAATATGCTTCTTTCTTCTGTAAAATTACCTAGTATTAGGAATGATAACTCAGATAACTTTGAGGAGAATGAGACATAGAGTCTCTCCAGAAAAAAAAAGAAAAAAAAAAGAATCTAAATTAAAAGATACTACAGGTCAACCTGAGATGTCTGCAATCATACATCTGTTTGGGTGTTTCAGAAGTTAGCACTTTTTTCATGATAGTTTGCAAAGATTAGCTGGGGATCCGGCTGTATCAAATTCCAGGCATGAAGTCATCTCTTCTCCCAGTGAAGGAAGGAGAGGCAATTCAAGTAGGATTCAGATGTACACACAGAATCRCAGAATCAGTAAGGTTAGAAGGGACCTCTGGAGATCATCTAGTCCAACCTCCCTGCTCAAGCAAGGGCACCTAGAGCATGTTGGACAGGATTGCATCCAGGCAGGCCTTGAAGATCTCGAGAGAAGGAGACTCCACAACCTCTCTGGGCAACCTGTGCCAGTGCTCTGTCACTCTCACAGGGAAGAAATTCCCCCTCACGGTCAGGCGGAACTTCCTGTGGTTCAGTTTGTGCCTATGTCCTGCATCAAAAAAGAATCTCATGTCATTTAAGATGTCAAAGGGCATTCTGCCAAGTCTCCTACTGCTGTCCAGAAAGACAGAGGTCTCCTGCATGTGCCATGTCATTTCTGCAGCTCCTTACAGCAGATATCTAAGGCATCTTTAGAAACCCTGAAATGTATGTTTAGGCTATTGCATATCACCCTCAATAGCTCTGGAAACTCCATATTTTCACAATCAAATGTTCCTATATGTTATAAAGTACTTCTACATTAAATGTCTGTTACGGAGTTATTCTGGATCTTTTGGGAATCTTGTTGAAGTCAATGGAAATATTTCTACTAATTCTATATACACCACATCTGTCAGTAAATCCAAATCATTCACCTGTTGAATGTCTAACAGTCTTGAATCTTTTACTATGAGATTTTGAGGCAACAGACCTTGTTATCAAGATCAATAGAGAGCTAATTAAACCCATTTTATCAAAATCAGTAGGTATCTAATTAAACCTATTTTTTTAAACAGTACTTGAGTAAAAACAGAACATCTGACCTGTAGTAAGCTATGACTTTTGGAGTTTCAATTTAATAATAAATTGAAATAAAATTAAAAATTTAAATTTTTTTTTTCATAAATTCAGTATTCTGAGTTTTCTCATTCACATATGAAATGCTCTTGGAAAAATATGAACCATATTTTTCATTGAAAAAGTATATTGCTTGGAAATTCCCAAGCAGTTCTTCTAAGTCCAAACAACATACATCCAACAAGAAACAATGTAGCGCTTTATCTTGACTTTATACTATGATGTTTGTGTATCATATTTGACTGTGTCACTGAAAACATTGCGTTAAGATCCAATTAAAATGAGACAAAAATAATGGTGAATGCAGAACTTTGTCTTTCTTCTCTCAGATAGTTTAAATGTTTCAGGAAAAGTAAGTATTTTAACATTTTTCCATACTTTTCAGATCAAGGTTTAGTGTTTTCAAAAGCAGCTACAGTGCGTTGGAAATATAATRGGAATTGGGTATTGAAGGTTTTACTCATGATCCCATTGATATTTGTTAGATGGAAGATAAGGCTCTTTTAGTCTAAGATTTATATCTCCTAAATTAGAAGAATAGGCCAGCTTGGCATTCCCTAAAGTCAAAAAAGAAATAGGAAACCAGACAGGATGATTTAGATCCTATTCCAGAGAATGTGTTCTTAGTTCAGACAGCTCAGCTGGGATAAACCTGACCCCCAACTGACTGCAAACCCAGATAATCAGATGCAAATAGTTCTGCAAATGCCCACTTTTCCAGTCTGGCAAGCTCTTATCTTAAAGCTGTACAATGAAGGGTGCTAACTATAATCTGTATTTTAGTTCACTAGTTTAGTTTGCTAGGGTTTAGTGTTTTAGAGGCACTTTTGAAGCGAATTTCCTAATTACCCATAGTTACCAGTTTTGGCTTGCATAAGGAAGCAATCTCACAGCACACAAGCAAGATTTCTTTCAGAGTAAGCTGAACTAAAAGACATACTAATGCGGTGCAGCTAGTGCACTCCAACCACTATGGATACTGAGTCCATAGGACAAGACTAGAGCTGAAGTGAAACTCACCAAAATGCAGATGGTACGAACATCTGGTCCACAGTGCTGTTTTTCTCTACAAAAATGTTCCTACAGTACTGCATAACTTCTAAATGTATATATAGTCTTACAGGACTTCAGCAGCTAGTCCTGTTTCTCAGGGAAGCAAAGTGCTATGCTAACATGGTCATGTCCCACAAGCCTGTGTGGGACCTGGCCCATGTCCCACAAGTTTGAAGTATAGGTGAAGCTCAACTGTGGTTCTCTACCTCTTTGTAAACATACACTTTAAGACATCTCTTGAAGGTTTTAAATCTCCTGAATGCTTAGGAACAGCAAAATGCAAGTCCTATTGTCACACAGATCTTAGTGTTCTTATTTGTATCATTAATTCATTTTTAATTTCAGATTATTACAGGAAAAAAAAATCTTCCATTATCATTACTTTTTCTCACTCGAACAGTTTTAAAATCAACCTTTGTTCTTGCAATTATCTCTCCTTATCTTAAATCATGCAAGTCAGATACAAGTTATATTTGTTCTTCTATAATAATAGAAAAAATAGCATATTTTTGTTTAACTGGTTATAATACAAAATTTTTAATGATTTTCAATATTATACTCTCTCACATCTCCAACTGATATAAAAAAATCTCTTTTTCCCTTATTAGACAGACAGACTATCTAATAGTGTTTAATTAAATGTTCTGAGGATGTCACAAGCTATAAATCCTAAAGGAACCGTAATGGACATCCAATCTTTTCCCATGTATACCTGGCTATAGAACTTCATCAGTTGTTTCCAGTTTGAATAAAATATATTGAAATCTTATCATGACTGAAAAATATCCATCCTTTATTTAAAATTTGGCAGTGAGAGAGACAATAACTCTTCATGTGTTATTCCAGTAGTTAATTGCTGTCACTATTCAAAATAATGTTTTACTTCTAAACTAAATATACTGTGCTTCAACTCCCAACTGCTAAACCTTGTTTTAGCTTTATGTGGTAAATTGAAGAGCATTCTGCTACCAAATGTCTTTCCCACACATTCTTTTTGCTCAAATGGGCTCATAATATTTAAGCTTTGGATTCTCCATATACTTCTGAAAAAATGAAAGCAAGTGTTATGATTGTTCAGCATCTTTACCTCAAAAATAGACATCTGGATGTGTGAATAAAAAATATGTCGCTGAGTACGGTGTCTAGGTTCATAAATTCAKGAGGAAAGCAAACAGCCTGGTTCCATAGCCTAGCAGGTGCAACAGGGAACTCTGAAATAGAAAATAATCCTGTTTTCATTACATGGATGYCATTACTACTAGTAGCCGTATCTGAAAAAAAAAGGATCTTATTATTTGATGGGATAGTTACTGATGATCTATGATAAGGAGGGGGTTTGTACTGTCCTCCATGAATAGAGACAGCTGATGTTTAACATCTAAGTTAAACAATTCTGCCTCAAGTATAGACAGATATATGCAACCCAACCCTCACTATTTATTTGCAAGACATGTGTTGACCCTCTGTTCYTCATTCTGGGAATCTCATACAGAGGTGTCTGTTTCCTTTTGACTTTCATAAGGAACCCAACTGATTTTGCTTCGGACTCCATCCTAGAAACCAACACTTAAAAGTAAATGAAGTAATGCACATTAAGTGTTTAAACTCTTTACTGAACCAGTCTTCACTGAAGGCATGTTAGTTAACACGTGACCAGMGTAATATTTTTAATCAATCTCATGATCTCTCCAACTTCATATGACAAAGTCTATTTTTAGTTGATTGATTAGCTCTAACTATATCTTTCTTTAGTTCTCAATGACAAAAATCTCATGTCAGCTGATTCATTGTTTTACATGAAACTGTTGTCAGGATAACATGGATCATTCACTTTTTAAAATATTATAAATAATCTCAGTTCTCCATGAGATTTCTAGAAATACRTCAGCATTTCAAAATTTAAAAGATTTAAAAATTTAAAGGCATTTTCTGCTCCTGTGTTCTTTTAAAAACACTGATACTTCTATGTTTCTTTTCTTTGATATGTCTRTCCAAAGATGAGGCTCAAGCACATTTCAGTCTTTGACATAATAATAAGATAAAAGAAAAAGTCCTTAATCCTACCACAAATTTTACTCACTCAGCCTCAGAAAATCAGCATTCTCTTCCAGATAAGAATTCTAAAACAAGGCAGTCAATATTACCCTGAATGCTAGTCTTCATCTAGGGAAATTATGGGAAGATTTTATATAGGAAAGATATAACTGCTTATATTGGAATGTAGCCAACCCATGCAAGTTAATAGTTTTTGAAATGAGTCTTGGAAGCTTTAGTAATTTGAAAGAGTTTATACAATGTTTTATAAATCACAAAAAGTAGTATCTTTCTGTTAGTGTTATCCAGCTAACTGGAGAGATTGCACTGGAGAGAAATGAGACTAAATGGCCAACTTTACTTCATGTGGCACATATTAACTTCCTCTGTCTCCAAAGACATGTGGCATGTCCCAGACCATGTACACATGCCTAAACTGTCTCTTTGTCTCAAAACAAAACAAAACAAAACAAAACAAAATTCAAACCTAGAATGGCTATATCTAAACCACCTATTAGGAATGGTTCTTGTGCTGTTTTCCAAATTGTGTCTCGGTATTTGCAAAATCATAGAAATGTTCATTGGATCTCTGGGAGCCATCCACTGCAGCCTCCCACTAGAAGCAGGGCTGTCACCAACCCAGCCATGGCTCTATGTAGCAATGTCCTGAAAACCTCTGAGGATGAAGACTCCAAAACGCTCTTGGCAACCTGCTCTGTTGCTGCATTTCTCTCCAAGTGAAAAAAGTTTTTCTAAGAGTCCAAGGCAAACTTCCCAAGCTTCAAATTGTGGCATATATTCTTCTGCACAGATACTACCAGTCCAGATTGGTGACTAATTGGCCAAGAATGCCCACCTCTGTCAGGCAGGCCCTCAGTAAATATAGTCACTTTGTGYATGGGAATAAAAGAAATTTTTCTACAGCCAGCTTAGAAGCAGTCAAAGCCARCTGTGATTAAAGTATATAAGCTGATCATACACTAATTGTTAGCCAAAACCTGGTGGTATGGAAAAAGTAGATCTAATGAGCCACTCAGTTCAGGAAGATAACCTGACCAGGTAGTTTGATTCTTGTTGATGAAGTTTCCTTCTTGCCTGGTGTTCTGTTTCCAGSCATAGAGAAAAAGTATAATTTATATGTTCCATTAGCTTCGTCTGATGTGCCTTCAGAGCTAGAGACATCAGTGTCTTCCTACGCCAAAAAATGTGCATCAGATCCATTTGTTCCTTAAAGATATGAATGGTCAGGCTGTGTGATACATGGTATGTGATGGCATTCTGGTAGATGACTTCCCTGAATACCATAAAATGAGACAGGGCAGCTTGCTGTCATTACTCCTGGTCTCCTTAGCCTTTTTACTTTGTTAGATTCCCATTTTTGCACTATTTTGCACTAACAGATCCTTGTTGGATCATGACATTAGTCATCCCCACATACAAATGACAGTTTCAACTCCTCTTTGCAGAACACGTATGCCTTCTTAAACAGCAAGGTGAATTTGTTTCTCTTTCCTTCTTACTCCTACTTCCTACCAGCCCACACAACATGGTGTGGCTATAGTGCAAATTAGGGGCTTTATTGTTGACAAGTGTTTGAAGATAGATGTTGTTTGGTTGTTGTTGTTTGCTGCTATTAAGAGTTTGGCTTCTAGAATAGGTGCTGACGAAACTCAGGATTAAGGTATATCACGTCTGAATGGGCTGGATTAATTATAAGGGCAGGAAGCATGCATGGTTTTGATTCCTGACATATGGAAATGGTATTCTCTGACAGYATACCTGCGGTTAGATAGTGCAGCCAGTTAGAGAATCTGGTCCTATTGCAACCCACAATGTGCCTGAAAAGTCAGTGTATATGTGACAATTCAAAATACAATTTCTCCTGCAATATTCTAGCCATTCTTCCCTCTTCTTTCATCCAGCACAGGCAGATRGGCATCATACTGCCTTATGAGAGAAGAAAAGACAACGAATTTTTTTTCAATAACAAAGGAGAAGGTACAGTACACTGTATCAAGGCCACTAGGGATGGGATTCAACATTATAATAACCAGCTCCTGCCAATATAGATGACAGTTTGCTATTCTTCCAAAAGAGAAATCTATCAGTTGTCTTCCTTCCCCTCATCCTTAAAAAACWTTTCTTATTCTGTTTACTTCCCTATCACAACCTCTTTGGTCTCGGTATCTCATTTTCCTTCTAAAGTAGTCAACAGTAATGGGGGAGAATAGAAAGTCCTTATGCTACTATTATTCCACAGTTTGTGCCTTCAGTCACTGTTAAAGCAAGAATACTGATAATTTCTCAATGTGTTTTCATTTGCCTTTCYGATAGGTTTTGTGGACCCTTTTTGTGATGTTTTTTATTATTCTGTATATCAGAGAAGAAAGTCATAATCACACCTAGCACTTTTCTGTTGGTGAAGCCTATCACAAGGAAAATCTTGTAGATACACTGGTAGCCATAGGCAACCTGTAAAGTCACTGTAATTATAAATCCTCAAGGACTTYATATAAGTGAAAAGAACGACTTGTTCCAGTCTGCTCTTCCTGACATCCAGCAGAACGATATTTGACTTTGTGTGAGGTGAAATGAGTGCATAACCTCAATACTTTTCTCATTTGCATACTGCTACCAGGAAAAAAGCTGTTGGTAGCTTTAAAGTGAGTCTTCTGAGATACTGCAGTCGATAATGCAAATTAAGATTTACATGTTCTTCTATGACCTGTTCATCTCTTTTTATCACCAGGAGTTATCAAGACTGATTTTTCAAAATGCATTTTCCTATGGTTTTTGACAATAATGAAGGCCCACAAGTTAAAGGAGGGAGGGAAAGAATGCACAGAGGGCATGATTCTTAGGCAAATAGTATGTTAATGACAGATTTAAATAGTCTTTATAACTGGAGATCTTTGAGTTGATATATGACCTTGCAAAAGAGCAATTCATTACAGTTCTTGCAATGGCAGCTTCAAAAAAAGTCATCAATAATGGCTTGGCAGTTAACACAAAAGAATTAGCAGGGAGGGCAAATACCGTGATCTTACAGTCAAGGAAACACTGGAAAATATGCAAGCTTCTATCAGGAATGTATAGTCTGTTGTTAACCAATTAATCTAATAAGAGATAATTGAAAAAGAGAATAAAACTATAGTATTCATCTAAAAGACTAACCAGTGTCTTTGACATTACTTCTGTCTTGCAGTTGTTACTCCTGCCCTATATGAAACAAGAAGTACTGTGGTCTCCATTTAAATGGGACACACTTAATTGAGGTATTTGCTTAATTGGGACATCTCCCAGGGAAACAATTTAACTGAAAGACAAAGTGTACAACTTAATTCTGGATGTCACTGCAACCAAAACCTCCTTCTTCTCAGTGAAACCAAAGGCAATGTTCTCAATGTTTTCAATGACTGCAGGAATGTGCTATTACTGCTGTTGCATTTAGAAAATTTAGTCTTATATTTTTTTCTTATCAAAAGGAGTTAATAAAGAAGGATTGAAGTAAGTATGAAGAATAAAGTATGTCATTTCTTTCTGTGTATATTCAGAGTCCTCTTCAAGAATAAGATGGAAAATTAAATTCATTCATCTAACAGCTGGGTGCTGAAACTTATAGATAACAGGACCCTGGAAGAGAATCCAGAACACTGTKTTAGGCACCTGCACTCCCTGTGCTGCTCTTGGAGGACAGTGCAATTTGGAATGGGGTATGAAACATCTTGGATCAACATTTAATGCATTAATGTCAGTGCATTTATGATTATACTTACCAACAGAAAATATGAAGGTCAGGGTGTTTCTGAAGCCCCATCTTCTTTCCATACACTAAACCACAGCCTTGAGCCGTGCACCTCTGTCYATACAATCCTTACCTTAGCATACGTGCAAGGAAGCTGTTGTTTCAAAGAGCTGAACAGTACTGACTTTTCTTTCAAATACACAAAAGAGTAGTTTTGTTGAAGCTCTGCCACTGTGCCATAAAGAATGCACATTCCTTTCTGAAATGCATAGTGCAGGTAAAACGAATGTTATTCTCTAGAAYTGAAACTGTAAATAGTTTTTACATAGTTTACATTAAAGATCTGTTAGATAAGAAATATGAAGACTCTTTGTACCGAGACCAGAATGCAGGTTACTATTCTSTCACCGTGTTCTTGTTTGTGCTTTTGCTAGTCCACCAAATCTGATGTTTTTATTTTATGTTTTTCCCAACTCAATTATATAATTTTGAAAGAAAGAAAGGAGTGTGACTCTATCCAGATAAATGGATAATCTCGTGGTTAATCTATCAGTATGATTGTGGTTTCTTTTCAAGCTGAAAAGCATGCATACCTGTGGTTAATGATACGACCATAACCATTTAAGCACATAATCTATAGGCTTTTTCTCTAGATGTATTTAAAAATAAAATGAATTTTGTGATAATCACTGCAGAGTAGAAAGCACTGTAGAAGGACAACTATAGAGTGTATCCTTTGGGGAACTCAGGTTCTTTTTTTGGTCTTTTTTCAGATCATAGATTTTCTTATAGCTTGTTCCTTAAGGGAAACTGTTATTTCAATTAGACAAGGAACAATTAAGATGCCTTCACTTACTTTAATATAATTAATCCAAATAGCTGCTATAGCAATTGAAACAAGATTCTCTTTATCTGGGTAGATATTTATTTAGGATAATAGATTGCTAACAAGTACAATCCTAAAATATTCAAATATTAAAGTCAGGGAAAAATACAGAGATCAAATCTCAATTTTCAGTACACAGTTGTGCACTAATGAACCAATAATCATATTTCTTCCCTCTCTGTCTAAATTGTCCTACTTTTCAAGTAGCTGAACATTAAATTCATGATTAGGTATCTTTTTATTGGGAGATAAACTTCTTTAAAGGAAATATAGTGTATTCTATTCTAGTCCATATTTATTTAAAATATGTATGCTTTTGAGGAGACATATTGGATAGGAATGCCAAATCAAAATTTATAACTGATAGAGACAGASAGCTCCTTAAAGTAAATCTGAAACAGTCTCATGTCAGGCTGTTTTTCAGGTATGAGTCTTCTCTAACTCACACCAGCTTAAACATTAAAACAATACTGATGAAACTTTTATCAGAGTAGAAGACGACCATAAAAATGTAGGTTATTTAATAGAGTCAATCCCTGTCTTTTCACTACACTTCTTGATCAATTAATAGTTGGTATGATTTTAACTGACCCGAATAAACTGCAAATCTTACTTTGTCTTATTATGCTTTTACTGAAAGGCAAGTACCAATATGGAAATAGTTGAAAACACCATATAACCTTTTGATTTCTGTCCCCATTTTTTTCCCCATGCAGAAACCTAAATCTAAATCTGAACACCTAACCTAGGCACCTAAATCTAAAATTACTTTCCATTCATCTTTGGATCACTTGTTACCACCCTTCACAGTAAGCAGATTTCACAAATGCCCTTTTTACAAATTACTATTCCATATTTTACCAAAGTCCTACTTTTGTGCATGCCCAACTCTGCTAAGTTTAAACAGGTTAGTAAACATCTAGGCTTGGACAGAGCTCAGAAAGTGGGGATGTCAAAGTGCCAGGGCACTGTGCAGAGGGACAGGGAACCGAGGAGCATCTCCGCGCYGGCTGGGCAGGGGTCTTGCCAGCCTGAGACTGTCCCATTGCYCCCAGTGAGGGAGCAGAGCAGCCAGGGGGGACAACCATGGGCAGCCCCCAGCYCAGGACTCTTACCATGTCACTGGGGCAGGGACTGAGAGCTGAAATGAGTCCCTGTACCCATGGTGGAGGCCCCAGGTGAGGATGGTCAGAGACACTAAAGCCTGTCAGTGCCCCAGGGCCCTGACAGCAGCCAACCCTCCCAGCGATGTGTGTCCTCACACCTTACAGAGATCTGGCCTCAGAAGGGAGTCCTTGTGCGGAGTGATTTAATGTCTGTTGATTGACAGCGGGCTATTTTGGGGGACAGAGAGCCAGAGTAGGGATGGGGAATCAAGAAAGGGACAGAGCACAGGGGGCTTAGGCTTAGTGCTTGGGGATAAGGGGGTTTAGATTGCTCTTGAGGAGCCCTGGAGGCCAGGCAGGCTTGAGGGGGAAGCGGGGTGTTCAAACCACCCCTGACAACCCCAAAGGCCATGTAGGCTCCAGGAAAGGTCCCAGCTGCCCCAGGGAGCCCTGTGGACCAAGTGGTCTGGGGAGGGGACTCATTTGGCTGTAGGGTTGCTGCAGTGGGGAGCTCAGAGCCTAAGCAGGTGGGTCACTGCAGAGGAGCTGCAGGGGMAAGGTCCTGCATGATGCCCAGCTGTGGGCTCAGAACGGCCTGAGCTCGCTGTMAGGGTGCAGTGAGGGACAGGAGCACCCTGAGGGACAGGGGCTGGGATCCAGGCATGGTTACAAGGCCACAGGGGCAAGGGCTAACCAACCTGGGCCTGTCCCACCACCCCAAGTGAGGTGTGGTGGCCCCTGGGAGTGGTGATTGGACTCAGCTCAGGTTGAGCTGAAATGGAGATACTGAAATGGAGCCACTACGGACTGCTAGTGCCTCAGGGCCCTAACCTAATTTGTCTTGCAGAGACAAGGAAGGAAAAGTGCTCACAGAGCTTGCCTTGCTGTGTGGACTGGGTTTATCCTTCATGTCCAACATTTCTATTTGTTACTAGGTAGCAAAAACAGCTGGCCATTCAGCAAGTTGGCTTTTGCTTTTGTAAGCATCTCACAGTGCTTTCAACAGAAGGGCTGGGGAACAGGAGACTGGCCCTAAAAGTAGGGCAGTGCATCACCCCACTTTAGGTATCTCCATTTTCATTAGATCTAGTTTTAAAAGATAATTATCATCAAGCCTTGAAAAAATTCATGAAATTGGAAATGATGTTTGGAGTAGTGTTTTTAGTGTTCTTTATATATATATTTATATATATATATGTATCAATTTCAAAATATTTGCCAGTTCTGGAGGTGTGGAATGAAGGTGAGAGTCTGGGTTTTTTGTTTGTTTGTTTGGGGTTTTTTTCACACAATTCTTTGTTGAATATTTTTCATATATGCTCTCAGGAATTGCTGTAGACATCTAAACATAGATTAGAAAATAGTAAATGTGAGGCAAGATCTGTTATATTTTCCAGTACTGTCACAGAGCTTACCTAACATATTGTATTCTACAGTTCTTACTTGCACTTGCTTCTKTGCCACTGTGACACTAGCAGGAGGTGATACCTCTTACCTTATTTCATGAACAAATGAAAATTCTTTCTTTCCAAAGAGAAGACATCTCATTCTGATTTTTTTTTCTTTTCCCAGTTTCCTATAGTAAGAAAGTTGTGGAAGAAAGGATAAGTGTTACATGTATTTTCTTTATCTCTCTGAGTACGTATCTTTCTTTCCCTTGCTTGTGGTCTACCGGCTTGTGATTTGTTTCTCTATGCTTTTTATGTTTCAACTTCTTTTTAAACTTGTTTTTTCACAAGGCATAATTGGAATTAAAAAATAAAGTGAGCAAAAAGAATATATGAAGCAACAATTTTAGATAATTCTGGCCTTTCTTTAAATAATGTCCCTTCCAACATTTAAACAATATTAATAAACTCAAGCCAGTCATCTKCATTAACTGCAGATCATATCTTTCCTTTAGATAGTACTTTTTTTTTTTTTCCCAAGGCACCAATTCAAAGTTCATGTACGGTGATATGCAGTTTTTGATATCAATGTGGCCAGGGTAATACATGCCATTACAGCACAGAACCCATGGGGAGTGTCCTAGTACCTGGCAAAAACATGAGCCTTAGAAGTAATGCATTATCTCCCCAGCCCTGGTGGGATTGCTACATGACTTTAGGCAAATACTCAAACAGCTTAAACTTGCACCCTAATGTAAAAGGTGATATGAAGAATCACATTATCTGCAAACCTATGTAGGCTCCGTGTGGTGTCCAGGTTTGCTAGCAGAGGACGAGCTTTCCCTCTACAGCAGTTTTTTGCCATACATCATTGCATACYTCACGCAGGAGCTAAGCATGGTATCCAGTTAGTTATTTAGTTATCCTACATCTAACCATAGGATAGTTAGTTATCTTTATAAAAGTACTGTGTACAGATAAAATAATGTAGTAGCTTTTTGTCCAGAGACTATCAAGTACTTGACTAATATTTTACTCTAATATTTAATTCTAACTTTTGGTGTAAGTTATGCTACATTCTTACAGCTACCTGATGTGGCGGTCTACAGAAGCTGCAAGAAAGGGAGTGACTTATGCAATGTAAATAAAGTAAATTACAGAATCCTAAAGCCTGGTTCCTAGTTTTAAGCCACACTCCTCATTCACAACATCTCAATGAAAAATTACTGCCAGTGTCTAAAAGGATCTTGAATCAATTTTCCCAATGTATTTCCTATGCATCTGAGCTGCCCTTTCTAATAAACTTCAAGCATGTTTCCCTTCTTACCAAGCAATTTGCTAATTTGTCAGTTTACCAGTTTGCCAATTGGTTTATTTGTCAGGTTTTGTTTGTTAATTGGTTCATTTGTCAATTTGTTAATTGCTTACCACTTTCACCGTACTTATCCAGTTACATTCACATCTTTGTTCTAGATAGTCCAATAGAATAGAAAAGAAAAACAGATATTCAGCTCAGTCTAAGACCTTAGATTTTTGTTTTCAAGTGCAAGACACTGACTTGTAATATTTTCTAAATACTGTATTTTATATATTTGTTTATATACTAGACAAGGCATTTTAATATTTATTGTACACAAAATTGCCCAGGTACCCCCCCATAAGGAATCCTAAAATCTCTGCATTCTATATATAGATTTACATTCTAAAACATGATATACTTCATTCAGTGCATCATATGCCTCTACAGGAACTGAACAGAAGCAATGAACTCACATGAATTTTATTATCACAGAGAACACAGAACTTGCCAGCAAATGAGCATTTTTCTTGGGGAGAGGAGACTTTGAGCAGTAACAACAGGATAATTCTTTAAAACAAAAGGAAAAAGCATGACAGAGAAGCAAAACTGTGCCATGATAATATGCCAGTCCAGCACTGGAAAAGCCAAGGTTCAGTTTCTTTCTTTGTGTGGATCAAAATTCACATCTCCCAACTCCTAAAAATGTTGTCTTGAGCTGATCTGTTATTGTGGCATTATCAAGCTAGTCTGCTGAAGGCAGTTTCTTTGCAGAAAACAATTTAAGATTTATTGGACTTGAAAAACAGAGTTTTACTCTATAGCCTACTGGTTATAGCCCATGTGTGGAGAGATGAGACACGGGCTCTGATCTCTGCTCTAAGTGCTTGTTGTTCTTTTTAAAAAAATCAATAATGTTTAAGGACTGCTGTGACACGTGCTTTTAGCTTCCTCTTGTTATTACTCTTTCCTTCATGTAGTGTCAGTTTATTTGAATACAACTGTTATTCGAACTTTCTTGACAGAAAAATGGTTTTTCATCACATTCTCAATGTAATGGTCAATCCAAAGACTTTAAAAGTTCAGACTTAAAGCTAAGATAGTTCAATTTGCCGTAATTTATTTTGCACTGTCTTTTGATGTTGTGGAATATTACACACAGATGTGACTGAGACTTTTAGTCTTTGCAAAAACACAGATAATCCTAAAACTTGAAATTGCCCTAGGCATTGGCTTGAAGGAATGTAAGGAGATGAAAATGGCACTGACATTGAGGGAATTAGGTTGCTGTATGGGAGAGAACTTGATCTAATTCACTTATTATTTATGAATGATTCTAGGTTTTTTTAATTGCATCAGGATTTATCATCAAAGTTACAAGAAGCCTGAGAAATGAATGTTGTGTATGGAAAGTAGCTAGAATGGCTGTGAAAAAGTTTGATTGTTTCATCTAGAAGAAATTTCAGAACTAACCTACWATCTTCTATTGTCTTCCCATGAATACTAATTATACTATTATAACTTTATTTAATTTTATATTTTAAAAAGCATRTATTTCTTCATTATATTTTAGCAACTGAATTTAATTTTACCGTTTAAAGAATAAT
The DNA here is from genome assembly GCF_003343005.1 of Rhea americana. Lineage (NCBI taxonomy): Eukaryota > Metazoa > Chordata > Aves > Rheiformes > Rheidae > Rhea > Rhea americana. The sequence continues at coordinate 2,528,939 of NW_028185038.1, read as the reverse complement.
TGTCAATAAAAAACTACGAGTTTTTTATCATTTATGTCTTCCTACAAACATTTTTGATTTATTTTTGTTTGTGGGTACAAACATTTACTTATTGGAACAATGTCATGTTATCCAGGTATTTCAGGAAATATGGAATGCTAACACACACAAACCATGTATGTAAGCATATTTATATTTATATTACATGTTTTCCTATTCAATGTGGAAACCTTAAAAAATAAAAAATTTCAGTAAAGAACTTCATTTATATTTTAATTGCATGTCCAAATCAATAACATATATTCACCACTTAAAGTGATATAAAAATGCCTATTGATTCTTCCACTAATGAGCTGATATATAGATTAATTTTATATTATCTTTTAGAGATGAAATATTGTTTAGCTTTGTTGATGCAATAAAATAAACAGATTACAGATTTTAATCTCTAATTATTAATCAAAGAATACACATTATCAAACAATATCCTGAATGTGTCCACTCAAAGTTCTGCTCTATTAACTAGAAAATGATAGCATAGGTATGATAATTTTCTCTTAAAAAGAAAGAAAAAGAAAAGAAAGGAAAAGGAGACAAAGAAAGAAAGAAAGAATAAAAAAATTAAAAAAAACAGGAATTTATTTAGACCTGAAAGAACTCAGAATGGTTACAATCTGCCAAGCTAACATTCCATAAATTCGTCTGATGGGCAGGATTTTATACAACTACAAAAGAGGATCCGGATTAATTTTGTGCAAGTTTAGGTACCTAACTCCAATGTTAGATTCTAATTGCTCTTCATTAGCATTCAGATAGCAACTTCAGAAATGATTCAGTCATGGAGGACTGAAGTCATAGAATCACAGAATCAGTAAGGTTGGAAGGGACTCTGGAGATCATCTAGTCCAACTTCCTTTGGGATCAACAGGAGTGAGGCACAGAGACCATCTTTAATATAGTCACGATTGAGCCCTGAAACTAGTAGTGCTCTCTACAAGGCCATCAGAAAATGTAAATTCCCCTGGAGACTGAAGCTTTGGAAAAGATTTCTATGGAGTACACATTTGATGATAGAGGACAAAAACATATATATATTATATTACAGAGTCCTACAATAGAGTCCTAATAAAATAATCCTTGTGAAATATCACTGAAGTTTTTTAGAGATTGCTTGAGAAGTCAATCAAAACAAGTGTTTCCCTACCACAGGAAAAGTGGCTCTGTTCATGGGAACAAGAGCCTGTTTCTTGACTGTGAATACACTAGATTCTTTTCATTCCATAATTAATTGGTTTTCATTTCCTAGCCAACAATACATATCTGTCTGGATTTTTCTTAATTTTGTACCAATTTTCAGGAAAAAGAACTGGTACCCTTTTCATTATTGTAGATATTTGATAATGAATTATTTTAGCAAATATATTTCCATTCTAGAATATATTGGTCACCTTTAGAGAAGCATAGTCCTACATATTAACCCATCAGATGGCTTGCATTAGCTGTTTATATTTAATCTATTGTCTCCTCAGTTGCTTGATGTTTATCATATGTGCAATTTATTATTTTCTTTGTAACCTCGTATTTTCAATTTTACTTCCAAGGATCATAAGTGAGAAAAATACAAGAATCTTAGCAAGAAGTGAGATGAAACTTGGCAGAAGCTGACAATTCATTCAGACATTTAATAACTGTACCTTACAAAGGTGCAGACAGCTATATAACCTATCATCTTGCAGTCAAATGAAAATAATCCACTTCCTCACAAAAGGCATCACAAAGCAGGAGAGAGAGGTGAGGAAAACTATTCTGATAATCCCTTTTAGCTGTAAGAACTGTAGATGAAGAATATTGTTCAGAAACAACATATTTTTATGAGCAGCAGCCAAATGGGCATAAATGGCAGAATTCTGGCAGCTGGGGCTGCAGGGGTGCCTGGCCACGAGCTGCCCTGCGTTGCTCACGCCACATCCAGCTTTCCCTGCCCAAATGTCTGCCAGTCAGAATATTCAAAAATATTGAAGAAACAGTGGTAGCAAGTGGGAGGAGCAATAAAATGAAAGAGATTCCAAAGAAAGGAGTGGAGGAGATACGTAGAAGGGGACATGGCTGGAGATGTGCTCTTGGAAGGAGGCACTCTGGGCCAGAGGTAGGACACCTCTGAGGCACTGTGGCTGGTGGAGGACCCACACCGGGAAAGGGACGCCCTGAGGGACTGATGTCCATGGGTGATCCACACTGGAACAGAGGAAAATGAGAAAGAAACGTGGAGCAGATTTAAACTGTCAGGCACAKGACCCCAACTCCCCCTGCTGCCCATCACCTCACCGCAGGAACTGCGAGGGACTGAGACATGACACATGGTGAAAACAGGGGAAGTTGAGAGTAGGCAGTAGGCAGAAGTGTTGCTTGACTGAAGTTAAGCCTCAGGATGGGGGAGGAAAGGTGTTTCCCTAAGTGTTTATTTAATTGCTTGTTTTCTTTTTCTCAATACCCAAATCAGTCATTGAAAGTTTSTGTTAACTGATAATAAAGTAAATTATGCAAAATGCCCCATGTRACAACATCCAATCCAAAGAGATCAGCTACAGATGACCTATACTTTACAAAAATCATATCTATTGGTAATTATTTTGTTAGGAAACCAACATCCTGAGCTGCTGTATACAGAAGATACAACACCTTCAGCATCTGTACTTTACAGGATTATATTCCTATTTAAGGGAAATATTCCTATTTAAGAAAGGGARATATTTTATCATCATGCATGCATAAACTGAATACTATTGTACTTAAGGAGATGAAACACCTAATGCTTCTCCAGATTGGAATAAATAAAAGTTTAAAGGAATAAATTCAACATTCAACATGAATTTAGGAAACAAAATGTATTTAATATGATATTAGTTAATAGTCTGCTTTTATATAGTATACTTTTCATAGTGGTTTACAAAGAAGGTCATTATATTTATCATTATTAACAAGCAGGATAACTGAGACAAAAGGAGCAGCAAAGATTTACTGAACATCTGTTACCCAATAATGGAACTGAAAACAGAATATAAATATCTTCTGTTACTATTTATCAGCTCATCAATTAAACTACTAGTTTTATTTATCATTGCTATATTAAAAAGAGTTAAAGTTTCCCCAAATAGTTAAAGTCTCCCCAAAATATATATAGTTTGGGAAAACAGAGTATCTGGAAAGGAGAAGAATCAGGAAATAATAACTTCTTTTATTGAAAAATTTATGCTAAATGAACAATATTGAAATTAAAAACCAGAYACTGGAAAAATTGTACTAGAATAGAGGTATCCACTGTAACCTTAATTTAGTCTGCTTGTACATATGCATTGTGATGTGTTATCTAATAACCTCTGCTCTCCTTAGGATCCCTCTCTCCTTAAGGTCATTACATATTTCACACATCTGTTCAATATTTTATGTTCTCCTCATTGTCCAATGCTTGGCTGCCTCCTTTACTTACTCCATAAGACTGAAAACCTGCTCTGGAAAAGGAATTCGTAATTTCCCTGTAAGCATTTCTACAATACTTATCACTACAGTCTGTTATTGCTTTATAAACATTAATAAACTAAATTCTATCTGTGGGTTCTGTCAGCCTGTTAGAGACAGAGAATTGAGGCAGTGCAGGACTGAGTTTAAAAAAAAAAACTCTGATTGGAATATCTATGACCTCATTTTTCATAATATTAACATTAATGGATCTTCATATATTCTTAGCACTGCAAATCAAATTACATCTGTGAACATTCTGTATTTCTGTAACYGAGGTGCAACATATTCAAGCTATTATGAACACACACCTTTAAAAAAGGCAGTTGAAGTGATTTATAAAATAAGTGTAACTCAATGTCACAGGCATAGACGGCATCTGGTTCCCAAATCAGCATTCAGATCCTGTGAATGTAATACCATCTTTCATGTATTTCATCTTTTGGAATAAATGAAGCATGACCCTGTATAGATACCAGTCTCCCCTGTCCTCTCCTGTTGTGTTTGTGTTTTTGCTTTCTGGTCTTACCTTCCTTCACCCTCCATCTTCTTGCTCATCTATTCCCTGTGAACTATTTTTTTAGGTAATATTAGCCTCCCAAAATTTCTTGCTTTCAATCATATCTGATGCTTTCTTCTATTTGTTCCTTCTCCTCCTCCTCCTTTTCTCTCCTATAACAAAATCTAGTTTTGATGCCAGACTCTAAACTACTTTACTGAGAAAAGAGAAGAGGAAGAACCATTCCATTGGGTTCAACACAGCTATCAGCAGCGGAGGGAAGCTGAGGCACAGAAGTCCTACGGCCTTGGCAAGGCAGATTCAAGGGAATTTATTTACCAGCAGGTAAGAATCCCATCCTAAGACATGCCATCTGGAATTGTTTAAAGGCTGATATCACGGAAAAAGKTGGGTAGACCAACTTTTRGTCTATGCAAYGGTGCATAAGGCACATTCCTGATAYATATCCTTTCACCAGTTTTTACCYATTCCACACCAAAATGATCATCCTTGAATTTTCAAAAAAGGCCATCATAACTGATTGTTGTAGGTGAAGTAATATTTTCCTTTACTAGCTTTGTTCTTAAGTAAAAAGAGAACAAACCTAATTCAATCTTTAGAAAGTCAGATTTCACAGGTCTGCACCTAGAGAAAGCTAAAATTCAAGAATAACTTTACTTTTTCACTTTATTGTTTTCCTGGGCCTTACCTTGTCCTGTAGKCTTGGGCCTAGCTGATCATAAAAGTGATTTATAACAAGAAGTAGGGAAGTTTCTGGGACTTTTTTTCTTTGCTGAAGAGTGCTGAGTAACACTGGGTAAYACTGACATTAACAGGCTAGTGTAAACAAAAGGCCTGTGGTTCAAATGAATTATCCACATTTGCAGAAAGTCATATATATACATACATACATATGCACATGCATATACAYAACTGCAGCTAAAAATATCAAGCCMGGATTTTACCAAATAAATCCTGGGACAGGTATGCCCATGAAAAAGGGRTAATAAGACTACTGATTAATGTGTATATGTGTGTCAAACAAATTATATGGTCAATTAGCAAATTGAACAATGTGTTAGAATGTAATTATGTAAAAAGGAAGTTAGTCAAATTCAGATTCTAGCACCTGGACAGTTACTATAGTTCTTGGCTACATTTTGACTAGTAATATGCAGTGTTATTCCATTTTGTTAATTGCTACACTATCTACTGACAAGAAACCTGAGTGACAATTCTTACATAGTTTCTGTTCTTACACAGTGTCTTTCATGGTTCATTAAAGAAATGAAGGATTTATATTGATGAGAGGGGTAGACCTTGGTGGYGAAAAAAAATCAAAAATCAACAGAAATCATAACTGCTGATGTCTTGACAGTGCAGCATAGMTTGAATTTAAGACCAGCTGGGAGACAGAAGCTAAAATGTCCTCTACTGATGTCCCCAAGGAGTTGTACATGCTGCCTTTTGTAGCATCTGCAGCTGCACTGCACTGCAGCTGGCTCTTGAAATACTCAGCATCTCCTGGAAGTATGCAGCCCTGCAGATTCCTCTCCACTGGAACTGTGAGCTTTATTCAGCCTCAGATATCTGCTTCTTTTCTGCGAATGGCTTCCTTAACAGTCCTGGTCGTACGGGGTATATTGTCAGTACATCAAGCAATTTGGAATCAGTAGAGGCAAGTCTATTACCTATATTCTGCATCAGTGATAAAAGATAAAAACTTTTTCGTTTTCTCTTGAGGAGAAGAGAACTCTTCCAGGAAGTGTTTTGGAAATCTAATTAAGAGGTTTTGTCTACTTAGTCTAGCCTTGAATCTATCTGAGCCTTCCTTCAAGAGTTTAAGCTCATGATGACTTAAGCTCCATGACCTTTGGATTAGTACTGAACTATRTTCTATGATCTGTATGTTTGTCATTGCTGGGGCTCAAAGTAGAAACTGATAATGCTTGAAACTACCTATAGCTTCCATGGGTTCTCTACAAGTTAATTAATAATTAAATACCCAATTTCAGATAAGGACTTTTTGGTCATAGGGCCATAGAAAGTATAGTGCTATGGGGAAAGAAAAGCAGGAAAGCCAATACTTTTTGGTCAGAGAGCAAATGGATAGGGTCATGAAAAGAAAGTTAAGGCTTGTGTTTATTTAGAATAGTGCCAATTGGTTAAATACAGAGTGTCTTTTTAATAGATTTCACACTGCCTTTAGCTAATTTTGAATTATATTAATGCAATCAGCTCTTTACTAGGACTTACAAGCAATAAAGTCAGCAAGAGTTCCACAGTTTTTTCCACTGACTTGAGAAATTTACTTCAGGAAAACACAGCTCTTTAAAGGGTTTGGTGATTTTCTATAACTAGAGTTTTGTTTCTGCAGAAATTATTGTATTTCTGATATACTCCTAAAATATAGCCTATATCAGCTCTAAATTTGCATATTCAATTGACTGTTATCAGTATGAATATTAGCATTGTGTACCATTGCTTGTGCAAAACTTTAAAAAATTTCTTCTGGATAAAATGTTGCTTTCAGGGAAGCTAAATTTTTTGAAGTACCTTTCAGTGATCTTGGGCAATCAAGGGCCTAGCTTTWTCCTTTTTCTGTAAGAATGCCAGTGCAGAAAGTAGTTTATTGCCATTCTTCTGCACTGCTTCTGTAGTAAGTTAAAAAGAGAGGTTGCATTCCTGGAAATAGTAATGCCATATACTACAGTAGACTAGGCTTTCTTAGAAAGGCTATTACATTTAATCCTTTTTCACTTGCAACCTCTGACAAAAATAAAGATCCAAATGAGATAAAAGAAACTATCAAGAAGAGATTTTCATTTTATCATTAGCAATCTCTAGTCAGTAAGCAAAGATGGATCATGAGACTGTCCTCTGGACCAATGTGGCATTCAGTGAAAAAACAGTTTAGCAATTAGAGATAAAATTTCTGAAACAGATATGTTTYTAGAATATCCTTCTTTGACAGATGCTTCACCTTGTCTTGGTCATTGGAAGCTGCTATGAATATTGTTTGATAGTTCAGAAGATTATTTTGGCAACAACTGTAACAGAAACAAAGGTAGGCTACTCAAGGTCTTTTCAGCACTGTTGGATTGCATCTATAAGCTAAAATAAATACAGATTATATTTTGAATTAGAAAAGCAGAGAAATTTTTTGCAAAACTTTTAACAACATRGTCAGGAACCAAATGAACACAATAGAACAAAAGAAATGATTCATAATAGTGTTTAAAAAATGAAAGCATATTTAGTTATGCATGAAAAATGGAGGTGGAATATTGCCAAAGGCACTGCTGCAGTTAGCATGGAAGGAAGAAGGATGAAAAGCTGACAGTAAAAAAATAGTGAATGAACAAATAGCATCAACAGATAAACTGGCTGGTAATCCACAGACATCACAGCAAGAGAAAAAAAAAACTATTTATTTATTTAATGGAGACCCCCATGAAAAATAACATTATTGCATTACCACGTAGGTAATCACTGAAGTGATCTAAACCACAGCTTTAAGTCAAAAATGAATTCTTAGAATCTTTAATTTAATTTGATTTCACTAAGATTTCACCCCAGGAACTTATAGTACAGCCCTGCCAATGGTTATTGTATTACTTACATAAGAAACATAAGTAATTTTTCATAAGAAATGTCAAGCTTTGAGTGTCCCAAATCTCTTTGAGAAAGGTAGCTCAAGTCATAGGATTAATTCAAGCATTGTAAAGTAATCTCTCATTGGCTTAAGCATTAGTAGCTCAAATATCCTCAGCAATGGTGCACTATGGCCACTTGGCGCAATACAGTGCTCTGAAGACAAGCCTCCCTAGTGCCTCTGCATGTCACCGCAGCGCATTATATGCACATCTGAATTTGCTCCATAAGAACTTTCAAACTTCTCTCAGATTCACAGCAGCATGATACTTCAGGTTCAAAGGAGCATCAAGAGGTCTTTAATCCAACCTCTGGTCCAAAACACTGTCAGCTATGAGATCAGACAAAGCTGCTCAGGCTGCTCCACTCAGGCCTTGAAAACCTCCATGGATGGAAACTGCACAACAAAAGGAAAAAGGAGCTGAGTGCAGAAAAAAAGATTTAAGATACATTTTATCTAAGAYTTTTTTTATAAAGTAAGAAAGTAATTTATCAAAATTCTGCTCCATATTTTGTGGTTTGGATAGTTTAATGGTTTTGACTCAGGGTAAGACTGAAAAGTATGATACTTAGATATGTTCAGAGAACATTTTGCATCAATTACATCTCATGAAAAGTAGAAACAAACTGAAAATTCACTAAACATGGGGTATATCTGAAAAATTTTTATTTGACTGTAATACACTAAGTGATATGACAGTAATGATTATCTCATACTTTGTGTTTCATTAATATTCTATCAAAATAATATAATACATATTGGTCATATTATGTTAGATGATTTAGATTGGAAGATACAACTTTGAATATATTGARTGAGAGCAGCTATATATTTTCTCATAAAAGGACTGGTCAAAAGGAGAACTTCATTTTTACTGTTTAGCTTTTCTGTCAGGAGGGAATTCTATATCTGCTATATATATTTTAGGAAACTCTGCTGTTTACTAAATTTATGGGCTAAAGAGAGTAGTGCTACTTGTATGTCCAGATTTATTGTCATCAGAGCATTACACTGTCCAAGGCAAGGAAAATATATGGTTTCTATGCATTAGCAATGCAGTATATGTAGTAATAATATTTCAATATAAATTAGTAAATGAAGCTTCTTGATTTATAGACAATATACTGTCACATTTTTTTCTTGTTCTTTCAAGACACTATGATTAACATGATCTTCATAATAGATGTTGGTCACCTATCATGCACTGGTATTAATTGCTATCATTAATTATATATACAAAGACACTAACATTTGTTCAAAGAATACAAGTAAAATCACTGTGCAAGCCCATTTCTGGAAAGGCAGCAAGAGGCACAAATAAATATGTAGTTCAAATATTATTCAACCACAAGGATGCCCCAGTTTTACGGAGTCAGATCCCATGMGGATGCCACTTGTTTTACACAGATGATCTCTAGCTGAGCAGGTTACAATTGTGGTGTCCTCTGTAGCAGTGCCTAGGYGCAGTCTTGACTGAAGTCTGAGTTTGCGGTCTAGCTGAACTCACACTACAGGAGTCAGCGTCTACTGTAGCGCCTAAAGACTCTACATGTCATTTTACATGTATCATTTTCATTCAYGCTCTGCATAGGCAAGTATATACTTGGCCATGCTAGATGTCTCACAAGCTGTGTTCTTCGTTACTGAAAATTTCTTCCGTTATACCCATAGAAACATACAATGTAGCTTCCTCAGACAAAAAGTTTGGAGGGTGTCTTGTGCCAAGGATCTCTATAGCTCATTTTAACTGCCAATAATTCCTATTCCTATCTTAGAAGAGTTTTCTGTTAACTGAACAGCATTCAAAGGTGTTTTGAGGGATGGATGTAGACACTTTTCAAAAAAGTCTGATTGAGGATTATTTTTCCAAGCTTTCAACTTGGATGAGAGTCTGGGGAAAATAGTCGAACACGGAAAGAAGTCTCAAGAAAAGTGGGGTTATGTTTGTGACTTCACCAAGGATTTGTAATGTCAGTAGACCCTATTGCATTCCTGATGCAGCTCATGTTTACAAGATTCTATTATACTTTTTAATTAGAAGACGTATTTTTAGTCTGAAATTTTTCCCTAACACTGCATTCAGCTGTCAGTGATTTTGCAGTAGCATGTGGTCATGTATCAGAGTTGACTCTGGGTGCCAGGAGGAAACCTTGGGCCATAGGTACTCTGCTATTTCATTATCAGGTCAGTGGCTTTTCATGTCATAACATGCTCTGTTTTTAGACAGAACTTCAGTCTGTCATGCTTGTCACTGCTACTGACACACAGTGCATGAATTTTACCTAATGATTAGCCCAAAATTCCTATCCCCTGAGCAAAGAAAATATATCCTCATTCTTAGGATTCCTTTCCTCATTCAGCTYCATCAACATAAGTCCCTAAGCTATTATATGGTTATTTATTGTTTGTTAGGATAGGCTTTTATCTTTTTAAGGAAAAACTACCTACCATATTCTATTTCATTATCGGATGAAGTAATTTACATATTTTAGGAAGCACTATCATTTGCATATTGATATATAGGCCAATTCTGCCCTCACATGATGTTCTTGCAGCAGATTTTTGGGTTTATATGTTCAGAGTGATCACCATGAGGACAAAGCTATCCTTTAGACCTTTAATTAGTTTATAATTTACTGCTCATTTTACAAGAAAAAAGATTTGGTATCCAGATATGTGCAAGAYGCAAAGAAGGCTACATATTTCTAAATATATAATATTTCAATAATAAATTTGGACTAAACTAGGTTTAATATGAGAYTTGAACAGAAGCCAGTTCTCCTAGGCATTGCCTAGAAGACAAAACSAGAGTCACTGCATAGCCTTGGTCTACATTTTTCTTGAGAAAATTTGATTTTTTTCTTGCTCTGTACCAAGTGTATATCTTGCCCTTTTGCATTGCCTTAGCTGCTTCTCTGTGCTGGAGGAAGGTAGTTTCACTACTTTCTGTACTGTTCATGCTGTTAAGTGAACAATGATATTAATGACTCATCTTACCCCAGAAAATGAATATGCTATATTATAAGGTTGTTAGTAAGAACAGAAGATATCAGGAATATAAATCTAAATTATACCTGGAAAAATGTTCAAACTGGTATTACACAACAATTTAATCATATTTGAAAAAGGGGAGGGGGGAATTTAGCTCATATGAGATAAATGTAGGAAAAATATAGTAATGATGGATTCTACTGCATGTTAATTTAGGAAAATTTTATATGGCCAAAACCAATCCCAAACCAGACACCAATTAAATTAAGTGTAGACACAAGCATATCTAAATTTTAATGAAAGGCTTTACATGTTTATTTAGAGAAAAGAAAAAAACATCATAAATATTCCTATAGGAGTCAAAAATGAAAAAAAAAAGAGAAAAAGATTGAATATCATACTAGTACTAACGGTAAATCTATGCAGTTAACAAATGGTAAGGGAGAAGATCAGCACTCTGAAGAGCAGTGTGTACAAATTAGATTTTTTGAAACACCTGACAAAGTTCCACATCAGAGATTAATGTCTAAGGCAAACAGTCACAGGAGACAAGAAAAGCTGGCTGGTTGATTGAAGGCAAAACAAAACAATTGTCTGGGGACAGATAAGAAAATGTACCAATAAAGAGGAGCTTTTTATCCTAGAAACAGCAAAGTGTTCATGCCCTTATAAATAAGGTCAGCATAAACTGCTGACAGACCTTTGGCTTTCTGTTATCGATCCCAGGATTCCTCAGGCCCTATATGCATTCCTTCTGTGTAGTAATGTATTTGATTTGAAAGAGTATATTAATTTTCACGAACAAACTCTTTTCCTAAGCTTCCATTATGTTTACATCTAAAACTACATCCTAGCTGGCAATTGCAGCTCTCCCTTTATCTCTTCCCGCAGTGGGACCACATCATTCTGGACAGCCACCTGTGGAAGGTATTTCTCTTCTTTAATAAATACTGAGTTAACAAGAGACTAACAGATCTTCTTGGACATCTGTTCCCAGTTCATTTGCTCAGTTTAATTTAAACTCTTAAGACTCTACAGGGATTTGTAACATGTCACATGTCATATAGCATACAATATAGGAACTGCATCTGCATGCTGAGAACCTTAAGATCCTGTCACATCATCAGCTTTCTACAGAATTTCTTTGACATATTTGGATATTACACTTGACACTGTTGGAGAGATTATTATTAATTATTATAATTGTTAATAAGAATAACAATAAAGGTTTATTGGGGTTGCGTCTCAGAACCTGTTGTACCCTACCCACCTTTTGTTAGGTACCACCATCACAAGAGAGGAAATAAACAAGATATATTTCCATCAGACTCAGAATAGAGGAATTGATAGAGCAATTTATAGAGGAATTCTATTTTTGCTGCCATGTAAYAGATTAATTTCAAAAGCAACAATCCCAATTTATTCTGCAGCAAATTATATTACAAAATTCCCCTCTGGATTCTTACACGTCTGGGTCCTATTGGAAATACTTATGGATTAAAAAAAATGTTGATTATTTTTATAATTATTTCTCCAGCAGCTGGGTCTTTGGGTTTTGTTCTGTATGCTATCCTGGCACTGTTCATTGATTCTGTAACACCCTGCTTCAGATCTGAGTATCCTGTGGGATGTAGTGCTCAGCTCCCTGTCACTGAAGGCCTAGGTGGTGTTCATCTGTTCACTTGTTTGTTCTTTCTTTCTGTCTGTCTGTCTGTCTATCTATACTTTTAAGCTCCAATTCCATATCTATTTATTTGGATCAAGGTCTGTCTTTTTATTAGCAGTGAAAAGTCCAAGCAATGTAATTCTGACAACGATCAAGATTATAATTTGCTGAGACAGGTAGTTTTCAGAAGGAGAAAGATGTTTGGCACATTCCCCAAGAAAAACTTGATAAACATTATTGCAGAATGTAAACACTAGAAACACATGCTTGTCAAATAATTGTGAGAGTTCAGATTCTGATTCCAAAAGTAGGATGAAATTTGCAGTAATTTCAGTGGTTATGGTACTGTCTCCTTGAGGATCATTCAGAAAGAATGAACTATAACAAATTTAGAATGACTAATTGCAAGAAAGCATTGATAAAAAGGGGCTGCTTCACATACATCTTTAATAAAGTTAYTGGTTCTTAAAATTATGAGGCACTACGAAGAAATCAAAGACAGTTTTTTAAAAAACATTTGCAAGAAACACAAAAGCAAGTGCATATTATGTAAACACTGGAAAGCCTAACATATGGAATAATATAAAGAGAGAAGCGATTAAAGCAATGAAGCAAAAAACATCAGTATGTTCAAAAGACAAGTAGATAAGCACAAAACAAGAGAAGACAAAGCTATCTGAGGGATATGAGGCAATTGAGGAAAGCCAATAGGGATTCAAAGAACATTTTTTGCTTCTCTAACTTTATGTTTATATCTCCCAAATCCTTGGCAATGCAGTGAGTACTTTTTAGGACTGAGTGTTTTTTAATGGTAGCAGCTCTGTGTACTTCTACTGATTTTGTTTAGTTTGTTCTGTTTTGGGTCTGTGCCCATCAGTATAGTCTCCTTGTTTTCTTGTGCACTTCCATCTACGTGAGTCTTTATCAATGTATTGATTTTCTCTTATATTTAGGGATTTCAGCTAACTATTTGTTCTAAATTTGTACAATATGCAGTATGTGGTCCAAGGCTGTGTAGTAATTCCAATAATAATAATAATAATAATAAATAAATAAAATTTAGATGTTCCTTCAAATACTTGCATTATATTTATGTAACAGGAAACACATTAGATTTTACAAAATGACATCTGACAGATATAGGATATTCTGAGAGATTACATTAACAAACAAGACAGATTTGTTTGTGTTTTCTTGATATGCAGATGCATGTAAAAAGGAACATGCATTATTTTTAACAAGAATGTGAAACAGCTATTTCCAAGTAATGAGAGTTTGAAAGACAATTCTGTTTTAAATGTCTATATGTGATTCACATTCAGAAGAGCTCAGAATAAACACCAGCTCTTAGACAAACTAATTTATGCAGGAAGTGGGCTGGAAAACTATCCCCATTGTTCTTTTGAATATTACACCAAATTATATTAATTTAATTAAGACCTAAAATCATCTTTATTAATTCATTTATTCTGCCAGTAATGAGGATGATTGAATAGCTTCTTCAGTTCCTAGGCTGAAAGCAATGTGAGATTATGTACTGAATTCAGCTAGTGATCAAGAATCAGCAGGACAAGTTGCTGATATTCTGTTATCTATGCTTGCTTCTGGATGCAGCTAGAGCCAAGAATAAGCTAGATTCTGCTCTCCCTAGGGAACTTTCTCTAAGAAAGGAGGAATACAGACATAATACTTATTTCCAAATATTTACCGCAGTTTCCACACTRTTATTCTTCAAGCTAGCCTCATGATTTAAATATCCTTACTCCTTTTCAAAATATCTAGCCTTTGATATGATTTCTAAAGAGAGAATCATGACATATTTGGTCACATATTTTACAAGATTATGAATAAATATTTATATTAATAAAGATAACAGAGACCTTTAAACATATTAAAGGAGGTCAGTTTAATGGCCAAAAGTCAACATACAGTCGACATACAGAGTCCACCTGGAGCAACAAGAAATATTTATTTTTTAGATAGTGTAATTCCAAGAGTAAAAAAGGGAAGACGGGGAACAGTCAGAAGAGTCTAAGAGGATGAACTATGATGATAACAAACACAGAAAACTGAAAAATAAGTTATTTAAAAAAGGAATGTTATTACAAATCAGAGTCCCTTAAACCCTTTTGTGGTAGTCTTGTTGAATTATATATTTAATTTTTAATGAAGAATTCTGCAATAAATCTGAAGAAGATCATTCTTTGCCTGGTGGAGGATTTTCACTAGTGGAGTCTGTGTACACAGTATTTCACTTCTGCTTCTCCTATAGGTGTTCTCAGGTAGCTTTTTTGGGGAGGCAAGAAATTTTATTTCCTTAAATATCTCTTTCCCAAAGGAAACCATTGCTGCCTTTCTTTTGCAAGTTATAAGGACAGATTATGGTGACTCCCAAGGCTGTGCATTAGGAAACAACTTTACAGTAACAATTCCAAAGAGTTTATCCCTACCATACAGACCAATATCCTCGTTTCACATAAGTGCCAGTACCTGATGTCTAATTAAAAAGGTAATAAATATGTGTCTGCAAAAGCTTTTCCCATTTCCAAAAAAAGGAGGGGGAGATATATGTGTACAAATAATTGTATATTCACATATTYGGAAAATAATACTAGATCTCAAAGTATTGCTTGGTTAACAAAAAAACATACAGAAAAATTCTTAGTATTTCACCATCTCACCTCAACATGATTACATTGCATTTTATAAAATATGCTCTTGTAAATACAAGCCTTGTAAGGCATTTTAAGGTCCTGACCTATTAGACAATGTTCCCTCATTTTAGTACAGTCTAGTTTTTCACTTTCTCTTGCTTTTACCTCATCTACTTGACCTTATCTCTCTAGCAGTAATAGTACTATCGTAATTCAATTGGAATCATTTGAAGTGAAAAACTGCTCATCATTAGACTTATAGTGACAGGCCTTATTGTAATTAAACTCCAAAGATATGCAACTGTTTATTAAGACGAATTCTTTTATTGCTTAGCTCACAATTCAAATTTGTCTGTTCTCAAAGACTTTTCTATTTTGGGGTAGTAAGTTGTATATATATATGTATATACATATACTCATATACACATATATATATGGTTTAGCTCTGTTGGTTAGAGCGTGGTGCTGCTAACGCCAAGGTCACGGGTTCAATCCCCATATGGGCTACACTGAGGGTTGGACTAGATGATCTCCAGAGGTCCCTTCCAACCTTACCATTCTATGATTCTCCGATATGCATATACATATAGTCAGGCTCTTACATGTATCTGTACAGTAGGAAGAAGCATGTTAAGTGCATGTAAGAAGGTTTAGTTATATCTTCCACTTAAATCAACTTTGAATTTGAAGAGAAATTAGATAACAGCCTTGTGAAATTCACTGCAACAGGAAGATGYCTGTCATGTCTTGATTTGGCTTTTATCAAGGCAGAGTTATCCAGAGTTTCCAGATTTATTCTAGAGTTTTTTCAAAATACATACATGCTTTTGTCAACTAGACAATTTCCCTTACATTCCAAACTTTAATCTTGAACTCCACTTCCAACACTTTTACTTCCTACCAATARCAAAACTCACATCCATACCACACCCCCAATGCCATTATTATGTCTGCTGTTCCCAGGTCTATATTTATTAACTCAGCATTGCAATACTATGCTAAATATGTGTGTTGAGGGACCTGATAGTCTTTGAGTAATCAAAGACTATACAATTAAAACTCCTTAGCAGGGGAAAAGTTGAAGACATATCGAAGTTGTCACTTACGCTGATCCACATAGTCAGGCTTGATATATTAATTTGGGCTCCCCTGGCAGCAGAGTCAGGCTCTAATGTATTGACTATGGCTTGTCTGAGCTCAGGAAAGAAATGGGTTTAAAAATCCATCTCATCTAACTTTAACTGTCTACAATGTCTGGTCTAGTCACTAGTGGGCTACCTTTACAATCAGTAGAAGGAAACAGTCATTTTTAGTTCTCACTTGAACTCACCAGTGCTAAAGGAGATATAATACAAACTTTGCCCTAGTGTCCATTGACTATAATGACTAGTTGAATTCCAGTGTGATTAATTTTAAGTATTCCCTCCTGGCCCGTCAGTGTCTATTGCTCTTTGTTGACTGCATAAGGAACTTCTGCTCCTAAAGTAAGTGCTTTGATTTGTGCCAAAGTTAAACAATTAAAGTAGCCGCATGGTGACCAGAAAAGATAAGTAACTGCAATAGTTTCTTGGACATGAATCTCAATGGAATAACAAACTTTAGGATGTTAAGTCAGGAAATTGCTTTCAACTAGAGGGAATTCTTAGAAAACTAACTTTACCCAGATTTGCTAGTATCTATAATCAGTGGAATAAATTACTTTCTTCTGATGAGCATTTAGGAGAAGGGGGTTAATGAGCATGTTCTCAGTCACCCCTCTTGATAGGTTAGTTTCATTCTCAAGAAGTTTCTTGTCCTTAAGTCTGTGCACATAAACCAATATTCAACAAATAAAACAAAGAAAAAATACTGACTTCCACTGAACTRTCCTTTAGAAGGATTTTCTCTTTTCTTTGATGATTTTCTCTTTTCTGTAGTACAACTTCAACTACTAACATAAGTGTAATGTAAGTGATAACTTAGATATGTTATAGTAATAAGAAGTAAATTGTAATCTGAACTCTTTTCTCAAAAGAATTCTTATGGCTGATGGTAGCAGCATTTCACCCAGAGATTCCCTTCCAGGGAAACAAAACATAATGGAGTTTAAATGAATTCTATTCATTAGCCTAAAAGCTATATTCTTGCATTCACTTTTTCCCTTCCTTTTGTTCCATCTTTCAGCCTTCCAGGATTAACCCAATCTACTCCATTGCTCTCATTCTTCTCCAATTTSTTTTTTCTTGGCTATTAATTCGTTTTAGCAAGGAGATCATGGTTCTTAAACCTTTTCATAGTAACTACAGTAGTGAATTGCATAAGTGAACAAAATAGTATGAAAAAAAGTTACATGTCAAAAATGTGCTACATTAGCACGTTTCATGTCCCTTTTTTCTTATGTGCCAGTAGTTCTGGTCATCCAGGCTCCTTTCCTGCAATGAAGAGTTTGGGCATCTGTAGAAGGTGTTTGGCAGGACAATGGAGGAGCCAGAAGTCAGTGGCATAATATCACTTTGCATAACTGCCATGGTCTATGGTTTGACAGCTCGCACATTTGATATTTGATATTTCCTTGGCAGAAAGCCAGCCTGCATGCCTGCAAGTTTACTAGGAAGYACAGATGCACGCAAGTAATGTGCAGAACCTATTTTTTCAACCTTTGCCCTAAAAAGAATTGACATCTAGGATGGAATATTTCAGAACTTTAATATTAGGGCAGGTTTTCATGATGTTGTACAAGAAAACCAATGTCTTCTAATACAGTCTGTATTGTAAAATCCTATTTACAAATTAAATGTTATATGCTTCTCTGGGTCATTTCTTTCTCTCTCATTTGTGCATTTTCCAAGATAACCACTGTGACTGTCATTTCTTTGTCAGCACTGCCACAAGCTGTGGTTTGCCAACACCCTGCAGCTACCCGTTCAATTGAYTGTATAATAGCAGTAGGCCATTTCCTGCCACCCTTGGTATCATAGAAAAAGTCAAAGTCAAACACTCGCTTTCTAACATTTGAGTCAGAAGCATGAAGTGAGCATCATATTGAAATAACAAAAGCTACTGAAAAGTGAAATCCCTGCAGAGATGGATTTATGTGACTCTATAGAAAATCAAAGCAAACTTTTTAAAAGCAAACATTAGTTTCTTTCAGAAGGCATCCCAGTTCCACTTACTGAATAAACACTATCTGTTTTGACTGGAGCCAACCACTTATTCCACTTGTTTTAGTGCCCTCTTGATCTGAATAACGAGTTCCCATGTTCTGAGCTTTGAGTCTATTAAGCAGCCTCAGGTGGGCAGATCTCATTTCCRACATAGTAGCATAGTGCAGACCATACATCCTAATCCTGCCCAGTTACTTATACATGGTTCTAGTCTCTGCCTACCATATGACACTGAACTAGAGGAAGCTCTGGCTACTTTATTACAAATTTCAAACTCCATATGGCAATAAATCTGGGAAATAYAGGTTTAACAACGGCATTTCTTGTGGTTTCACTTATACAATACAAGTGAGTTACAATGGAAAACAACAGAATCCTGCCAGGCATCCCTTCTGAATTTGGCTTGACTGATAAGCTGCTGGAAGAATGTTCTCTTCTCTGTAGAGAAACATCTCTTTCAGATTTRTTTGGTCATACATATGGCCACCTGAGCTGTGTTTGTTAACAGAAGCACAGGCACAACTAATACAGTCAAGGTCCACTGAACCCTTGCATTTAAATGGATACTGTAATCTGTAATTCACTTCCCTTCCTTTCCCGTGCCATTCCTGTCCCTTCCCATCYTTTTCTCCTCCCTTCCCTTTACCCTCCCTTCCCGTTCTCCTCCCTTCCTTCCTCCCTGCCTTCCTTCCTTCTCTGTGTCTTCATGTATTATCTTAAAAGAAGGTATAAAAATGAGTTTTGCCTTGGTAAAGTATATATTGAATATAATTCTGGCATTTATGAAAAAGTTATTTTTTTTCCTGTGATAAACAGCTTTGCTGAGAAACAATACAAATACAGGACATACCCAAAATGGAAATGGTTTAACCAAAAGTACTTTGAATATAAAAACTGGAAAGTGAATAGACTAGAACATTTTAAGATCTACATTTGTTGTTTTTTATGACATTCATTGAATCTTCAAAGAAAAAGCAGGGCTGCATCTAGAGAGTAGTAATGGTTACAAATTACATTTCAACCTAATCAGCCAAGTAATGGCTTTGATGGTGGGCTTAATCTTTTTCTTTACCTTCATACCAGATCAATAGAATCACTAACCTAAATCCTACTACTGTGACTATTTGAATAGCTTACACAAAATAAGAAAGGGCATGAGCCAGTTCTAAATACTATTCTTGCTAATTCAGAGCAATTTACATCAAATGTCAGACTCATTCAAAATAAACTTCAGGGATAAGTTTTGATGACTAAATGAAATGAGATTTGTGTTTAGTGTGGCAATAGGTATAGTTCTTTGGTTATCTGTCTGCCAACCCATGGAATCCAGAGCAGGGGAGGATTTCTAATTTCTCAAGAGGATGCTCTACTTAGCTAGTCTGAATATACCTAATGCATCTGGCCAATTAGACAAAATTAGACAATATAGGTGGATAAATGCCTAGTTTATCAGCTGCAGTTATCTTCCATACGTTCCATATTCAGAGGACCAACAAGCTTCTATAAATGCTCAGAAGCAAATGGTTTTGGTCACAGAACTTTGTTCAAAACATGGAGTTTTTGGACTGAAGATATTTTTTGCGTCATGCAGCAACTAAGTGGACATTTTGAACGTCTCAATTCTTAATTTTAAGATTCAAAGTAGAAATTTGATGGCTCTCAGATGCATAAGTCATCTAATGGCCATAGTKTTTAATGATATAAGAAAACAAATCCTATAGCTCATACTACTACTCTAGTAAGAGAATTCCAAGCAYGTGAAAAATCTGATGTAAGTTTCTTGATCTTCCTTGTATTTTTGCTCTTTTTTCTCACATGTAGATATAGTTTGATATGATCTGTATCATTCCTAATAGAAGACCATAGATGTGTGTGGGAAGTGTCTGGCAAATCTAATGAGTCACTATATCACCAACAACACCCTGGAGGGACCTGAACTTGGGGTGCGGTCAGGCCATGCTCAGACCTCACCTGGGGRCATCCAGAAGAGAAAAGCCCATGGGAAGGAATCAGTGAACCGATTCTTCAGCCAGGCTTTTGGACGTCTGGAAATTCAGGACAAATAGCCAGTATTTTTTCTAGCAAGACAGGACTTTGGTAACTTTGGTGTAGTTGAAGGAATCTAGGGGACAGGGTGCCTCCTCAGCAAGTTTGCTGATGATACCAAGCTGGGAGGAGTGCCTGATACACCAGAGGGCTGTGATGCCATTCAGAGACCTGGACAGGCTGGAGAGTTGGGCAGAGAGGAAYCTCACAAGGTTCAACAAGGGCAAGTGCAGAGTCCTACACCTAGGGAAAAAAAAAAACCCATGCACCAGTACAAACTGGGCGCGGACCTGCTGGAGAGCAGCTCTGCAGAAAAGGACCTAGGAGTGCTGGTGGATGACAAGTTGACCATGAGACAGCCAGGTGCCCTTGTGGGCAAAAAAGCCAATGGTATCCTGGGGTGCCTTAGGAAGAGTGTTACCAGCAGGTCAAGGGAGGTGATCCTGCCCCTCTACTCAGCCCTGGGGAGGCCTCATCTTGAGTACTGCATTCAGTTCTGGGCTCCCCAGGACAAGAGAGACATGGAGCTACTGGAGAGAGTCCAGCGTAGGGCTACGAAGATGATCAGAGAGCTGGAGCACCTGCCCTATGAGAAATGGCTGTGAGAGCTGGGCTTCAGCCTGGGGAAGAGAAGACTGAGGGGGGATCTGATCAATGTGTACMAGTACCTGAAGGACGTGGCCAAGCTCTTTTCAGTTGTCCCATGTGACAGGACCAGAGGCAATGGTTAAAAAATGAACCACAGGAAATTCCACCTGAACGTGAGGGGGAATTTCTTCACTGTGAGAGTGACGGAGCACTGGCACAGGTTGCCCAGAGAGGTTGTGGAGTCTCCTTCTCTGGAGATCTTCAAGGCCYGCCTGGATGCAACCCTGTCTAACCTGCTCTAGGTGACCGTGCTGAGCAGGGAGGTTGGACTAGATGCTCTCCAGAGGTCCCTTCCAACCTTACTGATTCTATGATTCTATGAATCACAAATGTATATCCTGTAAAGACAATTGACTTTAAATGTCTAAAGCTTTAAATGGAAATGTAAGCCATTTTCCCTAGTCTTATTTTATATTCAGTGGAGAGAAATGGTATAATTTTTCTAATCTATCTTAGATACACAACTGAAAAACTCAGAGATGGAGTCATTAAAGGAATTAAGTGTCACAGTACCTGCGTCTCAGGTTGCACATTAAATTTCTCTTAACATTAATCGTTAACAACAACAACAACAAACAGCAACAAACAAACAAGTAAAACCCAAAATTCACAGTGAATAGAAGTGAAAAAAAGAAAAACAAAAAAAAAGAGAGAGAGAGAAAGGTGAATTTGAAGCTGCYCTTCTGAAGAAAGTTTAGAATTTAACTTACCACATACTTCATAAATTAATGGCTATATACTTTGGTTATTGTCTGAAGGTGAGAACTACCAACTTACACTTCTATTTTGTAATAATGTGTTTTAAAAAGAGTGTGGACATAACTACACTTTGTAACAGCTCTTCTGACAGTGTGGGTTTCATATTTTGTGAGAATATTTATCAGATCTGGACCCTCTCTGGACTGCTTCAGATCGAGGGTTTGAACAGTGCACAGGCAGAAGAGAGGTGTTTATTCAAAGTAAGTCAATTTTTCATCATGCTCAAATATAGAACCCTGAAGCCTTAAGTTAATATTGTGAGTAGGCTAAACAAGGATTTGCCTATTGCAAATCAGTGATCCTAAGATAGAAGTCTGCTAAGTAGTAGGGTAACAGTTTCAAACTAAAACACTTTTGTCCTTACTTCAGTGACCCAGGCTTCAGAATGTGTAGACCTCAGTTACTGTTCATCGGACTCCAGCAAAGGTTGGATCCAATCCTAACACATAAAAAGCCRAGAATAAGATAGCTCTACTTATTTTAGCATATGAACAAATAATGAGCACATTGCTCATGATTTCTGCAATGCCTAGAACAGTTTAAAAGGTAGTATGTACTTTACATTTTTATTTTCTAAATAACTATTCCCTAAATTTAAATATATCAAAAGAATTATGTTCAGTAGAACTAGATGATACATTATTATCAAATCAATCATTTTAATTTATTCTAACTGTAAAAAAAAATCTATATAAGCAATTTAGATTTCACATAATCTCTCGTGAAAGATAATTTCATTCTGAATAGCTAATTTTTGGTAAATCATTCTCAACAGCCAAAGTATTTCATAGTCATTGCAATCAAGTCATGTATCTCTTGACATTATTTTATGTACAATTGCCAACTTGACAGCTCTATTCATCTCTGACAATTTTTGAGTGCCTCAGAATAATTTAGAAGAAATAATATTGTGTACCGTGTGTCGTCAGCCTACTGTTATAACAGAAGTTATTGTCAGTGTTAACACTCTTCAATATTTAGAGGCTACTTACTTACTTCCTCTCAGTCCTGAACTATGTGGCTAAATCCGTGATTCACCTAAATTATTTTATATTATTGTGACACTGAATGTCAGAAGCTAAAACCTATGTAGTAGAGAAAGCTTTAAAAAAATCTGCAGCCATGGATCAACTTTTTTAAAATCATTCTAAGAAGTGTCCTACACTGAATGAATGAGATCTCACTAGCACAGTATTCTAAGCACAGAATTTGTACTGGTATATAAAATGTACATAAAATTGTCTACTCAACTTTTATGTTCAAATAATATTTTAGTCTTAAGACTAAACACTTCTTTGTTTGTGAAAACTTATGAGTAGAAACGTTTAAGCTTTCTATCTTTACCCATACAGATAATTCCACTTAAATCAAGGGGAATAATGTGTTATGAATCAACACAGTGTTGTGACCTGAAGATCTTAATAGAACTTTAAAAGATACAGTATGATTCTTCGTATCTAAATACATCTGGACATCAACATCTTTTGCACGCCAGCAGATAGACTGATCTGAAAACTAAGGAATTCCATTTTAGAAGACATGCTTGTCATTATCAGATGTTTTACCTCCAATGTAGGGTAAAAAAATAAAATATGTAGAAAGTTCTCAAAGAGATATTAAGGAAGATGAAGAGAATTTGGCCTCCAAAACTGCATCCAAGCACTGAGGACAGTCACTTTGAAGTGGYAGACCCAGGCTTAGCTTCAATGTGAGAGATTTAAACCTAGGCCTCCTAAGTTTCCCTGACCATGGAGGTAGGTGCATCTCCATGCATCAGGATTTGATTGGAATTCTATCTTGCATCTGAAAAAAAATCTTCTTATGAAACTTTTATTGAAACAAGATACATTCCGGTGAAAAGCTTTTGATTTCAGCAAGTCAACGTTTTCTGATGAAAAATGTTTTATCAAAATTATTTTCACCAGGTCTTCCTGAAAGATACAAGAATACAACTTGTTATGACATTATTTAAAAGATATCTACGCTTTTGCTTCCCGTTTGGCATCAGAATCATCTTTAAAAAATGTGTAAGATTCTACAACATTGGAAAGGTATCAAAGTTTCCGAGAATGACATTTTAGTTTACAGGAAATTTCATAAAGGATGTTATCTAAGTTTAAAAGTAGTTTAGAAAGAAGATTAGGTGGCTGAATTGCAATTAAACTAAAGGAAATGTATGCTGTGACAGGCTCAGCTCTTGCCATATTAAGCCTGTAATGGCTTTGCAATTAGGTGAAAGTCTAATGATTCGAAAGCTACCATCTCCTGAAATTATATTGGAACTAAAACTAACAAGACAAAAAGAATACTGTGTAGGAAAGCTTCATCCAGTAACAAGGTTAATCATAAGGCAGGAAAAATCACCTCTGAAGATATCATTGAAATGCTCTGTCTAAAAAAATTCCTCTCCCTCCAATTTATATCACCTTGGAAGTTTGAAGAACATCCAAATCAGCTGAAACCTGTACAATTTTGGTACATCAAAACTTCCCAGAATAGCATTTAAAAATATATAAGATTTTTACTCATCTCATTCTCAAATGCCAATGTTTCTTACAGTCTGTTTAAAATATCGTACAGATCTGACATAAAGCATAAATATTTTTATGTGTGAGAGGGGTTTCTGGTTATGGAGGCTTTGGGACAGGATAATTCTGTAGTATTTTGAGCAATACAGAGATGACTGAATGTTGGTGGTATGTGAATACCAGGAATAAAGACTAAGCATGTTCAAAAGAGAGCCTATGGACATACAGACATTCACAACTTGAAGGAATTTCATGTTTAGGATGTACATCCAGATAAGTAAATAGACACAAYTGACGTACTTCCTGTCTACCAAAGATGGCCCTCACATCTGATGAAATTTAAAAATCCAGTAGGGAATACGCATCTAGGAAGTCCTCAGTGATGAGGGCTGGCAACTTGTGAAGGAATCCTACTGATTGTCTTAATTTATGGTGATAGAGACATGTTTTTAGGTTCCATTCTTACTGTCCTGCTAACTACAGCACAGGAATAAAAGTGAACCACAAAATATTCACTAGTGATGTTGTAAACCAATATATTGTTTTTACATTTTAAGACAAAGTCAATTCAATTACTTTTAAAATTTTGAGCACTGTTTTTTCAGTCCAGTAACTAAAATATGATTAACAAACTATGTGGCTCACTCTGTTCTAAACAGGAAGCTGTTCTATTCATTTGGAGATAATACTACAGTTATTGGCATGATGGAGTTCTATAAGGGAGCAACAAAGGGTTGTCTTGAAAAGACAGGCAAAATCAATATTTGTAGCCTGGGGCAGGAGCTAGCCAGTCTGTGTGCTGGTGTGACCAGCAGGAGACAGAACCAAGTTGCTCTAGGCACAGAAGCATTTCCGACATTGATCAACCAGCTAAAGTTCTAATGAGCTGAAAACTTTGGGGAAATATCACTTATTACAGCATTGTGCATCAAATGTGTCTACAGCAGGTTAACATGAACAACTGAGACATACTATCCTACTTCTACTGCTGTAACTGTTATGACAGGACTACATTCAATAGGGTTCAACACGATATGGAAGTAAAGATTTTGATAAGATAATGTTGTTTATTCATGTAAATAGTTTATATACAGTGGTACCAGCTATAAACACTGCAAGTTACTCACTTCTAATAAAACAATATTACATCATTAGGAGTGTAATAGGGAATCTCAAAGGCAGTGAAGAAGAATTTAACTTCTCATTTTATGAAACTTACAGATTTTGAAGGGTAGAAAATGAAGGAGCAGTAGTAGGTATTACAGAACTGATTTTATGTAAGACAATTAGCATTTGCAGTAACCTCACTTTCCTAATTAAGTGTCTCTGTTAATTAAAGGGAAAGAAATTGGTTTGAGAAGGACAAAGAAGTGTGTAAGTCTGAAGTAAGGTAGAGTTCAGAGTGAATAAGTGTCTTAATTGTTACATTTCTTTGATCTTGTCAGAACACATGTTGTTGTGAATACTATTTTTTTTCCTTTTTTTGGTTAACGAAATCTTTCCTAGATTTAACTAGCCAGAAAAAAAAWTAGCTTTGTGTAGGTTGGAAACTGATTCAATGTCAGAGAGTCAATTCCATGGGTTATCTCATAATATGCAATGGGATAYCCAGTTTGTCAGGACTGTTACATACTTAAACTAGGCATTATCCAATTCACAGGCAAAACATGGAAGGYAAGTCCAACTAAATCAAAATTTCCTGATATAAATCTTCAGTGGCCTGTCTTTTTCAAAATTAAGCACATTACACAGTCATTGTTCAAACTGCAGAAACAGTCCTGYGATTAGACAAGATTGGTCTCGTCTCAAGGTGAGTATCCACATAACTATATTAGAGTCAGTTTCACTTTTATACTTTCTCCTTCTGCCCTGTAAGCCTTGATTTATTATACATACAGTGACACTGCTTCACCAAAGGGATTGCGAGTGCCCCATTATAGAACTATTGATTGATGCAGATTTGCCTAAGGCAAGGAAGAGAGCTGAACTGAGTTCCCRTACATCCCCAGCAAATGTTTTAATGACTAGAATGTATTGAGGACATCGTGTTGCATCTGTCCAGTCACCACCACTTCATATTCTTCTCTAACCACAACACTTCATTAGAAGGAAGGATTACGGGTGACTGACTTCAAGAATAGCATCTGGGATAGAAACCCAAGTGAAAACTGCTTTTGTCCTAATGAGAGAATATGATTTGCCTTGTCCTTAGTGTTTTCKAGTGGCTATCTACTAGCTATTTATTAAGCTGCATCCATTGACTTCATGTTTATACCCTACACTGAAGTACTCAGCCCTCACCAGGCCATCTGAAAAGATGAATGTTACTCAAAATCTTAGATGCTACTCTGTAACCAAATATCTTAAAAAGAGGCATGGTAATACCTAATTTGTAACACTCAAATCATTTTCTTGATTTAGTATTGTTTGCTTACTTTTTAAAGAATGGTTGAGGTTGGCAGAAATGGAGATTGCCTAGTCAACCCTCCTGCTCAAAGTGAATTTGACTAAATAGTTGCTCAGAACCTTTTGCAGCTGAGCTTTGAATATCTCCAAGGATGGAGACTCCATAACCTCTCCTGGGTAACCTGTATGACCACCCCCACAGTAAAAAAAAAAACAAAAAAACAAAAAAACAAAAAAAACTTATATTTAAGTGGGATTTCTTGTATGTCAGTTTGAGCCCATTGCCTCTTGACTTTTCACTGGGCACCACTGAGAAGAGTCCAGTTCCATCTTCTTTACTCCCTCCCATCAGGTATTTACACATATTGATAAGATCCCCCTGAGCCCTCTGTTCTCCAGGCTAAACAACCACAGGTCTCTCAGCCTCTCCTACGACAGATGCTCCAATCCTTAATCTTCCTCCTGGCCTTTCACCAGACTCTCTCTGATACATCCATGTCTTTCTTGTATTGAAGAAACAGACGGATATATGTGTCTTGTACTCTCTCAATCTTTCTTAGGAGTCCAACACTGCACACAGATGTGGTCTCRCTAATGCTGAGACAATGAATCACCTCGTTTAACCTGCTGACTATGCTCTGCTTAATACAGTCCAGGAGGCTATTGGCTTTCTTTGCTACAAAGTCACATTCCTGGTTCATGTTCAAGCTGGKGTCAACAAGGACACCAATGTTTCTGCAAATCTTCTTTCCAGATGGTTGTACTTAAACTTGCATTGGTGCACGGGGTTATTCTCCCCAGTTGCAAGACTTTATATTTCCTTTTGCTGAACTCTGTGAGCTTACTGTTCCCTCAGTGAAAGACGTTTTATTCAAAGCTATCCTTCAGCATGGATATAATTTTGCAAGATGTACATGACACTGGCACCTTCAGAAGAAAACTGATGTACTGCCTTATGAAAAAATAGCACCTCTATAATCAGAACCCTTGTTCCCCTCTACGACCGCCCCCATCAACAAACAAACAAACAAACAAGAAACAAAACCCGAAGGAAACAAAACAATTTTACCAATAAATTATCATGTAATTCTGTAATCCCATTTTTGGAGCTTTCTAAAGAAAATGTAATTGCTCCTATTTATAATTTGTTGTTGTCTTTTCTACCTTCTAATATCCTTTCTTCTTCTATCCTTTACATCTAAAATGCTATTTTAGAAGGCAGAAACAGAATGTGTTTGATGATAAACCATGTATTTCAGCTGATCAGAAAAGCCACTGGAAACATCAGCCTCTTCAACATGTCACTTACAGCTTGTCTGCTTCTTTGAAAAAGTCTACTAGGCTCATAGGCTGCAGTTTGTACAATATGCTTTACAGTAAACTGATAGTGTCTAATTTCTGGTCATGTCAGTTTTAGATGAAAATCTTAGCTTTTGAATCTGCAGCCTTTCTTAGTTTATTTCAAGATTCCTTATTTTTCTGGAGAAATTTTCTGTCATTTTCTGATTAAACATGTTGCTTCATGGTGAATTTACACACAGATTTAGGCAGAGCATTACTGYATTCACTGCCATAACACTGAGATGTTATGATATATGACTCTTAATGATATATTACCTTGACTTTCAAAGAGAATATTCCATCAAAAAGCTCTAAATACTTTAGAAGGAAATCATTAAACCCATTCACAATTCCAGGAGAAACTGAGGAAATAAGAGATACTGAAACAATCGAACAAAGCTACCCAGGAAAAAATATTGACTTAGTTAGCAATAGAAGTCAGCTCTCAGAAAGCAGCTGTATTTTCTATCACCAGGCCCTTCCTTCTCCTACAGTGAGGTTTGTGAAGAAGTGATGAGATTTCCAGAAAATATTGGAAAAACACAGTTAGCTGCATATACCCATACTTCTCTGGTGCATATTAACCTTTGCAGAGCACAGCATAGGGAAACTAACTGCCATAGGACTGGAAAAAGGCCATGGAGTATGTGAGGGGGAAAAAAATGATTTTTATTGTGATTGTACACTTGTTAACACCTAGGTGCCATGTAAGTTTTTGAAATGTGGTATGGTTTTACAAAAACCTTATAAAAGGGAGTCAAAGCAAAAAAAGGCAAAAGGGAATAAATTACAGAACAAGCTGTTTATTCTTTCCTTGCTTTAAATCTACTGGTATAAGAATTTTGTATGTTAATATCTATGCATCAAATGCAGCTTCTTTTGGACACTTTGAACCAGGTACTGAATTCAATGCCTCTTTCATCTGACTATACTAAAATGAAATTAGACCTAARGTACAACAATTTTGATTAATGGTCTATGTTATCTTCATGACAGAAATTTGCACATTTAGTTATTTCTTTTCCCTCTCTTTCTATTTCCTGAAATGGAAGTAATTTGCTATATTTGGATTTATTTTGGTCTTGTTTGCTGTTTCACATTCTGATTTCTTTCCTGATTTTTTAAAATAACTCACCTTCGTAAATTATCCGCGTATGTGAGTTAGTTATTTCTGTTCTTGCTGTCAAATCGAGTATATTGCATCATTCTAGCTCAGGTAATGACTCACTTCTGAATGATTTGGTAATTTGCTAAACTTTAGACACTTTCAATAATAGCATTCTAGATACCAAAAAAATACTTTTTTTCCAAAGCAGTGAAGGTTGCTAAGTGACAGAAACGTACCTTCCCACCACATCAGTTGTAGTTACTTCARTGCAAAGAAACAATCTTACATACCCACATCATAAAAACAAACATTTTATTGATATGTTCCATAAAAAGCTGTATTTTATTAGAACCCAGTCTCAACACTGACATTTTGGCTGTTTGCTTTTGTGTATCAGCATTTAMTGTGGGTTATTTTCATCTCAATAGTTAAGGATTTAAGTGAGAACGTAGTATTTTTTACAAAATTTCATTTTATTTCTTGGTCACTAGCTATGATTTCTTTGAAAAAAATGGCAAAAATATTTTGATATGATATTATATTGGTGTCAGTTTCTTATAAAAACTGTAGACTTGCCTCTGACAGAGAGTGGAATTAAAATGCATCTGAAGTATCTCTCCTTCAGACTTTTTCTACATTTTAGTGTGAGTTCTATAAATAATATTGGGTCAGAATGATAATGGGGATGTTGTGATGACAGATTAGTTACACAGACAGCTATAAAAATGTTTTGTATTGGCAGCATATTACCAGTGTCACTCCCATGCCTTTTTATGTTTGGATTTTGCAAACAATTGGATCGCTCAGCATAGCTGTCAGTGAACAACCTTAAGTATTTAGTTTTACACAGTGAGGATTTCCCATCACTTATCAGGATCTTTTCTGTTAAATAGGAAACGCATGAACATACAATCTTTCAGACAGTATCTATAGTGTTGTTAGCAGACAATTAGAGTGAAAAAATTAGCTAAATTAATAATGGCTAGGAAAAAAAAATACTACCTAGTAGTTTGAAACTCTTAAGTGAAAAGGCCYAGTCTATGAGTGATACATCATATCTATAGGTCTGTAATAGCCAGCAAAAGCTCAACAGTGAGAGCACMTGGCACGTAAGCAACATAATGCAAGAAAACAATATGACTTTGCTTTAGTCACTGAAAGAATGAATTGTCAATAACCTCCTTCTAAATGTATGTYGATTTTTTCTTTTCTCCTTCATCTTCAATGTTAAGAGCATTGCGAACAGTTCTCAAGCAGCTTACTTGACCTTGATAAAAGCCTGTTGCATGAACACACATCAAAGTCTATCTCCACGAATCTTAAAAGTACTTATGAAAATAAATACCTTTACTAAAATACTGGGTGAGAACAAAGTTCCCAATCCTATAGTTTCAGGTAGGTCTCAGCCATTTAGACTCAAATATGATTTCTGCTTTTGAAAGGCTGAAATCACCTTCTAAATTATAGCCTGACAATGAAATCAGCATGCATCTACACTCTCTGTCTCCCTTCCTTCCTTCCTCTCTCTTTGTCAAAAATACAATAAATTTCTGGTTAATGGAAACCAATAGCAAAACATTTCCTATGAGATGGCCGTTATGGGCACAAAACCATTAAAGTATGCACCTCGTTTAAACCCTTTGTTTCCCCTCAAGCAGAGTCTAAGATTGGTAAATATAAAGCTAGCAAATCTTCTCACAAAATCTCATAACTAAAAATGTTATTCTTTCTTTAACTGTGAATCTGTATCATATGACCAGTCTCCATTGATCCCTTTTCTTGAGGAAGACAGAAAAAAATTGCAGTTCCCTTGCATTTGTTTCTGATGCTTACTCTGGTTGTCAGACAGATGCGTTGGATTATTACATAGATATATACATAGGTTTTTAAATATATTGCTATAAATGTAAATATTTAAATAAAGTTAAATCATTTTTTTAGTAATAAGCTCTACTGTCCTGAAAATTCAGGTGAGATAAAATAACAAGCTCGTATTTCATAGCTCTTATTACATTTAATTCATGTTTCTAGTATTACAAAAAGACTCATTATTGGCTATATTTGCTTAACATCTATTTTGCCTGTATTTCTTTTGAAATCAACAGTAAATACTATTCACAGATTAATCTGTGCTGTCTTTAAAAATCAACACTTAGAATCAACTTAAGCATTTCAGTTTATCTAAAGTCAAACTCAGTTGTATTGCCTTGCATATTCTTGGCTGGTGATTGTTTATTAAGTAAACTAAGCTCACRTACTGCCTTAGAATTTGTCCACATTTTACTTGAAACATCTCGTGTCAAAGTAAAGGAGCAAACTCCTCTCACAGGTCTCCCTGTGAGATCTGAAGAATGCTGCCTTCCTTCCACCACGTACACGCTTGGTGCTACATAAATGTTGCTATTTATCCTCTTCAGGCTGCACCTGTAATAGAGGTCAGCACCACTGCACATGCTTTACAGGTCTGACATTCTAGTAGGAAGTGGTGCGTATACCCATCATGGCCAAACTGACACAGAGAAGCAGCATTCAGAAGGCTTGAAACTCTCCCTGTTTCAAGTCAACAGAAATATTTTGCCTGCAGTTTCAACAGGACCAGCACACCCTATCTTAATAAACAGCATACTTATTATTTTAATTTCTTTGTAAGTACTAACTGTGCCAGCAGAAGGGGCAGAACAGAAGGTCTGTGTCCTTGATGGTGTGGGAATAAATCTGATTTCTGACAAGTTTATTTCACCTTGATATACGGCCTTTAATTTGGTTTCTGTTTTCCGATTCAAGGAATGTTCGCTTTCAGACATCCGTCTATGGGTTTAATTGTTTTTATATCTCTGCACACTCAAAGGTACAAATACCGCAGTTGAGTGGGAGAAGAGGGAGACATTAAAGTCTGCCTCCCAGTTTTTCCTTGAAAATCTGTGTGTAGAGACATGGAAGAGGCAAGCAAACTCATGTAAGGTCACATTCTGACACTTTTTCATTGAGTAGAATTTTACTCTGTGAGTAACATCATTCTGGAGTGAGGTACTTTTCAAAATAAGATTGGGTAGAACAGAAGACTGTTACTAGAGCTCAGAATCAAAATATGCACCTTCATAACACATCAACAGCAACATGAGATTATTTTTAAAGTGAAGATTTGAGGCTTATCTTGTCTTTGATAATTATATCAGAATGCAATGTTTGAAAATCTTTCTTCATATAATATTCCTTATGTAAAATTGTTACATGCAGATGTGGATAGAAACATCAAGGCCTCAAATCTGAAGCCTTTGCTCCCAATGAGTGACACCTTACTTTCTTAGTAACTGAGTAGTTCTCAGACACCAGAATTAACCTGCTTTTAAATGAACAATGTCAGTTTTCAGAATCAGCAAAGCATTAATTTCTGTATCAGATTTCAGGCTTAATTTAGGTTAACAATAATCACGATTCCCTCTCCTCAGACTGAAAGTTGGACATATCACAGAATCATAGAATGTTTGAGGTTGGAATGGACCTTTAGAGATCACCTAGTCTGACTCTCCTGCTCAAAGACGGTCACCTAGAGCAGATTTTCCAGGATACTGTCCAGATGGCTTTGAGTATCTCCAGAGAAGGAAACTCCACAACTTCCCCAGGCAGCTTGTGCCAGTCTTCAGTCACCCTCATAGTAAAAAGGGTCTTCCTTGTGTTCAGATGGAATTGCCTATGTTTCAGTTTATGCTCATTGCTTCTTGTCCTGTCACTGGGCATCACTGAGAAGAGTTTGGCTCCATCCTCTCTATATCCTCCCTCCACATACTTACACACATTGACAAGATCCAGGATTGGACATGCATGGACAATAAATCCATGTCTCTCTTGTACTGGGGAGCCCATAACTATACACAGTACACTAGAGGTGGCCTCACTAGGGCTGAATAGAGGGGAAGGATCACTTTGCTCAACCTGCTGGCAATGCTCTTCCTAAGGCAACCCAGGATACCATTGGCCTGCTTTGCTACAAGGGCACACTGATGGCCATGAGGTCAACTTCTTATCCACCAAGACTCCCACTCCAGTCTTTCTCCACAAAGCTGCTTTCCAGCAGGTCAGCCCCCAGCCTGTACTAGTGCATGGTTCACTTCCCTTTGTTGAATCTCATGAGGTTCCTCTCCGCCCAGCTCTCCAGCCTGTCCAGATCTCTCTGAATGGCAGCACAGCCTTCTGATGCATCAGCCACTCATCCCAGTTTGGTATCATCAGAAAATTTGCTGAGGAGGCACTCTGTCCCTTCATCCAGCCAGGTCATTGATGAATAAGTTGAACAAGACTGGACCTAGTACTGAGCCCTGGGAGATACAACTAGCTACAGGCCTCCAACTAGACTGCACCAGTGATCGCAACCCTCTGAGTTCTGCCATTCAGCCAGTTTTCAATCCATCTCACTGTCTGCTCATCTAGGCTATAATGTCCAAAGAAAAATCTCTTGTCCAACTGTGACTTAATGGGTAAAATATAAGATTTACAACACAAAATTCTATGGACTATACTTCAATCAAAATACAGCATCCCATATACAGTTGTAGCTATCCTTCATGGCTTTAAAGTTGATTATATATGCCATACTATATAGCTCTTGCCAAGCTACTAAGATTTTTTTTTCCTTTTTTGCAATAGTTAAAATATATCATTCAGCAACATATTCAATACACACTGGTGCAACAGAAATCAAATTTCATTTCATATTTACAGAAATCTGTTTAATTTACATGTTAGTCCTAGAATTGCAAYGAAAAGCAGCATATCATGCTGAGGCATTTTTGTTGCCTAATACTTATTTACATTTGTTCTGAGAACAGGAAATTTGAAAGTCCCTATTTTTTTTTAAGAATCTCATTATGCAGCAGTACTTTAAAATTTCAGACTGAAGCAATACTTCAGTGGATACCAAAGGAGTTATGGAATTTATATTGACTTACAGAGAAAATCTAATGTCTAAGTAAGGGATAGAAGGTTTTCCAMAGATTTAATCTCTAAATACAAAATAGTATTAAAATGGTCTTTTACATAGTATGAGTGGGAGGAAAATAAGCTTACATGCTGCCTTAATGTTCAAGTTGTCCTATACTGTATTTTTCAACCGTAATAGAAGACATTCTCACTGACACACAAGACCAAGGCAAGTGACATTCCTGATGAGGAAGCAAAAGCAAATGATAGCTCTAGAGTTATCTCTGTGAAGTATTACTTGAACATATCAGCCTCCTGCCCTACCAGCTCAGGACGCAAACTGCTCTGGAAGACAAGCAAATCTGAAAGCAAAGAGATAACACTTACAACCTCCTCATGGTGCAAAACTGAGCCTAGTTCCAAATGTCAAGTCAGGTGTAGTTGTACAAAAAAAAATTCCCTACAGCCATGTCTTGTACATAATGTATCACCGGTGCAACTGTAAGACCAGGTATGTAAATGACAAACAATTGGGCAAACCTGGAGCTACTACATCCAGTTTTTAAGGGTGTTTTCATTATGCAAACAGAACACGCAGGGATACCCTTTCACGACCCAGCTCCTCTTCTAGTCTGCCAATCCTGTCTAGACTTGGCATGTCACTACCTCGTGCAGAACTTTAATTTGAGGACGCTGCTGAGGAGGATCTAAATGGAAAAGCTCAACTACCTGGTCCCTCTTAAAACATTTAGGTCTTTTATTATTACCATGAAGGCCACTGGGGCACACGTGGTGCTGGAGCCCCCTCCATTAGGTTTCACACTGCTGTTACCATTGCCACTGCAGTGGCAGCGATCGCGTGCGAGGACCAGAGACGAACGCGGGGCAAGGAACAGCCCTGCTAACAGCCCAGCCCGGCAGAAAGTGCAGCGGGGGCTGGGKCCGCGCCGCGCTCGGGAGGGCTGGGACGAGGCGCCGTCCCGGAGGGCAGCGAGGCCGGGGCCGCCCC
>NW_028185038.1:2464902-2493425 GCF_003343005.1 Rhea americana | reverse complement strand
CCGCCTCGGCCGGGCCGCTGTCCGAGGGGACCCACCTCTGGGGAAGGGGGCAGAGCGGGGAGAAGGAGCAGCGGCAGCACAACTTCTGCAAACTAGAGGGGGGGGGGAAGAAAAGGCTCGTTTGTGGGACACCGCCAAAGCTCGGCGTCCCGCCAGGCGCTCCCGCCCCCCACCCCCAGATCCAGCTCGCTAGTGAATCGCGCCTCGGTAATGGGAGGAAACCTGCCTGAGGCCGCCAGGTCTTGCACACTTTAAGTCGCCTCGGCTTTCTGGCTGGAAGATGCTTCCTGCAGCAGGACCGCGTTGCTGCTGAGGAGCCCCCCGTGTGTGGAAGATGCCTTGCTTTGGGATTACGCCTGGAGAAAGGCCATCAGTCAAGGGGAGAGCTGACTGGTGAACCTCTCTGATTTYCCCCCTCCGGGGAAGTGGCTTCAATGGCTCCATCTCCCAGGAGAAGCAGTAGGAAAGATGCCAACGCCTTGCCAAGCATGTCCTCAACTTTCTGGGCTATCATGATCCTGGCTAGTCTCCTAATCGCTTACTGCAGTAAGTACATACTTGTCCTGGTGTTTTTCCTGGACGTAAATCCACACCCTTCCCACCTGAGGTGACGCTGTGGGCCAAGGCCAGGGTCTGAAGCGGGCAGGCGTAGCTCCTGTGTGTCAGACTCGCCACCTCGCTCCTCTCCCCCCACTGCCCCATGGTAAAGCAGGGAGGCCGACGCTTTAAYATTGCCGTTTCTCGGGAGCGTGACGTGTCCTTAGGTTGTCAATGTGGCATTTCAGGTCTAAGCAGAAACAGTTCTTGCTTCTTATGAACAAACTTTTTAGCTGTAGTAACCGTGATCCAGTGCTCGCTGTTTGTTATCAGATGTTACCAGCTCTCTTCAGGACTGCTCGCTCTTCATACACACTTGCTCACTCTAATCCAGTTTCCATGAACAGGAGCTATTTTGTTTATGTCAGTTCCTTTAGGAAGAGCATGTTTAGTCCAGTGACAGATGTCTCAACATCACTGGCATCATATGTGATTCTCTGACTGTGAAATTGTGTTGGAACAAGCCCCAGAGTTTCCCTAGCATATCCTCAACAACATAGTAAAGCCACGCTATCAGTTTTAGAGCTGCTACACAGATCATCAGTTGAGTTTTTTACAGTTCTTTTGTAGGCTCGATAGATTCTCCGCCCATTAATTGCACTGGTTTGACATCTGTAGGAATCAAGTGTCTAGAGTATTAATGCTTTAGAACATCTTCATTTCTTCTTGCTTCATTTTAATGCTTTCAGCAACTGTAATTTTCAAGCAGTTATGTAATATAAATACAGTTAATGCCCATTCTGCTGGGGGATTCAAGTTTGTGCATAGTACCAGAGTGGGACTCTTTCAGCAAGAAGAATAGAAAAAACAGTTTCTATGCAATAATAATAATAATAGAAAATATAGTTTATCGGGAGAGACTAGCACAACTTTACCAAAATTAATCTACACAGTGTTTTCCCAACCTGAGTATGATCTGTAATTTACCTGTAGTGTATATTCCTTTCATTAGCTGTAGCATAAAATGCTTTGCACTAGGCTTGTTGTGTTGAGCTGTAATAAGTGTAGGTTATGATGAATAGGAAATGGGTTCTGTTTTTCAGGAGCATGCCTACTGCATTTCTTAACCCTCAGTTGCATTCTCCCCAGCCTTATTATATAGGTTAGAAAAACAGAAACTGTTCTTCTGAAACAAGATTGTAATTGGATAAAATAAGCTTTAGTTCACTATTTTGCATGTTACAGGGGCTCCTGGTACTGACAATGTTCATTCACTGCCTTGACGGTGAAAGAGGTTTATTCCATCAATAACATTTTTTGTAATTATTTTTTGTAATTGAATACATTTTGCATTATACTTCTCAATAAAAATCATATCAAAAAGCCACACTTTTTTTTTCCATTTTGTGCTTAATGCCATATTTGATGTGCTGATAAATGTAGAGGATATTCTAAACAACTTAGTGAGATTTAAAATAATTTATAAGCATACTAGGAGATAAGTGCCTCAGAAAATGCGTAATGGAGGATGAACTGTTAAAGTGGAAAGAGAATTCAGCTGGATAATAGTAGCTGAAAATATTAAGTTTGCATTAGAAATCTCTGGAGGGTCCCAGGATTTTTGTGAGATTCTCTAAATTCTTCTATGAATATACCTTCTATAAGCATAGCCTAAGAAGGAGTTAACTGCAGACTTACTCTTTAAAAATTATTTATTTTCAACAGTGGAGTTGAAGGAGTTAAGGAGTGAAGGAAAGAAGTTGTTAGTTTGAATTGTTAGATTTTGTTCATTATGTATGTTTGGTATCATTTACTGATGCTGAACAATGCAAATGTTAGATGATGTATGAAGACAATTTCTGTTGTGCTTAAATGACCATTTTCTAATGACTTCTATCAGCCAGAGTAGATGGTATTCCTCAGACATGTAGTACACTCTTCATGCCATATAGAGCTGAAAAACACTATGCAGCATAAAACAGGAAGTGTCAAAACACTCCATCATTTATGTAATGTTTYACTGATTTGATAACTGTGATTCCAAATGTTAATGATGCATCATYTGCATCTTATCTGGTTGCTATAGTATTTGAAAAATTGTTAAAATGTTTTTGCCCTGTGAAAGGGTGAAGATGTCTAAAAATCAAGCAAAACATTGTAGAGATATTTCTAGTAAATTTTATGAATCCTTTTCAAAATCATCTAGGGTTTATTCAGACCTTTTTCATCTGATACCTTATTTTTTGAAGAAAAGCATAATTTGGAAAGTAACAATGTTTTAAGGATAACAGTCTTGCTATATTTCTTCAAAAGCAAAATAATAGTATTTGCTGGAATTTAAGGTGTTCCATATTTTTTTCACACACAGTTAGAGATATGGAAGTATGCTAACTTATATCTCTTGCATCAAGCAGACTTCTGTGAAAAACAATATAAGGTGAATATGTTGTTAAAGGAATTACATAAAGCCTCATATTTAATTATTTTGCACTGTATTATTTTGTTATACTTATGTCAGGTTCAAAAAATCAGAACTTTTATATCTTTCTGTATTTTTATAACACTATCAGCAAAACTTTCAGCCTATCTTGCTTTTTTTTTTTTTTTAAATTAGCCTGACTGAGCTTATCCCAAAATCCCAAAATCAGTTCTATGAATGTTTCTTCTCCTTCTCTTTATTAGTATGTGAATTTTTATTTCTGGGAATATATTTGTTGTACAGCATAGTCATCCCTATTAGTGGAAGCAACCGGTGAATACCATACTCTGTTTCACTTGACAGCTAAACAGATATTTATAAAATGTGTCCAGGATATATATACATATATATATATATATATATATATATACATACACAGCCAATGATACTTTCATTTATACTTTAATGTCTGAAGCCAATTATGTTCTCTTTGTCATGGTAAAATGATAAGTTGACCATTTTTTTCTTCCTTAAATGTTTAGATTATACTTAGGGATAGTGGCTCCATCCTATGGTGGAAGAGAAACCTGCATCAAATCAATTAGGTTAGTTGCTATAGTGATAAATATAATATAATATTCTCCTCCCAAAGAAAAATGTTCTGATTTGGCGGGCTCTCAACAGAAGAAGGCACACGTCAAGCAGCTAGAATAGTCTGTTTATATAAACCCATTTGTAAAGGCTACCAATAGTATTTATGTTACTTACCGGAAACATAAATAAATGTAAAAACAGTCTTGAAAGACACTATCCTGGTGGAGGGTGAACATCTTGAATTGCGGTTCAAAATTATAGGAGCTGTTAAATTGTTTGATTCCAGGCATGAATTCAGCATACTTGTTTCATGAACAGTAGCAGACCAGAGAGAAGTAGCTAATGCGAATTAAGGCTTTAAATTATTTGTTTTGTGTTGTAAAGGTACATGGACTTGTTTTTTTTCTCTTTCTGTACCTGGTGTTTACATTTTCCCATGTTAGAAAGTTTGTCCAATTAAGAAAATTTTATATTATATCAAAACTATATGCTACATCAGAAATTAAGCATGTTTTTGAGTGAATTTTGAGTTTATTTATTCAGTTGGCTTTGATGTAAATATTGAGGTTCTTGTATTTGGTATAATTTTTGTACGCAAATGATGAYTCTTTAATCAATGTATGATTCAGCTTTAGCAAAGTTGTTGCAGTTGTGAGTTTTTGCTTTCCTTATTTTGTACTCTTATATAAGGAATAGAACATTACATCATGTGTGATAGGTTTTGCTGTTTAGGGCAAGCAAAACAGATTATTGAAAGGCATTACCAAAACTGAAAGCTGTTGGGAAAATTCACCTTCCTATTTTAAGTAAGTATTCTATTTGTAAGACAGTGTAATATCAAGCCCAGTATTAATGCTGAATCAATGGTGATACTACTAAAAAAAAAAAAAGTCCAACGTTTAAAATAAAATTTTTTCTGTAACTGTATAATTTTGCTTTGTAAGACCTGTGCAGCTTCTTTTACAGTTATGAGAGATGAAAAGAGGAAAYGTGCTCCTAATTCATTATTCCTTTTACTTGCTGAATGCGAAATGAAAGCATTGCAATGATGAATATTGGCAGATCATATTAAATGACTAATTTTGCAGTCTCCCATTTAAATTTGTGAAATTTATTGAGCAGAAAGATCAAACTTTTARTATAAATAAATGAGAAAATTCTCAAACGTTTTACATAGTACTGTGCAAACTGTAAATAATTCTCAAGAAAATTACTATACTGATCTCACCTGGAACAGATCTTATTCTTACACATGGCGTGCTTATTTGAGAAGTATAATTTTTTCAGTCTACTGTTCTGGAATTACTTTATTTAGAGAAAACAAAGATCTTTAGGCCAAAGTATTCTCTTATGCTATTTAATACTCCCAGCAAGGATGTCAGTTAGCGCTGACTGTTACCAGGAAGCCTTTCCAACATGCACTACCATAGCATCACACACAGTTGCTGAACAGTTGTCAAATGATAAATAGTCACTTCTGATTTATGTCAGATGCAGGCAAGTGACCTCTCAATGAGGGGCTACAGCTACTGTTACTGATTTCTATATCATCCAGATCATTTTCTCTCTCTTTTTTTTTTATACAAAATAAAAAAGATCTATTAATCTAAAAGAAAGACTATTAAAAGAAAGAAGATTTATTAATAAATTTATTAAATTATTAAATTTAATAAATGAATGTAATAAYATTAAACAGAGGATATGTAGTTTCATTATGCTTTATGCAAAAATTACTGTGCATGTATTTTTCCCAAACTCTGCATACTSACTAGATGTATAGAGTAACTGTCAATATTCAAACTTTCTTCAGTCAAGTTGGTTATAGAAATCAAAAATAATGCTTTTATGGCATTAAATAAGGTAAGAAAGCTATTAACATATAATCTCTTTATGTAACATCCCAGCTGCTCCTTTTTAAGGTGCTTCATTTTTGGAATTAAAAGTGGTGCTTTAAACTTAATGGCCTCCTCAGCATACCACCTGTTCCTGTGAAGCACCAAACTGACATTTAGACTGTCTGACCAGTTAAGTTGTAATCTGTCCAGATGATCTATTACATAGATGCGGTTGGCACCGGCACAAGAACTGTCTTCTTGTCTTTGCTTTTAGTGGGGAATTCAACCCTTCAAGGCTAGGTAATCATCATTTTCAGTTTCTCAAATGTATTTGAATTGCGTTAACTACTACTTTAGTTGCAAGTATAACAACTGAAATGGATTGGGATATATTGGGAAGCAGAGGCGGAGAGAGAACTGCAAAGAAATGGATATGTTAAATGTCAGGATTAGGATTCCCATGTCTTTCAGTGGGATTGATAGGAGAGTTTGAGACCACTTTATCTTACTCTTTTTTTTCCTGTTTATTCAATACACAGTGATAGCATATTCTATTACAAGAATATTATGAGCATGAACTAGACCCCCTTTGACATGGATGAGTATATGACGACAGTCTAGTTTATATCTTCTTTCTCTCTATTAATCTTTTATTCTTTGCTTAGTGACTCCATTGAAGAAGTAGTGAGCCCTTCACTGCGACCAGCCTTGCGAGTCGGTATTCTGCTAGAATGTAGGGGTCTGACATTTCTCAATTTTTAAACGTGACTTATTCTTACRTGTCGTGCTTTCTTAGTGAGTGCTATAAGACTATTATCTGAAAAACATATACAAGCAACTACACCAGTGTCTGCCATGCCAAATATATGTTTATTAGGTATACACTTTGCCTGTTGACTTGATGGCCTGTGTCTTATTTAAGGGTTTGGATGGATTGCTTCTTTTGACATGTTTCTTCAGACACTTGACTGCTCTCAGATAAAGAAAAGTACTTTATCTAACTCTGGGTGAGGAACACGATTATTTTCCAGAGTGGTCTCTGAACAATAAAACTTCTGGTTCTTTCTCGATTAAMAGCTACTTACCAAACATCATTCTGGGTTGGAATCTCTGCACATCATTTGGGTGCCTGTGGCCCAATACAGCGATAAAGAAGTTACTTCTCTAGAATGAAATATAATTTCTTTTGCTAAAAGGTATGCTGCTGTTGGGAAAAAAAAATGTGAAGTATAGCTAGAGAGACCTTTGTCTTTATTTTACCTGCAGTCTCTTCGAGGCTGTAGGTTGGTATGATATATGTTCAGTTTTGATGTTCTCTGCCTCGTTCTCCTGCAGCCCAGCTTAATGTGTGCTTTCAACTT
The DNA here is from genome assembly GCF_003343005.1 of Rhea americana. NCBI lineage: Eukaryota > Metazoa > Chordata > Aves > Rheiformes > Rheidae > Rhea > Rhea americana. The sequence goes on along the minus strand of NW_028185038.1, from coordinate 2,486,679 downwards.
ACCCTCACTGTTTTCATCTTTAAGAGCTTTCTACTACTGGCAGCTCCTGCTCCTCTAACAAGAGTGTGCTTTAACAAGGCAGAATCTTCTGATATTTTTAGGATCTTATATCTAGCAAAATAAAGACTTCAGTGCTTGTCAAGGACTGAAAGTAGCAACTCAAGTTATAACCACCTTGTTCTGTCTAATGCTTTGAATGCCCAGAAACAGGACAGTCTTTATGTTTAATCTCTTTTATTTTGTGTGGAGGTTAATTCTAGAGCACTGATAGCAGTCATGTTCTGTGTGCATGTCATGTACCAAAGACTAAAGAAAAGGCCAGAGCAGAATACTTAAGAGATAAGYAACATTTTGTGTTACCAGTTGTATTGGTTGGACCAATTTTCATCTGTTGCAAAGTAGAATCGCAATGACTTTTTTTACTTAAGCATAGTGGTAGAATCCCCTAGTTCCATTAGCTGACAGAGCTGTATCATTTGAGATGATTGTCTGAGAAAAGGATCCTTAATTCTTGCATAAAAAAAGAAATTACTGGGTATGAAAAAAAGTTTGATTTCTGAACTCTTTTTAAAAAGTAAAAGGTAATTTTTATTATGCACTTGTTAATGATAATTGAATTTATAGTGGCTTTTATCTTTGCTCTTAGAGCTTTTTTTATTCTGATTATTCTAGGACTTTGATTTTATAAATGCGTTTTAAGAAATGTTACTGTGACGATCTGTGATGCTATTAAGCTGGGAAGCCTGAACCACTTTTGGTATTTTCAGACGTCTGCACCTCTCTTCGTGAAATATTAAATTTTTCCACTGAGCTATGCATGTGCAAAATTTTGCRGAATAATTTAGGCAGATGATAGAAGGGTTTATGCTAAACTCCTGCACTTTTCATTAAATGGTTGAAATGCAAATGGAATGCAGATATATATTCAGAAATGCTATGGGAACAATGACTTTTGGCACTTCTTGTTATCTTGCTTTCAACTAAACCTTCTCTAATAACTGTTACACTCATATTTAGTTATCTGATGCTCATATCATTCTTTGGCTTTACTGAAATGACTCACAGGTTTCTGTTTTTGTTGAAACAAATGTACTGTATATTAACTTAAATTTTGAACAGATACTTTTCTACCATCTGAAAGAAATGTGTCATGTTAAAAAAAAAATCATTTGAAGTATGTTTAGTTTTCCATTCTTTTGTATAGTGGGCATATTCCAAAGTAGGTTGGGATATAGACTTGAATCATGAAATTCTAAACTTATTTACTGAATTGAATTAATATAATAATCTGAGTTAACATTGAAAGTGATTTATTGAAAATGAATCAGAAAGGTATACTAGAGATTTTTTGATGTACACTCTCAGTACTATTTTATTGAACATTCATTTTAAGCTAAGAGAATATGTATGTGTTTCCATGTATGTGTGCTCAATGTGTGGCACATCAACAAAAAAACCCACCAAATTGATACACTCCAGAGATTATTTTCATTGAATGTTAAAAGTGGTAATTTCTCTGAAATTGCCTGCTCTAAGGTATTTGATCTAACACATCATCTTTATATATACTAATACCTGGACTTGTTGGGTCTTTCTAAGTTCTTCTTGCCTGGAAATTCACCTATAAAATTTAGGACAAAACCGTGGTGATATGGTCTGAATCTGTTTAGAAAGCCTGCTTTCAGCTAGAATATTTTTATCTTTGAGCCTGTAATAATAATAATAAAAAAATCAATCCAGGCAACTAATGATACTTTAAAGATATCTTTTAAAGAATTTCCATGGATGTTTTTTCTATTAGGCTATCAGCTGCAGCTAGAAAAAAAACAAGCATATATGTTCTGGAACTCAAATCCTGTTGAATTAAAAGATATGATTAGAAAATACATACAGTTTCCTCTGGGTAAGATTCATTTTTACTTACTTGAGAGTTCTGCAATATAATCATCTACATCTGAACTTGTTGCAATCATCTCCTTTTAAAGTCAATGGAAAAATAGTCATTTTTAGAGTGCAATTCATATGATCTGTTTTAGATATCTGCTGTAGTTTGAGCTAAATAGTGTTGCATATGTGCATGTTTCTATAGACTATAAAAATGCCTGTTTCTGTAAAATAAGCTTAGAAAACTCAGTTATTAACATTTATATTATCAGATGAATCCAGCTTTTCATGATAGCATCTTTAAAATATTACCTATTTTATTTTCAAGCCTCATACTTAATATTTAAATGTTTAATGCTAAGTAACTGGTTCAGTATTTGGATGAGGATGATACACCATAGAAGCACAGGATTTTGATACAGATCTATTAAGACCTGAGATCAAGATCTGTACAAATTGAGAGATGTAGTTGGCATAAATTACTGGGAATTTCTGAAAACATCTTTGGAAACATCTTGTATCATGAACATTTTTTGTAATTTGTCTTACTGTAAATTCTCCAGTTTCACTGTGAGTATTTTCACCCTCTGGTTGCTTTAAAAATAATGTCTTGCCCCAAAAGGTGGAAGTAACGTGAATTTTAGATCAGTGCTCCAAAGGTTACCCACTTTGCTTTTGTCTTTTTCTCATTTTGTAATTCTCTTCTATAGAAAAGATTGAACACATTTGCACCATGCATGTTTTTGTTGTGTCATTAAAGCATAGTTAAATCAAATTTATCTACCATTGACTTAGGTAAGAAAAATTTAAAAGGAGATATACAACGTATACATATATATAAGAAGCTGTAGGGACAAAGAAAGACTGGAAATGTTTGTCTTAATTACTTGAGCAGGTAGAGTTTTCATTGAGTGTTAAAGTGCCACCCCAGCATCCATCACCCTCTGGAAGCTAAAAGCTATTTATGAAAAAAGGTTTATATTAAATGGTTGTCTTTGATAGGATATTTGGCTTTACGACCTTATGTGCTCCTCCAATTCCACATTTATGTTATTCTTACAATCCTTATCATCTAGAGAGATTTGTTGTGTTCTATTCCTAGAACAAAACCATGTTGATAAAAAAGTGAGGTATGTTTCCTACTTGTAACCTTTTTCCAGGATATATATTCTCAACACTGGTTTTTCATTCAYAGGTATTTTTTGTTTAACAGCTGGGCAAACCTGTTTTTGCTGCCTGTGCATTTAGAACTCCCTACATGGATCCTATTTAAAATACCATTATATTTTAATGTAATTGTTTTTAGAGTGTCTTGCTGAAGGGACTTTTTAAGGGTTTATGGTGCTACATGGTCTCCCTTTCCCATGCTTTCAGAGAGTCTTGTGAAATGCTCCTGTGAACTGGTAGCGTGATAACAAGTTACATGAACTGCCACTTGTAATTACTATAAATGTATTTCAGGTATTAGAATTGGTTTAAAAACAATTTATAATTCTTCAGTTTCTGGATTTCAAAATCAATTCCTATGAAACAGCTTAAGCCTTACCTTTTTTTTTTTTTAACATTTTGACATTTGGCAGGAGTATAGGTAAGCCAGTGTATCCTCTAGCACAAATAGAACATTGACTTTATAAGACTAATTTTGCATTGAATATATGTAGGACTAAGAACTGTTTCTTAATATTTTATCAGATATTTTTTCTTTATATAGAAGGAAGGGACTTCCTTCAAATTCCTCAGTTTTACAGGGTGAAAGTAATCTTGTCCTCTTGATGTTTTGAGTTATCAAAATATAACAATATTTCTCACATCTTTAAATTCACAGATTGTTTTCCTGAAGAGGAGAGAGAACCCTGGGTTTTTGATTTTGTTTTCAAATGGCAATATAATTTGAAAACTCTGGTTAAAAGAAAAAAAATACATTTAAAAAAGAAGGAGAGAGGAAGTTAAATGGTGAATATTGCTTGCTGACATATTAAAAAGAACTGGAGGCTGGATTTTAACTTGAATTTGCTGACTTTGACAGCGTTTCTTTAGAAGTGAACCAAGTACTTTTCAAATCAAGTAGAGCTGTCAAACAGGCAACTGGAGGAGAAAATTCTATCCATTAAAAGAAAAGTTCCTACTTAAGCTTATTTGTGTGTTGATTGCTTTTCCTTATTCCAAAATCCCAGAACTCAATGATTTATAAACACATGGATACACTTACAAGTAAGCCATATTATACTCTGGATCATGCATTTTTATCTGGCTTCATTGAAAGTAAATGTATCATATTGGTTATCTTGTATGTTGTCTGGATTTTTGAGAGCAGTAATTGTGTTTTATTTAGGAACAATTTGATCAGTGATCCCTCATATCAGAAAACTTGACTGTTTAAATGTGGATAACATCAGTTCTTTGTCTTTCAAGGACTACAACGTAAGTATCTTTACTGATTTATAGGGCATTAGTTACAACTGCAAATCATTTAAAGAAAGCTAAGAATTGAGCACTTGCTTTCCAGCAAAGTGGGTCGTGGATTCTCTGTCCAGCCTTGTCTATGTATCACCTTTTCCAGAAGCATCTGGGTCTGAAGCATTCCTTGCTGACTAGCAAGCTGTACCTAATGAAGGTGGGAATATCCACTTTGATCCCTTTGCTTAACGCAAGGATTGTCTTAGAGGAGGTACTGAAAGCTGTTACGGGCCATCAAAATGTTGATTCACAAAATTTGTAGAACTTCAGTTGGGAGGGAAAATAGTAAAATCAGTATTTTTTGGAAAGTGTGTTGACTGACTAATTTAATTGCTGCACATACTAACCAGCTGGAATCTCTTCCAGGAGGTTCATCCGCTATTACAACATTTTGCCCTAAAGAATACAATAGCAATAAAAATGTATTTTATGTCATGTTGAAATTACTGGGGCTATACGCAGGCAGGAATAAATAATGTTGCTTGATATATTTAAAACCTGCATATATTATCAGTTAATATTATTCCAGGAAAATGACCATAATGTTGATTTCCTGACAACAAAGTATTTGAGCAGGCTTACACACACAAAATGAGGAATAATGTATTGTCTGTAAACAGTTGAAAAGACTCCTTTAAAATCAATTCCAGGTAATGGAAGAGAATTAGTGGTGAAAAAAGAATACATTCATATTTTTTTCTGAACTCTGATTTACCATGACTAATGGTGAGGCAACACATTGGTGATTTGCATGAGTGCCTGAGCCAGTAAAACTAACAAAGCTTTTCATATGAGCTTCGCAACTTCAGCAGGTGAAATTCATGCAAATATCAAACCGTATTTATGTCACATCCATCTGATTATTTTGTTTGGTAGCTCTTCTGTATGAACAAAATATACACCTCTTTTGAAACTAGCTAGATTTCTAATCGTAGTTTGGGGCTATTGTTCTTGAAATGTTCTCACTGTCAGTGCCATAACATTTGAAAACTTCTTAATGTATATGCTGAACTTACACAAATATTGGGAAATTAATATTTTTTGTTCCCAGACTATCTGTGATTCTAACAGTTCTTATAAAAAGTATAGCCTAAGCTTCATTTTATAGTAGTCTTTTTTTCTTCTCCATTGTCTGACTAAATTCTATTAAAATAAAAAAAACAGCTTTATGGAGAATGAACTTCAATTAACCATGAGGAATATCATCTTACACTAACAAAATGTATTTAAATATAAGTGTATTTTATATGGATGTTTTGGTAACATAGAGGAAAAGTGTTTGTGGCATGTTTTTGCAGGCAAGGCATAATGCAACAATTATTTTTCCTGTGATAAAGGACTTAGTTATTTATTTATTTYAAAAAAGGGAGTACAGATCTATGAAGTAAATTCTTTTGATTAGCAAATTTGGCTGGTAGATGAATCAAAAGAAACTGGTCTTTTTGACACTTCAGGTATGAGATACTCTAATTTTGTGAAGCTGTAAAACAAATATCAAGGAGTTTTATGGGCCCCATTACTTTTCAAGGTTATAAAACACTGCTAGCAAGAATATCCCTCTCTCTCTTTCTAGGATAAATAGCTCAATTAATTTGTAGAAGTCTTTCTTTTTTGTGTAAGAGAAAAAATGGACAATAAATTAATCTGAATAAATTGGGTGTGTGTTTTATTCAGTTAGTCTTATTCGTGTTGGAATTAATAACACAATAATACTAACACTTGCATGAAACCTTTTTTTTCCCTCAAACTTCAAGAATGACAAACTTAATTATTTTCTTTTAATAGAGATACCAGTAGATTTTACTTCACAGACCAATGTAGTTATTTGAAAATTTAAATTGGATTTTGTACTGTTTTCTACTCTGTGATGAATCTTTTATGTTGCTGAGAACAGGATTTTGCATTTTGGAGCTTCATTTTCACATAAAATCATAATTCCATCTTTGTCCCGTACATACTTACAAATGCAGAGATGGTGACTTTGTGATCAGGCCATGACTGGAAAGCAGGTGGTCTTCCAGTCCATTTTTAGTTCTCTTGCTGGCATGGCTTTCTGAGCCTGAGATGAGGAGGAAAAGCCATCTTTGARGCTGTGAACCGATTTAGTAGCACAAAGACAATCATCTTTGGAAATGGGGGTGAATCTAGAGAAAACTTGTTCTTCAGAGCACTTCTGTGAAATTTCAAGCATTATTTTGGCCTTCCTGGATTCAATTCTTTCCAGGTTTTTGAACTGATATCTTKTATGGAATTTATTATGTACTCATTTGGCACAGAGTAGAGTTGGATGTTGTATGTATACTATGCTACTAGCACTCTAAATCTAGATCCTGATGCAGGATGGATGGGAATATGATCACAGTAAGAGATTGAAGATGGTAGGGAAAGAAACTGCTTGTAATATTCTGAGTTTGGTCTGAGAAAAAATGACCCAGTCATTTCAGGCTATTACTGTTTACCCTGTGCAGCTGTCTTTGGGATGGAAGCAGGAGTATTTGGAGAGGAGCAGTACCCAACCTGCCAAGTCTGTTAGAATGAATATGACTCCTCTTTCTTTTCGCTGTAATGAGGAGGTCATCCAGCAGAGCAACAGGTGCTGTCGCAGCCCGGTGCCCTGGTCTGGAGCCCAGCTGACAGGTGGTGTTAGACAGGAGGCTTTTTTACTACTTTCTTGAACTCCTTGCTTAGGAAAAGGTGATCAGATTCTGGCCAGCAGCTGGAAACATGCCCAGCACTGGTATATCAGACTGTTGTATGAACAGTCTTTGCAGGTTGAACTAATGTGAGGTACTTTTCTGTACATGCATATTAAAACTCAAGATCAAATTGTTGCAATTTCATTTAGAGAAGAAAAATTAGCCCAGCAGTTAGAAAATATTGTGTCAGATTCTCCATAGGAATGCCGTTGATTTGACCTCCTTTCAAAAGAACACTGCATTTGTTAAAATGGTAGAAAACCTGTGAATGCTTTCTTGTATTTTGTTGACATGGGAGCAAAAAGAAGAGGGTAGGGTTTAATCTTCACTTCAGCTCCATATATCTTTTTTTCCTGAAATATGTAGTTCTCGTTTTACAAAAATTGTGACAAAAAAGCTTAGTAGATATTAATTAGGGGTTTTTTTTATTAATTAATCACATTGTTAGAACATGCAATAAAAGAGGGAGAATGAGAGAAAAGGAGAAAGGTGACTGAGTGACTACTTTCTCTTCATACTTTCAGACTGCACTTTTCAACAGTTTCCTCATAAATTTAGGTAGCTGCTTTAGTATGTGAGGGACTGTATAACTTATTCTAAGATGAAATTGTGTATTCTCGGCTGCTGCTATGTGCGAATAGGCTAACGGTTTATATTTTTTGTTCATTTTCACATTAATTATTTTAAAAGCTTCTGAATCTTAATAAATTTATTTCAGTGCTTTACGTTCTAACAACCTATTGGCAACACCAATTATTCCCAAAGTTTAAACCATTTTTYACTAAAAAGAATATGATTTTTTAAACAGCTAATTCTCTTGCTTTCCAGATAGTAAAGTTAGGAGCGCAGCTGTTTCCTACTAAATGAAAGGCATTAATCATTTCCTTTTACTTATAAAATCAAATAGCTGTAGCAGTAGTCTCTGTATGTAGAATTTGTTGTTTGGCAGGTTTTACTCTTCTAGAACAAATGATTCAACCGTAGCATCATTTGATACAATCTGAGTCTGGGACATTTTGAGTTGCAGTCAAGAGTTTAAATAACATCAAAGAATGCCTTACATCTAGTGCTTTGAGAAGCAAATGTATTGGATTGCATACATCAAGAGAAAGTTATTTGGATTGCATTTAAAAATGCTGCTGATATGGTATAGAATAAAGTGTAACACCAGTGGGTGATGTTGAAGASTAAAGCATGGGAAGTATGAAGACTGAATGGGGACAAACTGCAGTCAGACAAAGTACAATATCATGTGTTTATTAATTATCAGCATGAATTTCTGCAAGTTCAGAGGAATGGAATGTCTGCTGCAGAAGAGTAGTTTTAAGAGTGCTTTGCTTGTTCAGTCAAACAACAGCTGAGAGATAAAATAATAAGTACATCAGAAGAATAAATAACAGAAAGAAACTAAAGGCCAAGGTAAGCTCAGGATTAAGTGAATGTACACTGGTATCAAATAAAATTGGAACATAAAAGAAAGATCTGTGATTATCAGAGGAAGGAGATTTTTGAATGTCCTTGCAGTGTAGTGTCAGGCAAAAAAAAAAAAAAAAAAAAAAAAGTTTAGTTGAATTGACTTACAAAAAAGATTATAATACAGAATGGTCTGTGTTTGGTGAATTTGATGACTCAAGGATATCTCTTCCAGGCATATACTTATAATGGTGCTACTTTTCTTAACATTAGGTGAGTATGAGGTTGTAGCATCTAACTGTAGACTTATTACAGTGTGTTTTCAACAAACAGTCCATTGTGTCACTCAACGGCTAGTCTTTAATTTAAGGCATTATGTGCCAGAGCAGTTCAATGCCTCACTAGAAGTAGACCCCTGAAGATTCCCGTAATGCTACATTTCCCAAATTGTGAATTGTGCCTCTCCTGGGCAATTCAGATGGGGGAGAGCAAAAGGTTCCCAGAGTGGAGATGGGTTCCTTTAGGGCACATACGATTTGCATTTGGGAAGGATGTAACGTGAATAGGCTGGCATTCCCTCCGAGTAGGAGACATACTGCAGTAGGCTCTAAACCACTGCCAGCCCTGATTGCCAGTGGTTCCTGATGTAGGTGGTGATGTGCAGCAGAATAACCAGCCAGCAAAATTTGTGTTTCTGTGCCTGAGTATCTTTTGGTTACTTGATACAAATTAGAAGAGTATCTTTTGGTTACTTGATACAAATTAGAACCATCTGCTGTATCCAAAGAGAATAAGAATGTTTTACAGCCCCTGGTTCACAGTCACCATAAATTTGAGCAGCTACCTCACTGAGAGCCCTATCAGTTAAATGATCCAGTTACAACACATTTCTCGCGCCCTCTCTCTCTTTTCTTTCCCCCCATTTCTCCCTCCCACCACACCCCTTTCCTCTTTGGTCAAGTTAGTTTTGAGACAAATGGTTTCCAAGAGTGCTAGGCCTGGCATAAGGGCATGGKTAGGAATATGTGGCTGCAATGAGGGATATGTTATATTTTCTGCTTGCAGTCTGCACTAAAGTTATAGAATTGACCATGGAATTGCAGCTTGGATTTGCATGGAATTGCATCTCCTGAAATCTCTTGCATCTTACTTAGCTCTTTAGATGGATTGAGAAGACCTTTTAATTTCAGGAGTTAAAGCTGGAGTCTTTTTTATTTATATTGTATCTTCAGTGAAAACACATTAATCTTTAGGACTTCCCAAAATGAGGCAGTACTGGGAGAGGTCCCTGTGTCTCAGTTAACATTTGTTCTGTTGATAAAACATCCAAGTGCCATTCAAGTGCTGTCTGATATCTTTTGATGGTCTTTTATGGACTGCACATGTATTTAGTTCCATTCTTTATCTATRCTGAAACATGAGAACAAATGTACTTGGCGATACTAAAAGGTCATTCAGCACAACTAACCTCAATGGTAACAATAAACAGATACCTAGGGAACTGTAAGGACAGCACAGGAATATATGATGTTTCTCCCTTCCAGCCCCCAGCTATAWGCTGCTGAGAGTCCTGAACTGGATGAAACTTATAGAGATTTAGTAAATGACAAGAACTTTCTCTTCCATTAACTCTATTTAATGTAGATCTTGAGAAATTAAGTAAYTTTTTGCCTCCTATAGTTTATGGGATCCTCGGACACCACTGTAACTAATGTAATTTACAGCAGCAGTATTATGTCCTAAATTTTATCCAGCTACAATGGGCATAAGAATCATGAAAACACCTGTTTGCTTTAATATGTCTTTTTTTTAATTTCTCAATGCAGTGGATAAGGCTTTAGACCACTTTCTGCTGTCTTAATTCCTGATCATCATCTAATATTCTTTGTCACRTATTTTGCCAAAATCTGCATTAGGGAATTAGAACATATAATGCTGTATTTGAAAATATAAGTACAAATGTCATGATGTTATGAGTATCAGTAATGTATTTTAAATGTTCTCTCTTTATTCTGCTAAATTCAGAATTGTATATTCTTTGTGTGTTTCATAAAGCACACGTTTATTATGCACCCTTTGAGATGAAATTCTGATTTTTTTTCCTCAGAGCAGAAACACCTTCAAAGAAAATAGAATTTTTAGAGTGATAGAAAGATGTTCAGTTCTGTAAGAAATTACTACAGAATTCCATTTTAGTAGAGTAGTTTTAAAGACAAACAACAGGAATTAGTTTTTAGCTAAGATTAAAAATAATAAGTCCTGCTGAAAGTCAGCAGCAGTGGAAGGCTTCACTAGGACTCTCTAAAAATGGGATTATGCAAAATTGTTTGAAATCACTTTTCAGCTCAAAGATGTCAGAGTGAATCTCTAAATCCTCACTTTCATTCTGGTATTACAGTGAATAATGAGTACTCCTTATTTCACATGTCTAGTTGATCAAAGTAGTGGATTTCAGAAGTCTCACTGGGCATATCTTCTCTTGTTGAAATGAGGACTGAGACTGACTTTGGTATTTTGATTCTTTAATTAACATGAATTTTATAAATTGTAGTTTATTTCCTTTTAATACACAGTCCTATGAAATCTTGTGAATGTTTAATGTCATCACATCTTCTCAACTATTTTAAAACTATTTAAATCATTTTCTTATTAAAATGCTTACAAAAGATTTTTGTCATTTTCTGCAATTCTAATTTAAAGGAACACTTTGGATTATGACTAAATTATTATTCCTGAATAAGCAGAAAATCTGAGACAATGTAGAGGTGACAATCCTGAGCTAACATTTGCTAAGCACTGGCAGAATGTAATACTTATGCGAAAGCCTATTACATTGACCTCATAGTCARTGGGTTTAAGAGAAACATCCTTGGTGAAAAATCACAGCAGAAACGTTCTTTCTGATTGGCTTAACAGTACTGTTACTATTAACTTTATAGTGTACTACCTAAGGAATAATTAAACCAGATGGTGTGTTAAACCCAACTAAAAGAATAAAGACATTTTTACTTTTAAGTTGATCAAAATTAGGTAAAACAACATATGTTCATTTACATTACGATTCCTTTAACTACACATTAACTGCTTTCCTTAATATTCTTCCTGGTGATCTGAGAACTCTGCCTCTTGAAAACCAAAACACAAACCCTCTTTGAATTCTTCCTCTCTAACTCCCTGGTCACTCATACCTCTGTGTTGCTTTGCTTTTTGTGTATTTTAAATGAGCAGGTTGCTCACTGCAGCTTTCTCAAATTACCTGAGATTAAGATGCAGGTCATTTTGGGCYACATTCAAATTATACGATTTAGGGCAGGTACGTGCAAGAAAAGGATTTGTAGATTGGCTCTAAAGAAGCACAACTTGCAGAAATGAGCAAATTACATTTTATGCAACAGATGTTGAGGAGGGAATTACAAATACTCTATTTCCTGTTGTATTAGTATTAACTTACCACCATTCCTCTTTAGCAATACAGTGCAGGGCTAATAATACAGAACAACACATCACACCACATACATTACAACTAAAGTGTCTCTGCTCTCCGTGAACCAGAGCTATGTTACATTACTTCCCAAAGCATAAAGCACTATTGCAGTTACCCTTGTCATGTCAGTAATTCTCTGCAAGCAGTGATGGTACATCTTGTTTCCTGAAGATGGTCTGGTCCTGAATGGAATGCAGCTTATGGAAATAATATACTCCCATTGCTTGAACTGATAGAAAATTAAATGAGAGTGGAAGCATCAAAATGAAATTTATGATCATAAAGCCTTAAGAAGTAATGTTTTATCTTTACATCTGCTCTTTACCTAGGTGCTTGTAAAAGTAATGCAAAAGATTCATGAAATGAAAGTGACTGTTTCTCAGTTTTGTGGGGGATTCTGAATAACAGGCTATTTATGGACTCCCTCATTTTTTATGCTTCAGTGTTCCTAATGTAAATTACTCCTTAGTCACAGCTACCTGCTCAATCAACTTAGCAGAGCATTTAGGTAGGAGTGAGTATCTCTTGTTGTGCCTGGATGGGCCCTCCTTATGACTTTTTTTCCCCCTGAGAGAGCTTTTGGTGGTTGAGGTGGGCGAGAAAATTTGGAGTTTACTTGCCTCTTATTTTCCTCAACTCTAAATTTCTTCTWGTTATAATGAAATCTATAGCATCAGTGTGAGTTGTATTACAATCTAATAATGTTAATGTTTTAAACTATGGAAACTAACTTAAGTAGAAGGAACCCTTGATTCATGAAATTGTAGAATCAGTAAGGTTGGAAGGGACCTCTGGAGAGCATCTAGTCCAACCTCCCTGCTCAGCAGGGTCACCTAGAGCAGGTTAGACAGGGTTGCATCCAGGCGGGCCTTGAAGATCTCCAGAGAAGGAGACTCCACAACCTCTCTGGGCAACCTGTTCCAGTGCTCCGTCACTCTCACAGTGAAGAAATTCCCCCGCACGGTCAGGCAGAGCTTCCTGTGGTTCAATTTCTGCCTATTTCCTCTTGTCCTGTCAGATGGGACAACTGAAAAGAGTTTGTCCCTGTCCCCTTGATACCCTCCCTTCAGGTACTTGTACACATTGATAAGATCCCCCCCTCAGTCTTCTCTTCCCTGGGCTGAAGAGGCCCAGCTCTCGCAGCTGTTCCTCATAGGGGCAGGTGTTCCAGCCCTCTGATCATCTTTGTAGCCCTACACTGGATTCTCTCCAGTAGCTCCATGTCTCTCTTGGACTGGGGAGCCCAGAACTGGACACAGGACTTGAGATGAGGCCTCCCCAGGGCTGAGTAGAGGGGCAGGATCACCTCCCTCRACCTGCCTGCAACACTCTGCCTAATGCAGCCTAGGATACCATTGGTTTTCTTGGCCACAAGGGCACGTTGCTGSCTCATGGTCAACTTGTCATCCACCAGCACTCCCAAGTCCTTCTCTGCAGAGCTGCTCTCCAGCAGGTCAGTGCCCAGCTTGTACTGGTKCATGGGGTTATTTCTCCCTAGGTGCAGGACTCTGCACTTGCCCTTGTTTCTATCTAAATAGAGAACCAATGCAATAAAGGATAAATTAATACACTTCACAGGTACCAAAGCATTTACATCAGACAATTTTCATATAAATAATATGTTGCACAACAAGTAAATGTGTTGCTGTTGGAGATGCTGAAGAACTTTATTGGATTTAATACTCATGTAAGGACTTATAGTATTAGCTAAAGCCAGACTATGATGTAAAGATGCAAACATACTAGTTTGATTCTGTATACGATGCTGCCATCTTACCTTTTATTCTTCTCCTAACATTTTTGTCATATCAGTTCTGTACCTTCACTGAGCATCAGTCATGTGTGAAGCAGGTCTCTGTTATAGAAGACAGAATGATGTGAAAAGTAGTATCCTACCACCCTTCCAATTATTCAACTAGTACAGAAAGTACTGAGAGTTTTCAGGCTCTTCCAGTCTAATCTTGTTTCTGAGTAAATTAATTCTGAAAGCGGTGACAACCGTAAACTTAACAGAATTCTTATAAATATGATGAATAGTCTATTGTCAGGCTTTTGCCCAACAAAACTGCATTAGTAGCATGAACAGATGTCTCTTGCGAAAGGGAAGGAGGCCACATCCCTGTTATTCTTGCTCAATTTGGATGAAGTCTGTGGTGTGCTATGCTGTCTCTGYTCATGCCTCCCAATAAGAGATTTTGGAGTGAAGTAGGCTCTGTGTTCTTTAATAAGTAACTGCAAGAAGTTCTCAGAGAACCAGCAGTTAGGTAAGGATGTASCCAGAGTAAATTCATCCAGCATTACGGTAAGACTAAGAAAAAACATACCCATTTACTTGCTTCTCTGATGTCAGTTTTCTTCCACTTCCATAACAAGTTCTTCATTCTTAAGACTAACTACTGCGCATCTGTTCAGAGCAGTCATCTTCCCACAGTTCTTGGTTATGAGAGAGAGTTGCTTCTTTCCTGGAGCATGAATTAATGTAGCTGAGAATGGAGTTGAGTAAGACCTGAGGGTGAAACATTACTAGGGAAAGATGCTGAGTGACCTACAGAAGAAAATTAGACCAAGTCATATTCTGACTATTTCTGGCCATATTTTATGTTTTTAGCCTACACAGAGCTTCRTAGGACTTGTAAGTATAAAATTGAAAATCTTTCAGACACCCATTAAATTTGATAGGAATAGCTGCTTTGGAAAGGCTGAAGGTAGGATGTGTTGCAGAGACCTCTGAAATGAATCTGAAGGGAACAAGGTATATTCTGAAAATTATTTGCACTTGCACACAAAAATAGACCTCAATCTCTTTGCTTTCAAGCTTGTTTCTCACCATTGCCTTAACCTTTCCCTTTCTTTATCAGTTCTGTTCCTTCATTTATGCTAGTCTTTCTACTTGATTTTCCCTGTAAAGGATTTGGGATAAAAGACCTGTTGAAAGATACAACGCAAYATTTTGTACAGCATTAAATACAGAATAATTCTGCCCATTATATTGACCCAAGGTAATTCAAATTTTAACCAATAAAGTGGGTAAAAGCTAGTTCTTCACAAACAAGTCAATACTGATTTCAAGGMGGCCCAACCTGACTTATGAAAAACAGTTGTTTTGAAAGATGATATGACAGACATGTCATATGCAAGAAGAAAAGAGTAGTACACCAAAACAAACTGAATGTTGTAGCAAATCTGCAAATTACATAGACACACAAGTCAAAAAAAATACATTTATGCCAAGTCTGCTTCTCACTGAAGGGATCTTTACATTGCAAATTGTGTTTCATTAAATAGTGTGCTAAAACACTGCCACTGTTGCAAATCACAAATAAGGAAAAACACAAGTCTTTATAAAACACCTATTTTCTGCAGCTGTTAGTGTAAATGTATCTCTTCTTTGAACATGGGTCTAAGAATGCAACTGTTTATTTACAGTAATAAGAAACCTGTCCATCAAACAGCCTCTTTGCACAAACTAATAAAACTTCCCTTTTACCTGAGGAACTTTTTGCACATGGAAACATTCAATTCAAAAATATGTGGTAGTAAATTTTCATAGAAGCAATTCTGCTCTTTTACAGATGTTGTATAGTATGCCGAATGTATAGCCTGTATTGGGCCATTTTTCGTGTGTGGATATTTAATTTTCTTTTAAAGCTCTATTTCTGAAAACTAAAATACTGAGTGGATGCTTGTTTTGCAGTAATGTCTTTCCCAGCAGCTCGTGCTGTAGACTGTCTGCAGCACAAGTTTCCTTTTTTGAAAAATAGGGAGATATCAAGAAGAACAAATATGATGAAACCATAATGTTTCAGGGGAATCAGGGGAATTGGAGGTTTTGCACAACTTACTGTACAGATATTTTTCTCTTCAATTCCAGGTGTTCTATCTTATATATAAGATAAGGCAGAGGTGGCAAACTGAATGCTTGCTAACTCTGGTTGTTGATGAGCTGGATTAGAAGGGTTGAGGACTACAAATCCTTAAATGACAAGCATGCTCCCTGACTTTCTGACATAAATAGTTCAATTAAAATTCTGTAGCAATGTCTTTCAGAAAAAATACCCACTTTAAAAAAGCAAAAAAATAAAAAAAAAAAGAGAGAAATAAAATAAAAAATCCTATTATAGTTATCCCTAATTTCCCCAAATTTGACTGAGATGTCTGAAACACCGTCAGTCAATTTATTCTGCTATTCATTCAAAGGTGCTGAAAATATTTAAGTGGAACAGAATATCATAGAATATCCAAACCTATAAGACAGCTTTCTTATTTGATCTAACTCTTGAAAATAGTACTCAGAGGTAATAATGTAAGAAATTGCCTTTAATTAGACCAAGGGCGAATCTGGTTTAGTATGCTGTCGGTGGCAACAGGACAGCACATAAGCCTGACCATTTTCTGCAATCCAGAGTCTGTTGTTTGCATGATTTATTTATCCTGAGCATCTGTGTCCACAGTAGATAACCTAAGGCAATAATTTTTCATACGTATTTTGGTTTTGCAGCTCCCACATTATGTAAAGAGCTTACTGTGATTTTCCTSTATTTCAGTTAGGACAAGCACATGGCCTAAATATTAGAGAGCTTATTTAGAGTTAAAATGTAATTTGGASAGTGTATCACTGAGATATTTGCATATGAGCTGACCTAGGAGAAAAATACCTGGTTTTGTTTCCCACTAATATTCATTRTGTTGTTTTGTTCAATGACTTAAGGTATGATATTTCTACCATTGGACACAAAGATTTTATTTAGCTCTGTGTTGACTAGAGGTCCGACTAAAGGGACTGTCTTCCTGAGCTGTATACTTAACAACAGGTTGTGTTCTCTTAAAAGAACTTACATATGATAACTGAACTTGTGCTTATACCTTCTGCTGTAAGCCATACATTTTATGGCCTATCACTATTTAACTCAACATTTTTTTAAAAAAATCTTTCAAGTGCTATAGAAATAAAAAGATTTACTACTTATTTTTAATATGGCACAGGATTCCAAAGAGAAACAGGGAAGCTATGAAGACCCTTCTGATTTAAAGACACTATAAATAACCAACTATTAATACCTTTTTAAAAGCAACCCACCATTTCCACTCCAAATCCTGTTACTTCAGTCCCTGCTAGTATCTGTGGAATCTGTTACCATCAAAAATGCTCTTCAAAGACCTTTTAGAAGTGGTTAGTCTTCAGACTTTGGTGTGGAGATACTGACACATACTGCCAGAAATGCAGCTATAGTCAGCTTTTGTTATAATAAAGAAGCCTTCAGTTTGGCAAATGGCACTGACATTTTTTTTGACTCTTAATGYGAAGGTTTCACTTTATAATAATAATTAGTGTAATAACAGTAAAAGAGTTCTATGAGTTCTATGTCAAGTCCCAGCACAGAACCTGTCCTCCAAATCAGTATTACTTAAACTCTGCTAGGGAGGGGTAGTGGATGAGCCTTTTCCCTTGAAGGTGAATGAAAATGTTACATATAACCTGTTTGCATTATTATGAAACTGCCACAAGTYATTAAGGACAGTAGAAAAAATAGAAATGTAGTCAGATTTCTAGAAACGATTTAAAATCTTAGAAGTTCCTGGTTGTACTTTGGTAAAATAAACAGTGTRTTAATAAAATGCACTAAATAAATACCTACGGGTTATTTTAAATTTGAAAATTAACACTGAATCAAAAGAAACTAGGTAATTTTTCATTCAACCTGGAAGGCTATTTACTTTCTGAACTGATACTTAAAATACTGTTATATGATGCCAAAAGGTAAATTATTTTGAGCTAGATTGAATTTAAATTTCATTGCATTTTTGTTTGAAATAGARGATTCAACATTCATTTCATTCCCTTCAGTTTGAGGATCTTTCACTTTTAATAATTCTGTTGCCTAATGCCCTAATCTGTTTATTACACTATAACTTAACTTGAACAATGCTGCTTCTATTCAAAATAAACAGATTTGGTATGTCTGTGAAACCGACTTATGTGTAGTAGGATGCTTTACCCTCTGTAAAAGCTCAGAGGTTTTCGAATGCTTAAGAAATGATAATGCAAGTGGATTTAGCATTTGTATATCTGCAGGCTCATGCTTATTCAGTTGTACCAAGGCAGCTTAAGCTAATATCTAATCTTCTTATGGAATAGTTCTCCCTATAACAACAGGATTGTGCATAACAAGCTCAAAAAAATGTTTGGCTCCAACTGTTGTGCGAAAGGAAGGAAGAAGGGAGGAGTTGCTTAGCTGTTTATTGTTTATAAATCTGTAATTACCATTATCCTTGCATATTCAGGACAACCCAAGAGTCATGCTGTGATGTTATGTACTCAGCTCTTAGGAACTAAGAAGTCATGAATAGATTATTAAAAAATGTCAACCTTGATGTCTGCATTTATGCTACTATTAAAAGGGGAAAGAGGAAAAGGTGCAGAAAAATTAATTTGATATTCAACTTAGGTATATGGGAGTGGAATTTGGGTGGAATTCACTTCACCAKATATTACAAGGCAAGACAAACAAAAAATTCTAGCAACCTTGTAATGAAAAATAGTGTTCATTACGTGGTTATGCATTTTTCATTTTTGACAAAAAGTATACTAGCTATTTTCAATTGATTATATTTATTAACTTTGGAGCAGATATCTATCTTAAACTCACACATTTTAAGAAGAAGAATGAGGTTACTTAGCTGTATGTGGAGATTTGAGTTCATTTTGCTCAACCTTTTAAGTTATATTCTACTGGCAAAATTCCCTTAGGCTTCAAGGAAGGCAGAGGTCTTTTAGAAAGGAAATAGGAAGCCAAAGCAGCTAATAACATGAGTTACATGTTTTGCAAAAATCTACAAAGAGTCAAAGGCTGATGTAGGAAGGAAATGGTAGGAGGGGGATTGGTATGATTTGAGGGTTTGGGGGGGACAGTACAAAAAATTAAGTAAATCTCTTTCTTGCGCGTTTCATTGACCCCATCAGTGAGCTGAAATAAAACAATAGCCTAAGATGAATCTGCCTTCTGATCTACCTCCAAATATTGTCTTCGCTTTAACAAACAATGCAGCCAAAACTGTCCAAGGAGAAAAACAGTAAGATCAGCTCTTCCTACCCAGCTCTGGAAGAGGTTCATATCATCTCCTGAAGTTAAATGACCTAAACTTCTTCCCCTTGTTGCCTCATCTACAAAGAACATGTCAGCAATTTCTAAATCTATACTCATTTTTTCAGTGTCATGAAAAAATACCAAGTATTTTTACAGAATAATTTTAAAGTTGTAAAAGAATCAATTATCTGTACTTAAATAGAGAAATGAAGAAAGCGTGGTATGAATTTTGAGATTTTTATTACCTATACTACTATGGTAGGAAGTGATAGGCTTGCGGTAAAGTGATTGTTTTATTAATGAGAAATGTGTAATACAAGAAATTTGATGACTTTTCTGGTGTACTATAAGAAAGGAAAAGAAAGCTCATGTTATTTGTTAAATGGCTTACATGCTTTTTTCCCATATAGAAACATGAAAACTAAAATTAAGGAAATGGTTTCTGATTGTGCTAGAAATCAAAGAAATTTAGTTTGTGCTTGCTATAAAAATCCAAACTAACTTTAAAATTGAATGTTGTTTTTTTTTTTTTTAGGACAAGAGGAGAAATATTTTGATATGACAGATTGAAATGTGCAGTGTAGAGACTTCTCAGTTTAGGGTTCCTGCTCTGACAGATATTGACTGTACAAGTTATTTATTTTGTTGATTAAAAAGCATGTGTTGTATATGTGTTCATATCCTATTCATCATTTTTATTCAAATTAACATTATGTCTTGTACCTAATGTTTCTTTGACATAGTGAAAACATAAAAAGTAAGAAAAGTAAAAGGAAGTTTCATGAAAGTAGACAGTTAACATAAATTTATTGTTCTCTTCATTTTTCTGCAAACTAATCAGACTTTATTTTGTCTATATAGTCACCTTAATTAGATAAAACACAATCAAAAAATACAGTGTGGACAGTATCTCCTTCACAATTATTACTTCATACCGACAACCTGATTTAGTAAAAGTACCTCTTTATTTTCCTTTAAAAAAGAATTTTGATGCACTAAGTTTACTCAAACTTGTTTTGTTTTGTTCATCACACAATGAGAAATAAGGGGTTTCTATAACAATTTTAGGAGACTTCAGGTTAATGAATAAGGTTTGGAATCATAGAAACAGTAATTTTTAGAAAAAAAATATGCTGACTTTAGAAAAGCTATTTGCTGCTTATTTGACCTCTCGTTGGTGTAGTTTTGGAGTATCTATATATGTCAGCATCTTTTGTTCCTTTATTTCGGACACCCTTAATTATAATTTTATTCTCATCACCACATTAAAGGAAGAGGATAATAATAGATCCATTAGACTTCATCAAACTGATGAGTGAAGCTAGAAATTCTAAAGGATTATTTAAAAGATGCAGAAGTTTTATTTACAAGTATGACTTCTGGGATCTGTCATATACATTTTTAGGATGAGGGCTGTAACTAAAAAMCAGCAGCAAATGGTTCTAATATGTTAAATATGAAAGTAAAATATGACAGAGAGATTAAAATTGTAGTCAGATCTGCTGTATATTTGTCATTAAAAAAAAAACCCATTAATTATTCCAGGCTGTTATTAACTATCAACTGTTATTAATTATCAACTGTTATTAGCAGTTGATTTCATTTTATTCCTGTGAATTTACAGTTTGTAACTCAGATATCTGTTAGAAATTGTGGACAATGGCGTGAGCTCCATATATGTATTTAAATTCTTTTTTTTTTTTTTTTTTTTTTTTTTTTTTTAAAGTATCCAAACTCAAATCCTCAATTAGTCTGGTTCCTATTTGCCATTAGATAGATGGGAATTGATCTTGCAAATAGGGCAATAGTTGCATAAATGTTTATGTGGATTTGGGTTGCTCATGTATTGCACACAAATACAAAGAAAAGGTGGGCAACATGTTGATCAAAGACTGATAGACTCATATTGTGAGAGAGATTAGAAGGGAGAAAACATGACACTGGCATAATTAATACATAGAAGGTATAATGTTCTTGCATGTTCCTTTACTAGTAATCCAAGGAAGAAAGAATGTTTAACAAAAATGACAGAAGGAAACAAGCTCAGGATGGATAAAATGATCTTTTTCTTTGACATCACATAATGAATCCATTCAGCTTATTGCAACAACATACCAATGAGGCCAAAAGCTGGATAAATTTCAAAGTATGGTTATTTGTTTATATGGAAAAAGTGAACATGGTTAATTTTAGGCAAAATAAAAATAGAATTGCATGTATAAACCCTCATTAAATCATTTATAGAATAAGCCTGCCCATAGCTTGTGATGGCTGTGGAGGGGCTACCATGTGGACATCTTATTCTGTACCTTTACAAGCAAAATTTCCTCTTAGAACCTGACCATTATGAGCAGCATGGTGCTAGACTAGATGAATCACTGAGCTTATCTCATGTAGTAACTTGCTTCTTGTATTGCAAATATGTGACTGATGTTTCCAGTTTTCATGAGATGCTTTATAGGATTATTGGGAGGTAATAGGATGACTTAGTGAGGAATCTATASAGGTGACAGAGCTCCTGATTTAAATTTCTTCTCATCTCTTGGTGTTAACCGAATATGTGTGACATACATCTGAAAATGTAAGTGTCAGAAGAAAGAAGCAGATGTCAAATTATTGTTGGAGTTCTAGAAAGTTTAGTTYTTGGAACCTTTTGAAACTTTCCAGAGTTTGATTCAAATTAGCACAGTTGCAAATTCTATCTGTACTTTTATGCTGTTCTCTGTTATTTTGCCAAAGATCTGATTTATTTTTCCCC
>NW_028185038.1:2385196-2464780 GCF_003343005.1 Rhea americana | reverse complement strand
CTTTTGTTCCTATTCACTTTAACTATATGTATGCTGCACTTCTTAGCAGTGCATCAGAGATATAATAATTTCTTCTTCTCATCTTTGCAAGACAGAGCTGGAAAATTGGACCCAACAGTATACTATCTCAAAAGCTTGTATAATCTCACCTTATTGTTAGCCTAGTGTAAAGATTCTTCTGGTATAATTTTGCATTTCAGCAAGGTTAATTCTAGTCTTTCAGTAAAAGTGCCATTGTGATCTAAGCTTCTAATGGAGATTTAGAAGTATTTCATCACCTACATATTTTCAGTGCCATAGTTATTAGGCCAGAAGTGTTAGTTTCTTACATAGGCAAGAAGAACTCTTTGAACAATTACGATAATTAAAATAGGACTGAGTATTCTAAATTTGAACTACATAATGTTTGCATTATATGTTTAGAAATCTATCTCAAAATGAGATTTTTTTTTCCCTCTTTTGCTGGAGGAGAAAGGTTGCTAAAGAGACTTTCTTAATATAAAAGTTCGCTTGATTAATCTTAAACCTACCAAACATCAGGGAATACCTACAGGACATCCAAATGGAGAAGTGCTGAAAAGCTTGGAGTGTTTAGAATAGCAAAGACATGAGAGGATGCAACATTTGTGAACATAATAGAGAAACGATGACAACATTTGGAATCCATGTGTCTAGGCCAATATGTAAAGTGAACTTTTTGTGTAACAGGTTTATTTTCCCAAGAAACAACATAATTTARTGGGTGGAACAAGTGCCCAAAACAGACTCCATAGCCATGACAGCCTTCTTAGACTTAGATTTGTTTATTTATTTTTTTAATTTCTGTCAAGCGGATGTGGTTCCTCTTTGGCACCAGATTGTCTTGGGAGGGAAGGAGGGAATGTGGAGGATGTGGCTGCCTRGAGTGTGAAGTCACAGATCTGGGCAGGCGGGACGATAAGCCTGAGAGAGAAGCCTTTGCTCCCACCCTTTCTAAGGCGTGTGTTGCGCATAAGGCACATAACTGCATGTATTGCACTAAGTAGTGTRAGCTGCTTCTCACTCTTGCTCTAGCCCCTGGGTTCTGTGCTATGAAAACGACAGCAAATCCTCAGAAAAGAGGATCCAGTTAACTCTTGAGGAAAGGCTGTGAGAAACCTGATCACTGCTCTGTTTATGCCATGATCCAAATTGGCTGTAGCTTCAGAGTCTTATTAAAAATAATGTCCTTGATGGACAGAAACGTTGGTAGTTATGCTTTCTTTCCACATACTCACTAAAGCCTACAGAGAAGAAATGCATAAAATAGAAAAAAAGGCCAAGTATTTGTTCAGAGAGGAATGTTGTTCACTTTACATGTGTACAGCACATGTAATTCAACAATTGGTGTATTTAATGGAGGGATTTGCCCTCTTCCTTGTTGTCAATAGAAGGATTCCTGGGTAACTTCAAAGGAAGTTTAACTTACTCTGGAGATTATAGTACATTTCCAAGAGGAGAAGTCAGGAACATTCTGTGTTAAAACATGCAAAATTTATGGTAGTTTAAATATAGTAGAAAACATTCRACTGTGAGGTTTCTTTCCACATGATGAAGAATCTCTGTGTAAAAGCTGTTGAATTACTTGACTGCCCTCATCAGACAGTGCTCCATTTCTTTATTTACAAAAAAAAGTCACAGATCACCATCTCTTGGAGCCTTGAAGTGTCTGGCTGTGTTCTGTCAATTAGGTTGTTTCCTGTTATCATTGGTATCATGAGAGATAAAATCACTTTTCATGATGCTCTCTCTTAACATTAACTTTGTAAAGAGGATATGAGTCTATTTTATGTACARTTTGGGTAGAGTTGTGCTGAATTATGCTTGCTGGTTATACAGCAAAATAACACATTAGTAGTCAGCATACATTATGTTAGCAAGCTGATCTATTCATAGGATTTGAGCTAAAGATCGCTTAGCTCTTCAGGCAGGCTTTAATAACTTCAGAAGCTTACAAGGGATCTATGAATCTATTATTTCAGGGTTTATGAAACTGGATTATTCAAGGATTATTGGTTGTCTGTGGTTACTTGTAATTAGCCACCTGATTTTTACTTTTTCTGTCTCTAGGGAAGGGAACATGCCCATATGAATACAGTACTGGTTTGAGACTGAAGAGCCCTAAGCTTAGCACTGTAATTTGTATGCTGAGTGTCCTTTAAAAGGCACTTGACCTTTCTGTGCCTAAGTTTTTCAGTTGATACTAATGGAGATTACAATACTAACCTTCTTTGTAAAACACYTCGTGAGCACTGATAAAAGCACTACATAAGAGTATCTTTCCCATCATGTCCAGTCATGAGAGTGGGAGAAACAGTGAAATAAAGCAGAGAAAATAAATACCATGATACGGTCACTACATACATAATTACTCTTGCAATATGACATGAAAAGGAAAGTCACATAGATGTCAATGTGACCAACCTGATTTAAGTGGAGCTTTAATGTCAAAAATCTTAGTAGCTGCTCATCTGAGCTTATTTATGCATTCATCACTGTAGTATATATGTCATAAATATTGTGATCAAATCAGCATTAATCATAAATGTTAGAAGAATCAAGCATGTATACACCAGCACTGATGCTCTTAAATGGCGTGTATTTACAGTTTCATCAAACTGTCAGCTCACTGCTGTAGWGCCTGGCCTTTGGGGAAGCCACGTAGTCTGGTGATTCTCTCTAAGAAAGTTTTWGGTGGGAATACCTCTGGTCAAGGGAGATGGTAATCAGATAGGGAAATGGGGAAAATTATATATTTATACTGCCTAGATTGAGGTACAGCAGAGTCTGCTTACCTATTATTTGCTTTAGGGCTGTCCTTAACCTAAGGCATTGCCACTTTTTGTCTGCATAAGCTATAAAAGCACAAGAAGCTACCTAAGATCTTCTGAGGAATGTAAACTTGACTGACTGTTGGAAACTATTTAATTATGGGTTTAGAATTAAAGCACAGCCATTTAAACAGGTGTGTAACTCCAAACCATGGATCCCATTATTTACCCTTTTCAGGGAAACAGGCTGCCAGCTTTCCAAACTGTGAAATCATATCCTTTCCTTAAACCATTCAACTTTTGCCTATCATTTTTAATATAATCCCTTCCTTTCTTCCTCATGGCATTAATCCCCTTTGGCCAGTTGAGCCTTTTTTTTTCTCAGTGTCTAAGCAGAATTTAGTAAACCCAATAGATTACACAATGATAATATGCAGCCTATTATTTATAATGTTTTCAGGATGGATCTTCAGCACTTGTTACCTATATCTGTTTTCTTTCCTAGTTTAATGACGYAATCACCATTATAGTTATTAGCTTTTAATTTTATTAAGAAAAAAAGAAAAGAAAGTATAACCATAAAGAGGATTGAAGACAATCCTCTCAAACTGACAGAGGTTCAAAAAGATTAGACTTCTAAAATTTAACTGGGAGTTGCTGATCTAGTTCTGTTTGAAAGCCTAAGACAAGACTTCTTTCAGATACTTCCCAAATATTTTTCAAGTGATGCAGTAATCACCTCTCCTGGATCCTTAACCAACCAGTAGACAGAATGAATATTGAATGAGAGAAATATTTTCGATTCACTAAACGCTTCAGAATAAGCTGGTCCTTTGCCTTTACATTATGCTTCCACACACATCCTGAGTTTAGCTTTATTTATAAAGTTATTTATTATCTATCTATCTATCTGTCTAATATTTCTTTCTTTATCTGTCTAATCTGTGTTGCTAAAGGTACAGGTAAAGATATGTAGAAATATTCCTTCTCCAAATATGTTTTGGGCTGTTATGAAATAGTCTATAATATGAATTTTATTTCATATTAGGTACTGAAAAATTCTTTTTAAAAGAATTTATTTCCAGATGTTTTATAATTCAGCTATAAGATTACAGATGGGAAAATAAATTGTTAGAGAACTAGCAGGAAATAATGTTATTTAGCACAAAGAATCACAGTCACAACAAACTATGTACATTGTTTACATAGATTTTTAAGGTAGGGGAGAGAAATGGCAGTGTAGTAGTTTTTCCAGTTTCTTTCAGGATATAATTTCAGAAGTTGATTTTGATTTTTGACTCCTACAAAGCTTGAAACTTGACTTCCTAGAAACTGCTCCTCTCAGGCAATCCAGTTAGCAGCTCTCTAAATGGAACTAGTAGCTGGGTGTGTTTCACTGAGGGCTSTTAAAAACTCAAGATTCTGGATGCTAGATTAGCATCCTTTTCTCTAAGGCTACCAGATAGTCATCCTGGATTTTCAGTAGTTGGCTAGATTTTATACATGTTGTTAAAGAAGAGTTCAGTTACATTTGTCTTGACAGATGAATTAGTTATATTATGTTTTGAACCTAATATGTTCATTTTTAGTACAAAAATATGAGGCTATAGAATCTGTAACTACTATTTTAACAAATCCATTTTCAAAAAGAATAAATCTATACTCATACTATGAGATAGATAGAAATAAACATAGCAGAATGTTTGGATGAAACATTAAAGTGAATAACGATTTTGCTCACCAATCCCGCTAAGTGCCTTCACCTTATAATTAGTGACATGTAAGATGATAAGAGACTCAGCATCCTACTGGATCAAGCTATTAATGTTATTTATCTCTATTATCTCACTATTCATTAATTTCACTTCAAACTTTGAGACTGTCACTTTTAGGAAGCTGATCCATACAGGATAGTGAAGAGGATTTCAGTGCTACTTATTGTTACATCTTTCCTGGTCTTTAAAAGATTAGACAATGTCTTGTGAATTCATTTAAATGTTGATTACACTGTCATTATGTATGCTCGGGGCTTTTTGCAGGAGAAGAATGAGATGATCAAGTTGGTATACTGTGAATAGACTTAAAAAGATTGCAAGATGGCACTTTTATTGGAGAAGGAGATTTCATTTAAAAATATACTGTCAAAATGTGTTTTTCTTAAATGCTGAACTGATGATTCCTTTTATTTTGCTTTTGTTTCCTGAATGTGTCATTTAGAAAATTAACAAAGATCTACTGTTCGTTAGAACTGTGGTTTGTCTGACAGCRAGTACTGAAGGCGTTTCAGTGATTTTTATCTTCCGTGATTTTTTCTTTCTTTTTTATTTGATATTTCTGTATTTTGACTGTCAAACTTTTATAAAGCATCATTTTTTTTATGAAAACAGACTAGGAATTCAGTGAGTATCACAATCTGTAAAAGCAATTTGAACTAGATGAAAAGCTGCTCACTAATTAAAAAACAAAACAAAGCAAAAAACAAAAAAACCCTTAGCATCAAGTTTCTAGTCCAGTTGAGTCCAGTCAATGGTCATTTCTCTGGCAGTTGTTCCATGTTTACAAATATGACATGGTGTCTTGTAGCCATGCTGTTGTAGGGCAAAAAAAGGTGCTCTGACAACAGCTTTAGTAGTGCTTGATTACCATGCAGATGAGGAAAGAACCTTTTCATAGACCATATGTTTCCTTCAAGATGGGGATGTATATCTTTAAGAAACCAAGGTAACGAATRCTAATTATTCAATGTACCTATTTGTAAAACAGGTAAAAAGGGGGAAAAAATGGATCAGCTGGCTTCTGCTTGTTACAGCTTCAGAAAAAAATAATGCCCAAGCCTTTTCCTAACCCCTAACTCGTTGCATATTTTAGAAAGGATAGAAGTAGTTGGAGGTATTAAGACAGGACTTTATGTGTTAGTTTCTGATCTGTGTTTACTAGACATCTGGAGTAATTCCCTGGAGTCTGTGGCTTAGTTAGAATTTACAGAGGTGTAAGAACAGAATTTGAGTTGAGGATTTTTATGTTCAAACCTTCTTAGCTCTTGTTCCTTTCTCCATCTCTCTCAAATCTGCATGTTTTTCAACTGCTAGGACTTGTGAATTGCTTGGGAAAAGGAGGTTGGTGTTTAAAGAGTTAAATATACATATTATTACCAACTAAATAGCTGTGTTTAGAGATTGGTGCTTTGGCTAAACGTGGAAACTAATTTGGACATGAATTATGTTATGAAGACAATTAAGCTAATGTGAAAGGAGAAAGATCAAACAAACCAACCCTTTCAAACCCTGGCTTTAGATATACTTTCACTATATTCTCCTTTTAGAGGATAGATATAGAGTAATCATCTAATAACAACCTCCTATGAGATAGGAAGTAAAGAACAGCAGATCAGTCAGCTGTAAAGTTTCAGAAAGTGAATGCTTATGGCTCAGTAGTTCTTAGAGTTCATGTTTTACTCCCTGAGGCTCTGACACGGACACAGAATGATTTAGATAAGGGGTTGAGATGCTACATCCAAATGCAGGGAGAGGAGTAGCAGGGAAGGCCTGGCTTTGGCTGCTGTTGAGAGTGGGATGAGTTTGGAACATTGCCTGAGGGCCAAATTACAGCATCACCTGTGTGTGCCCTGTGTCAGCGATGGGTCTGAGTCAAGGGACCCACCAGCCCAAAGAGCATCCTTGTCCAATGGAACAGCTGAAGCTGTTGCACTTGATTATTGGGATTTTGACCCTGACTTTGCTCTCACTTTAAATAGGCTATCATGACAAACTAGGAATGCTTAAGATGAGGAACTATGATCCTCATAGACAGATGCCTCTCTTAACTGTATGTAAAAAACAGATGGAGATAATAATTCCTGGTTATGTGAGTATCTTTAGTCAAAAATAGTGAGAAAAGAGCTTGGTGCATTAAGTATGGGTCTCTTATAAAAATCTTGCCACAAGGAATTATTAGGGGTTACATATTTTAAGAAAACTGGGCAAGTATTTCACTCTTAAGCAGCTTTTTAAGCATCAGGCAAGTTAGAAGTTTTGGCTGGACCTGAGGTTTATTAGGAAATTCCTGCTTTTGCATAATGAGACATATTTTAGGTATATTTCATAAAGTAAAATGATAGCTTTAAAATGATGTGTTCTGAATAAACTATAATTAACATYGTAGATGTTAGTAGAAATAAGGGGGCAGGTTTAGCTCAGTTGGTTAGAGCGTGGTGCTCATAATGCCAAGGTCATGGGTTCAATCCCCATATGGGCTATGCTGAGGGTTGGACTAGATGATCTCCAGAGGTCCCTTCCAACCTTASCATTCTGTGATTTTGGGGAGAGATTTAACTCAGTTCGTTAGAGCGTGGTGCTCATAATGCCAAGGTCATGGGTTCGATCCCCATATGGGCCACTCATTTGAGGGTTGGACAAGATGACCTCCAGAGGTCCCTTCCAACCTTACCAATTCTATGATTCTATGATGGGGCAGGTTTAGTTCTATTGGTTAGAGTGTGGTGCTGCCAAAGTCGTGGGTTCARTCCCCGTATGAGCTATGCTGAGGGTTGGACAGATGATCTCCAAAGGTCCCTTCCAACCTTACCATTCTATGATTCTATGATTTCAAGGTCTAAAGAATCATATTTCAGTTAGAGCCTAAGGTAGCTTCATTATAATTCTGGCATTTTAGAAGACTCACCTGCTTCAGGTGACAGCAAAAAGAAGTACTAGGTTATACCGTAGAAGTAACTAAAACTATCTTTTAATCTCAATTTGAGATACAGTTTCRTTCCAGTCTTTTCAATAAAGTCTAGAATCAGATACCTCTTTAACTCCTATGCTTTCTGAAGCTGACTTCTGATTATCTCTTAGTGATGGAAATTAATCTTATCATTATATGTAAATCTGTAAAAGTTTGCTTTTAGTTTGCTTGCTTGTTTTTTATTGTTATCTGGTAATTTGAGGAGCAACAGTTGTACCTTAGAATGTATCTACTAGTCTTCAAAGGATCAAGGACTATACTTTCTGGTGCTTTACAAGCTGGTAACTTCTATTTAGGGAACAAGGGGCTTAAGTATATCAAAATGAGCAGCATTTAAACACAGTGACTGTGTTTGTTGGCTATTTATTTCCCTTTTGAAAAGGTGATGAACCCCTGCTTAGGTCATGAGTCATAGCACCATATACTGCCTAAAATTCACAGATTGTAGGGAGGAATCTGGGATGGTGTCCCACATCAAAGCCAATGTATATGTCTCTCTCTGGTGACCTCTGAAGGAACCAAGAAAACTAGCTCTTAGCCTGCTAAAGTAGCTGCAGTTATGTCTCAACTGAGTGTTTTGCTTGAGGAAAAAGCCCTATGGCAAAGAAAGGATTAATAGTCTGCTCTCTTGACCATTTTACTGCTAGTTTGGAAAATAATTTTTAATGGGTGTTTACCAGACATCCTACTCTTTTTGATATAATTGGATTTCAGTATATGATATGGAATATGTCATCTGTATGATCATTTCACATTCTACTACTTTCTTTCATATAATGAGAACTTTTCAGCCATGACCTTTCATCAGAGGAAACCTAATCACTTAAAGAATATTCTTTGAATTCTAGAAAAAAACCTACCATGAATGTGCATGCTGAAGARTAATTCAATACTCTAGGCAAAGGAAGCAGAGAGCAGGGCACTTATGGAGCTAAGTTGTGACTAATCATTAGAATTATTCTGTAAATGTATAGGAAATAAAATGCTTTGTACTGTACTGAAATACTCAAGCAGTGGAATATTAATCTAACAAATTAAAATTAGATTAGATCTTTGAGGGAGACAGTAAAACCATCCTTGTGTCTAAATAAAATAATTTAATTACTCCTGAAAAAAAGGGATAAAGAGAGGTAACTAGTGATGTGACTTATCGCATGTTTGTTTGCAGAGGATTCACTAGCAGTAACACTTTCATGCGTTAGGTTGGTCTGTCCTCTGATGATCCTCAGAATGTTAAATTTAATTGGAACGTAACTGTTTTTGTTTTTTTTTTTTTTTTTCAAGCAGAAGTTTTCAGATAAGCTTACTCTTTTCTTGCTCTGCATTGTGAGCCTCCTCACATCTTTCTAAGCAATAAGAAAGGAATTAGCAGGCCCAGCTTCTAAAGATTGAAAGGAAAAAAGAAATCGTGTTAGAAAAAAAACTTAATAAAAATCGAATGGTGAGAGTATGAAAGTTTAGGTGACTAATCCTATCAGTATGTATAATGGCACTAATAATAGAAAAATATTCAGATTTCAATCAGTTTTTCAGGATGTATCCCCTTTCCTTGAGATATGGATTGTTTGTCCTGTAATTAGAGGGCTGAATGAATTTCTGTATAGGAAACTTCCTTAGAAATGAGAWGGTCTCCAAGATATAATGCAAAACTGTCCATTAATCTTCATTTTTTTACTAAAGATCTGAAAGGTCAAGATTCATCCCACCTAACTGAATACTTAACTGAGCTTCTTAAGGTGGAAATGCTGTCATGCAAAACTCACTGATCTCTCTATTAAATAAAACCCATCTCTCTCCATTGACTTCTGGGAAAATCTAAGGGAACTAAATGTCTAATTTAAGTTTCAGTTAAGTATTCAAAATTAGAGATTTATGTTTGAAGTCTTTTTGAAGCTCAATAGTTCTCAGCAGAATAATATTTTTTTCTCTTAAATGAAGATTCAGACTGAGTTTTTGTTAGCTGTAGTAGATGTCAGTAGTCACTGTTTTCAACTATGATCAGAATTTTGTCATAGTGGAGACTCTTTTAGGTCTGCTACATATATAGCCAGTGTTTTATGAGAGTAGTGCATTAATTTAAAGAAATCCAAATATTTCTTACTAAAGCACTGATTGTTTTGTTCTATGTGGGGTATTTGGAAAAGCAAGTAAATCAGAGATTGAGGAGCAGCTGGCTTAATTATTTAGGATCAGCAGTGCTAGAACTGCAGAAGTGGCAAAAGAAGCAGAAGGGGAGAAAGTTGACCCAAATTTAGTCTTTAGAGAACATCTGTCAAGTCTGAAATTTTATATTTTTCCTCTACTTTTTAGAAAATACCTTCCTTTTTCGTAGATGTAAGGCCAGAAGGGATTATTACCGCGTTTAATCTCTTCTCAGTTAAGTAGGCCATAGAACTCCACCAGATTGTCTGTGTACTGAACATGGTGTTTGCTTGTCTTATTATCCTTAAAATACTTTGCTGAAACCTGATATTAGTAATCTGTCCAGCATGTCTTTAAGTGATGAATTTTTTCTGACCCTGAATTTAACCGTGATTTTATTTTATTATTTGTATATGCCTGCTTAAGGAATTAGGATAAACAAGGGCAACAATTTTTTTTTAAATATATATTATCTCAATTTCTTGCAGGTATTGGACAATAATACAAATACATTAGGAGCTAAGGATGCATGACCTTCTGATCAAAAATGTTGAAAGTATTTTTGATTTGGTTTAAAAGGAATTATTCTAAATATTGCAATAATATACATTACCCTAGAGATGTAATCAAAGTAATCCAAAATCTTTTGAAAATTTTCATATAAAGTCCTATCTGAATATGACTGTAGTTTTCAAAGGTCTCTTTTTCTCTTAAGCAAAATGTAATATTTAAAAAAATATATATAATAAGCTTTCTGAACTCCGTTCATGGCATGAARAATATATGATGTAGAATAAAGAAAAAATATAGCTGCACCAAAGAGTTAGTGGGAGACAGGACAAAAATAATTAATATACAGAGAAAAACTTCTTTAAAAATTATATTTGAATTTTGCAGTACAAGGAATGTTACCAACTATTTTAATGAAGTAGATTCATATTGTCTCCAAAAATGTTCCAACAAATGAGATCTGCCCTTTTGATGGAACTGTTTTTTTTTTGTGGGAGTTTTACTAATACTACCTTTTGGACATGGACAATACTAATAATACRTAAGTAGGAAGAGAAGATGCTCAGGTACAGTAATTATGCTAACTACATATTCAGAATATAAAAGTGCTAGGAAAATACTGCTTCACTTAAAACGACTTAAGAAACAGGGTGGAGAATAAGGTAATGCAGACATTTAAAAACTCTCCGCCATCTGTCTTTGACTGTAGTAGAGCCTGTTTCTCCTAATTAATCCATGACCTTCTGCATTGCAGAAGCCTTGGCAGCTGGGAAGAACGAAGAAGAACATTGAATCACCCTTCTTGGACAGCGTATCAAGGTGCTATTGCCATAGTATGAAATGCATAGACGGGGGGGGGGAACCAAAAAAAAAACCCAAATTCCAACTTTCTGACACATCAAAACTTTCAAATCTGAAAGCTTTTTGAATATCCACAGCTGAATCCTCTGCACTGTGCAGAGTGGTGATAAGAAAAGTACTGTTCAAATTTACTAGGATTTTGCAGCCATCTTACACAAATGGAAATGACTGAAAAAATGAGCAATCAGACCAAAATGGTCTATTTATGGTTTGAAGTTTTCTTGAATCCCAGTAGTTCTGATAGTCGTTCGAAAAAGGTAAATATATTAGTTTGGATACAAACCAAATCTAGTGCTCCCGCATGTTTCATTGACAGGTATTACTGGACAAGCCATAGACAGAAATTAGGAGAACAAAATAGAACAGAAATAAAAGGGTGTTTAGAACAGAAATAAAAGGATGTTTAACAGGACGTTTTTGTTCTCTGTAGCTCTGTTACCAGATGGAAGATACTGTAAATGCCTGTGTGGTGTTGTGTGTCTGACTGACTCCTTGTTGAGGCCAAACCAGGAACAACCTTTTGCCACGCTGAGGGTTGGTTAATGTAACTCAAGGCTCCTTCCTTGGAGTAGAGTATTGTAGAATAGTTGGTTGTTTGTTCACAGTATTGGTTAGTGCACACTTTATATTAGAAGGCAAGAGGTTGGCCTTAAAATGGTATGTATTTTCTGTAGATTTACGGCATGACAGCCAGAAGCAGTGTCATCCATGACTTGGATGCTGATGTCAAATATTTTGGAAAAAAATGCATTGAATCTCCAGGACTTGTCAAAAAAGATTCTATCTTTTACTTAGTATTTTATTTCCCATTCTAATTCTCTGCACATGTACCGTGCTGATATTGAACAGCTAGAAACTTGTTGTTCAGTGTTTTGATATAGCAGACACTTTCCTGTGCATCCAGAATCTAGGTTTCCAATTGCAATCAGCTACTTATATGGTAGCATCAACATAAAACTCCTCTCCTTACCCCGTCCTGCTGTGTAATTCTGGAAGTAAGCATCACTTCCACAGCTGTGTGACCATTCTATCATGTGGAAGTATAAAATGGCTAGCATTTAATTTTAATAGGAGGTTTCTGGAGCAATATGAAACAATCTCTCCTATGTATAATATATCCAATATCTCCATGAAATTGAAGCATCAAGGTAATACTTGTAAAAAAAATAGGCAAGTGTTTTCTTTAGATGGAAAAGATTGATTTTTAGAAAATTATTTTTTCATTGAAAGAAAAAGGACACTATTCAAAAGGGTTTTTTCCCAAACTACACTTGACAAGCTGCATAGATGGTAAGGATTTTGAAAAAATATCTAATATCAAAGCCTTTTTAGTCAGAAGATGCCTCTGTGGGGGAAGGGGGGAGAAAAGCGGGTATAAATATTTCCAAGATATAATAACAAGAGGCTTATTAAAGGAGCACTGATCTGAGGTAGCTTTTGTAATAAATTGGAAGAAACAGCCATATGTTAGAGTGACATGATCCTTAAGCTTTGTTTTTTATTGTATATGTATGTATGCATACATGCACAGGTGTGCGTGAGGAAAAAAACACTTTTTTTTTGGAAATATGGTTTTAAAACTTCTGGAAAAAATGTTTAGGCAGTTCAGAATTTTGTGTTCTTATTATATTCCTAGTCATATATTTTGAGTATGAAGTCACTGAAAAGTAGTGGCTATGTGGGCATCTCTTAAGCATCTTCTGTGATAAATACGTTTGACAATTGCCTATTATATGAATCATTTGGAAAGGTACATTGGCTTGGCATGTATTTTCCTACTCTGAGTAGCTATCTCAGTATGAAATAATACTGGCTACTGCCCTTAGCAGATATATAATTGTCAAATTCAAAAGAAATTTGCAAAAAAACATAAAAATTCAGTTAAGATTAGCATTCAGGTAGAGCTCAAATAATCACTCAAATAGGGCTTCCTTCAGAAGTGATCAACTTAATTCCATATCCAGTGTGACTGCTTAAAGATGGAAGACTACTTGTTTTTGAGGATGCTTGGGAAAGAAGGGATCTCTAAACTACCATGAATACTGTGAAGATAGAGAAATTATAATTAGTGTGTAGATAGAATGTGTATATCTGTATAAATGTAGGTCAGGAGTACACTTTCAAAGTAGATTTCCCAGTCCTTATTTACTGTGCCTGTTCACACTGTAGAGTGGTCTTGGAGCTTGGGARCTGGATTCCCTTCAAAAAGGAATCAGAAGATGTGGGACCAAACAAAGCTGGCCAGGAATGTATGTGTTTCAGAGATGTTTAGTGTAGATCAGGTATTCATCTGCTAGAAGAYAGCAGATGACCTACAGGTCTTCTTCTGTTGGACCATCCTGATGTAGACACAAACAAAGGCTTCTATTCAGAACTCACTTTTTTTGAGGAAAGAGAGAGTACAACAAGCATGACCTCAGTTTATGGTCTTTCGTGTATTACTGCCATATTCTACAAAGTGGTAGTCTTGTGAGAGTGGGAGCTTATACAGTCTCTACCATAGTATGCAGTAATATGTCTTTCTCCTTGTGTAATGTCACTCTGCCAAATCTATCAAGATTTAGGTCAAATGTAGTGCTTGGATGATGCTTGGTAAGCTCCAATGGTTCTGGGAGCGAATTGCAGGTTGTATTTGTCACAGATGCTACTGCAGCTTGTAAACATAGCTTGCAAAGTTTTCTTAGTCTGCGAATGCCAGTCACGTYAGTATTTCAGCCAAAGGAGTGTGTGGCTCCTTTGGGCTAACTACCTGAGAGTCTATGCAGAGCCTTGGGATAGTTTTACACTTGCACTGAACTGCAGGCAGGTGTTAGTGCTTTGAGCTGGCTGGTTTAATGCTAGCTTAGGTACACCTTCATAATCTGCAGTCATACTTCTGCTCTGGAGGGGAGATAATATTCTGATATTCTCAGRACTTGCTGGAGGCAAGGCAAGAAATGAATGTTAGAGACTCCCAGAGTTCAATGATGGTACTGGCTCTTTCTAAAATTTCCTTTTTCCAGTTCCCCCAAATGTAGAGATATGACTGTACTGCCAAATAATACAGAAAGCATTTTCTGGAGCTGAGGTCAAATGAAATAGGCTGGCCAAACTCACACTATATAGCACATGGCTCTGGGTCTCCTCAGGACCACATTTTATTTATATTTGAGTTTTGTGAATATTCTGTTTACCAATGACAATCTTACCTGCTTTGTTAGAATGAGATGTGGGGACAGGTTTAAGAAATACAGCTATTAGTGGCTCACTACTGCCAAACTAGGAATATCAAGACTATTTGTACTCCTTCTGTTTTACCATTTACACTTCTCAAGATCTTTATGAAAGAGCAATATTTAAAATTTTGAAATACGTTTTAAAAGAAAAAAATTCTCCCCTTCTACCCTGTGTCAAATGTTGCTAATTTTGCTATCATCTCATTCTACAGATGAAATTTTACATCAGTGAAGGTTATAATTTTAAATGTATTCCATGAATTACTGATTTCTACAGAAAATATAAAATTATAGCATTAACAATAGGAAATCTAGCCTAAGATTTTTAATTTCTTGAATATTTTCTATTTATATTTTTATATGTTCTTGCATATTTATGGATACACATCTATAAGACTATCTTACTCTTGCACTCAGAGTGCAGGATCTGTTTCATCTCTTTTCAGAAAAGATTTTGTATATACCATAATCTCATGATAAATAGAAGGAAAAGAAATAAATACAAAACTAATACTTGGACAAAAACAATTGCTAGTCTCTTCAAGTATTGTTCTTTCCATTCTCTTCAGCAAGTTTCAATTTATCTTGCACAAAGGACTTCTGTAGCATTTTAAAATACTACTGTGCTGCTGATTTTCTGACTAGATACTGGCTCTGAATAATAAAATGTTTAGAACAATTCCAGATCTTAAAATGTTAACTTGCTCTCCAAAGCACTTGCCATCTTCAGAAGGAACTGTGAAATTCTGGTTGTTCAGCAGCAGTACTTACAGTTCTGTTTGTTCACTGCTGTCTAAATACCATGCACTCAATTTGCAGTACTTTACTATTCTGCAGTGGCAACGCTGCATACAGGATGTGCACTCTATGGTACAAAAATTAGCCTGGACAGACATATCAGTTAACAGTCTTTAAAGAAACCTCCAAAATCCAAATTCTCAGTTTGCTCGGGAATACTGTGTGAAGTTTCAGACTTATATATGTGATTTTCAACTTGTTCCTGCTTTCTGAAGGGCTACATCTTGTATCACAATTGAAATTATTGTCTCCTGATCTGAGCCAGGAAGATTTCAACACAAAAATACCTTAAATCCACTTATTGAATCAGTATTTTTACTTTCATCTTTTTCTTTATAGAGATTGGAAAACTCTATTTACTGTTTAAATACTGTTTCTCCCCCACAGTTACTCACTATAATCAATTATAGTTTTGAATTTAGCAAATGTATATCTATTCATTTCCTTGTGAAATACACATTAAGAAGGCTGTATAACAGATGATACTATTTTGAAGTATAGAAAAGTCTCATCAGAACAGTCAAGGTTAGAAGAGACCTTTAGAGATCATCTAGTCCAACCCACTTGCCCAAGCAGGGTCACCTAGAGCAGGTTGCTCAGGACAGCTTTTGAATAGCTCCAAGAACGGGGAACCCAAAACCTCTTGGGACAAACTGTCCTGGTACTCAGACACCCTCAGGGCRGAAGAGTTTTCCTTATGTTCAGTTGTTACTCGATAGAAGATTTATTTCTTAAAATGTTTTAATTTGCATGTAAGCACTTTACATTATTTCATTTCTATTTTCAATAGAAAACTAGAGTTGGTTATCAAGAACAAAACAAACTCCCTCCATAATAATGTTGTAGAAGTTATTTCTAATATGAATGTGTGTAGGCTAAACAAAATAGAAGTGATTAAAAAGGATCAAAAATGAAAATAAGATTCAGCTAAAGTGGGTATATGGTATCTAGTAGCCATAAAACTGTCAAAAGTATCTTTTTATTATGACAGACAATCTGACCCAATGAACAGTGATTTTTTTTTGTCTTTGGCCCCCTAGGTGACCTTAAGTAAAAAGCATCATCCTTTTATGCCTGAATGTTCTCACTCTGAAATAGGTACCATCATAATAACAATTTTTGCATGCAATTTTGAATCTACTTGTAACTGCTACTCTTTTTTTAATTCTCTCTCAGATAGTATACTCTTGACAATGATTGATCTCAGTGGATGTAGCCTTTTTCACAGAAGTGATAGGACAGGGAAATATGAATGTAAGTTATAGGACAAAGAGATTCACTGGGATACTTTGGAAATATTGCAATGCTCAGAAGCACAAATACCTAAAATAAACAGACAGGCATGATTACAGAAAATAAGCTGCTTCCAAGTTAGCATTTAATTTAGGAGCATGACACCTGAACATTCTCCTAAAACCATCTCTTTGAAGCTGCAGTCTCCAAAATCAGGCAACAWTTTTTTTAAAAAATTTTATCTTGTATTTATTGTTCAATATTTATTTTAGAACAGAAGAAGATAATATAGTGACATTTAAATTCTAAAATAGACACAACCTGTATTACAATTTGGAGTTGGCATTTTTATCCATTAGCAAGTGCTTTGTAGTACATCATTTAGTCAAAATGATTCCGTATCTCGTCGTCTTTGTGATACCTCTATTTTTCCTGCTAACACATAGCTTTAGCAACCTTCTGTCCTTGTGCTTCACCATTAGACATATCCTATATATGGAAGACCTCCTTCCTTTCCTTTGCATGGGATACTTCCATCTTCTCACCATGCTTCTGACTTCAAAGATGTCAAGTGAATGTCTTTTTCCTCCACATCCTACTGATCCTTCAGGAGAAAGAAGAGAAGAAGGAGGAGAGGGCAGTAGTAGTTTTTTTTTTTTTTTTTTTTTTTTTTTCAGTTGCCCATGTGTAACAAAAGCACATATTTCAGTAAGGAATTGCGTGTGACTCTCCTTTTCCATGATGAGGTAATTGAACTGAGAAATAATATATATTCCACATCTTTGAAGCATATTTTGATAACATAAAAGACATTGCCCCATTATTCAAAGATGAAAACTGAAGCTGTAAGAAATTAAGTGACTTTTTCTAAAGTCACACATTTTTCAGCATAGCATAAAATCAGGTCATCTTGTTCTGATCCTGGTGCACTGTTCAACATACTCTATGAGAAATCTGCCTCAAAAGACTTGAGGAAAAACAAAGTCATTAATTCTTTTTTTTTCAATTTTTCTTGTATTTTAAGATGTGTATTTTCATATATATTTCTTACATGTCTTAATATACTTTCTAAACCTTTTTATACAATCATGTGCAATTTTTTCTCCTTTAAGATATTGCCTGGAAATTAATTATCATGAAAAAAAGATCTTTCTTGAGGAACAATTAATAATAGCAAGTATAATCTTACCAGATGCAAAGAGGTTTCTTTTTCTTTCTTTTTCTTTCTTTTTCTTTCTTTTTCTTTCTTTTTCTTTCTTTTTCTTTCTTCTTCTTTCTTTTTCTTTCTTTTTTTTTTCTTTTCCTTTTTTTTTNCTAAGAAATATGGAGGCAGAAGACAGATAGAGGATGTTTTTGTCAGGAAGATTATGTATTTAGTGCAAATGTTTTTTCTGTGGAGATTTTTCTGAAATATTGTCCCAGAAGCGATCACTTACTGGTAAAAGCTTTATGTGAGATCTCATGGAAGTACAACTTTAATCTGTCAAGCTAATCTAAATAATTTAGACTAATTTATTTACAGAAAGGTTTTTAGAGAACATAACAAATATTCTGGAAACAGATTGCTTGTGTTCTCTTTTGGATTAGGCTGGATCTTGWAATGCAAAAATTTAAAAGAGCAATTTTTTACATTTTAGTGGAACGTCTTTTCCCTTGTCTTTTGATCCGTTTTTTCCTGCAAAGAATTAGCAGTTTTCTTTCAGTCATCTATTCATATATTTTACTGTTTTTAAACTCTCATTATGAAAGAAAAAAATGAATAAACTCAGCTCTAGAGTTTTGATGAAAATGAATTTAAAGCAATATGATAGTTCTCTTACTGGCAACCAAGAGAATTAAATGACACGARGAGTTGTGTGAGCTTGTCTACTTTCTCTAGGGGTAAGTCATCTTGCAGTTCGTTGATGTGGCATATCCTTTTGCTAAAGATTGCCAGAGCGTGTATGTTCAGACCTCCCTATCTCACTTATCTTTACTTGGGCCCTGAAGCTTGTTTTGCAGACATACAGGAAGCAGAAGCTCTCACTCATACGTCCCACTTCCAGAGTTGCATGCAATCCAATTTCAAAGCAGTTACTATTGTTGCTGTATTAGCCTGGCAAGTTACAATTTAAACAGGCACTAACTTCTGCTTATTATCATGGCAAGAGGAAAGTATAATAGTAGTGAAGATTTCAACAAAGCCGTGTTAGAATGGCACGAGGTCTGGAAAGCCTTGTAGTGGGAGATACTTTCCAGGTACATTCTTTATTTTCTTGAGAGTCCAGTGCCTGTACATTTGATATACTTTGCCCCTAATCTACCTGTTTCCCTCATTTTTCTGTTAGAATGTGAACTGGGCTTCTTGATACTTTTCCGTCACAAAACGTTATTCAGATTAGTTTTCATAGTGATACCTAACAGCTATGTGAGCCAAATTCATTACTGCTCTAGAAAGATGGATACAGCATCACATAGTTCAATAAGGTTCTGCCAGTGGTAAACCTGGCCCTCTCTCTGGTTGCTTATTGTGTGCTTTTAAGCTATGACAAAAAACCAAGTTTTTGGTGAGGTGTCATATTGTGGCATCTGAATTTCTAATTGTTGTAATGGTATTTCRGTTGCCTTAACTTTTATCTATTTTTTTTCCCCAGGCATACATATGTCTAGTGCAATGATCACTATGGCTTAACCATTTATATCTAGAATAACAGTGGAGTGATGGCTAGTGAAAGTATCAGCTGAACTTCCTGTACATCAGATTACATTTTATTCATTTAGCAGGCTTAATAAATACCCATCTTTTGTAGTGTTCTTTGATTATATTACAGGTCAAAACTTCAGCTGATACTAACTAAACATAGTTCACACAACTTAAGTATCTAATCAACTGAACTTTGTTCTGAGAGGAAGAAAAATACTCCAGTGTCTCAGTTTGTCTGAATACAGRTGATAAATTCCAACATCCTAGATTCTTACTTTTTTCAGCTTCTGAAGAGTTAAACTAGATAGCTATGTAGAATAAATATTTAAAATAAGATATTTTGATAGACATTCTAATCTTATTCTGATGCAGTTTAGTACAATTTTATGTAGCTTTACTGATGTTTTATTTCTTCATAAACACAAGATACGTTTCAGGAACATTACATTTAATTGGGAAGCAGCCAAGCTAGTAAAAGTGATCCTTCCTTCTTGGAGTAAAACATCTGCTGAAACTACAGAATAGTCTATTTTCTCTTAATAATATGATGCATATATTACTTCTATTGATTGAGTTACATGTGCATCTGAAAAAGAGAACAAAATTCTAAGGAAGCCTGAAGATATTTTTTTCTGAGCTAGCTTTCTGATATGATTACAGGCTAGAATAAGAATTACTAAGCAGTTTGTCCATAGATTTCAATAGTCATTATTCATAAGTATGACAATATATGGACCTTGAGTTGGAAAGAAAAGTATTGCTCTAGCATTGTTCACATTTAAGCGCAGCGGTTGTTTTCCAGCTCTTACAAAGAAAATGATTGGTTGCGTTTCCTCTGTTAGGGATTCAAATAGTATCATTACTTTTTCTGCTGTTCAATTATGGTATCACAGCGTTGTTAATGAACCTAGCCTTGAGGAAAAGATAGTGATGAGAAATATTTCCTTCTACAGTTAGTGCCTACACACTGAGATCTACTGCATAGCAAAAAGACCTCCCACTTTTAGAGTGTACTTGAAATCTGTTTCTTCAGTTCTAAATACAACAGTCTGACTTGGGGTTAGACACTCACAATCTTTTCCTCATAAGGAAATCAGTTGTCATAAAATAAATTACAACTAGATGGCATATATTTGACTTTGCCAAGGGGGGGGGAAACCTGCATCCTTGACTCTACAAGCAAATGCAGTTTTAAGAATCACCATTCAGCTAACAAATTTTAAAGGTTTTTAATATATTTGTACTTTAGCAGACTGTGTTTTTTTCTTGTTTTGAATGATAAAATGTTGAGGTCTTGGAGATATTTCTGTGTCTGTAAACCTAGGGGTACTCACCCAGAAATTACCGAGAAGCAAAAATTCTGATACTTCCTACTTCTAAAAATCAAAATAATGTATAATTACTAAGTAATGCTGCCAAATCTTTTGGGCAGAACTCTCTCCTCTTCTCCATCTGGACAATTGCTGCTTGCTCTTAAGAAGGAGAGAAGACAGTGAAATAACTGCCTCTTACATCAAAGTTAACTAATTTCCAATTCATGCTGCTTCATGCTGGCAGATGATTCTGAAGATGACAAGAATTATGTGTGTATGTTTTAGAAATGCTCATTACAGACCTCACCTGAAGTTTTGCACTGTTCTCCATTTTGCTATGGCAGCCTTTTATAAAAGATTTGATGGAAGAATATCTTGTTTCTCGCAGGCAAGCTTATCTGACTGATTTCATAGAGGACTCTCTATTTGTTTGAAGCAAATCTAGAGAGCACCGAGAGCAGGTGAAATAGCTGATTTAAGCAGAAGTCAATTTGCAGCGGTGCTGGCAGGCTATTTAGAATATCTTCCCATTTCTTTTTCCTCATGAAGTACTGGCACATTCTGATGTGCAGGTGTTTGAAAGCTTTGTTTCTTCTCGGTTAGTCAAGGCCTCAATTCATACAATAACTCTCTTTTAGAAAAAAGAGTGACTTGCACAAATTTGCACTGCCAGTARCTTTAGACTGAAAAGAGTTTTAAATGGTTGTTATTCTGCATGCAAACAAGGAACTGAATTTACTTTATGTCTGAACACTGTAAGGTTAGATGAGCTTCTGTAAACCCCAAATAATATACCTTTGTCAAAAATGACAGTGGCCAACATCTRACTCTATAAACAATGTTGATATTTCTCCCCCAGTATGCAGTCCAAGGAATTCGAGTAACTTCTGCTCTTGTACTACAGTGCAATGTAGACATATGGCTTTACTCAGCCACTGTAGATTATGTGCTGTCAAAGCTTCATGCCAGCACTTGTTTGGCCAAATAGTTTACTATGAGGAACAGGGAATCCTACATGGAAGAGAGCATGAGGCATTTTTAACTGTGAAGTTTCTATGCCAACAGCTTTTCTCTCTCTAGTTGTCTTCATGATTTGTCTTTGTCATTCATGAATCTATGAAACAGATTGTTTTATGTTTAGCAATTAAAAATATATTTGCCTCATCTTCACTGCTGAGGATTCACACAACTGCAATTATTGGTCTGCATAAATTGTGTAGTACATAAATCATTTGAATTGCTGAGGCCAGCATTTATTTTGCTGTAATCAGCTTGATTAAATGATAATCAGGCTTCAATGATACTTTATGTCAACAATTAAATAAGTAAAGTTTTGAAGTGGGTTATAATAAGAACAAGATTAGGAGCATGGAGGTCAATCTGCTGTTCTTCACTTTGCAAATCTGATTGTGTGACCTTAAACAAAAGTGGTGGGTTCTTTTGAGTGCTTCTGATTTTGGATGTTTAGTTTCACACACTGAATAATTTTCACGGTTCTGAGCAGCCGAGATCTCATTTAAAACAGTTTCAAAATACAAACACACACATGCAATCTATCTTTTCTAACAAATAACTAAACCAACTCCTTACCACTCTCATAACCAGAAAAGATCACAGTGAACTAATCAATCTTCTTCTAGTTCACAAAGAAAGAAGATGGGGTGAGAGAGTGTCGTTTTTTTTCTCACTCTATAGTCATTGTTATTGCTTTAGGGCTGTACTGAGCTTGCTACACTCTCCCCTCTGAAACACAGAAAGAAATCAGATGTATCTATAGAACTGAATACATTACCACCAGACTCCGAATGCCTTGAGCAGGTGATACAGACACACGCACAGCCAGTCCATATTGCCTCTGCATGAAGGCAAAGCACCATATCGTTTGTGTTCAAATTTTTCTGCTTCAGTGGTATTAGAGTGAGAAATATTTTTCCTCTGTGGACTGTGCATGCTATATACATATAAAATATTGAAAATACCTGTTAATTCTAAAAATATTGAAAATATCTGCTAATTCTTTTGGCTGGCAACAGGTATTTCTTTGTTAATTCTTTTAATTTAGAATTTTGTTTCTTTGGCCACAGCTAATAAAAATATATGGAAAACTATTCCACGAGAAACAGAACTAATGACACTTGAGTTCCATGGATTTGTGTTTTTTATCTCTAATCTTTCCCTCCTTTCTGCTGCAATAGCCATCACTCTATCCTATGGGRAAGCATCTAGGCAGGATTCAGCACATACTGTGGCTAATTTAGAGCTGTGCCTACGTTGATCATCTGGCCATTACATACATCCTGACCAGTTAGCTGGCTGCTCTCAA
Source organism: Rhea americana (assembly GCF_003343005.1). Taxonomy (NCBI): domain Eukaryota; kingdom Metazoa; phylum Chordata; class Aves; order Rheiformes; family Rheidae; genus Rhea; species Rhea americana. Next base: position 2,442,170 of record NW_028185038.1, on the reverse strand, counting down.
ACAATGTATTAAGAGCTCTATTCTCACTGACTCTGTCTTTCACTAAAACTCTTTACCTAACCACTCATTTAAATGAAATTTGTAGGAGAATAATGTACTATGTTATTCAGATAGACACAAATTGTCCAAAAGATTCAAAAGTTAAGGAGTGCCAGATGGAAAGACAGAGATTCAAAGCAATGATCTACGTTTTGTTCCTGTAAGAAATAAGCTAAAAATACACTACATGTTATTCGTGTCTCAATGTCGAGTACTCAGAAAATGTAGGAATTGAGATTGCCTCTGCAATGTGACTTTAATCTACTTTGTGAATGTGCTGTATTTTTAAAGACATTAACCACCATATGATCGCATACTGTATTTTCTATCATCATCTGGAAGGTATGTGATTAGGAGGAATGTAACTTGCTGCAGTATGCTTTAGATGTTACTCAGATTTCACCTGCAAAGATCAAAGTCCTAAACTCAGTAAACTTGTTGCAGTGCACACAAACATACACATGCACACACACAATACCAGCAGTATTTTGTTTTGAAGTGCCAGAGCTTCTTGTAAAGATATTTAAGATTAGTAGCTGTTGATTTAGCTTGTTTCTGCCCTCATTAATTGACATAAACAGAGGTTACTCTAACTGAAATCAATAGGAGGACTGACCTATCCAATTTTGATTTACACAGAATTTAAACAGAGTACGTTGGAATTTTTCATGATTTTCATGTGAATGGCAGTGTGTTTCACTGTAATAAGTAGACATAATGAGTCGGAGTAGAGCGTTTGCAAACTCCAAGAATAGTTCTGACACAATTAACATGCATGTGAGACAAAAATGGCATAAATGGCAGCTAGTTATCTTTGCATATAGGCATTTTATTAAAAAACTACTTCAGTTAATTTTTTCAAAAAATCTACTTTTCTCAAGAGTAAAATTTATTGATTGCCATTGTTTGTATTTCATGTAAATAACTATTAATTTTAAGTGTTTAAGATGCCTCCTATGTAAACCTTATATTTTTAAAACAACTATGGCATTTTAGATTTGATGTAATTTGGACTGTGAAATCTGAAGTATTGTTTCTAATTTAACTGGTCTTGTATGCCTCACATTCTGAGCCCTCCATCATGTAATCTAGGTGATTTGGAAATCTGATAACTATAATGTCAGGCATTTCAGGGCCTTCAAAATGGATGTGCGCAGTCACTGACAATCTGCGACCAGTTAATGTATAAAAATAACTCCTTGGAGCAAATACTTTTTTTTTTTTTAATCTTTTTTAAAAATACATGAGATTTCTTTCTGAGATTAAATTCATCCATTCCTTGTCCTATTTTTCCCTGGATAAGAGGTATGATCACTTTTTTCATACAAATTGACACTGAAGAATGTAGTGCATCAATTTTGGTGCATGATATCAGAGATTATTTCATGTTTAGGAAAAAAAAAAGACAGATGAAGGATAATATGATGTATTAGCCTTAGACCTTGAGTTTCTTTTAAAAAAAATTGCCCAGTGGACGATTATAATGGGAKGAATGGAACCTCTAACTCTAGAGACAACAAAGATACTCATCTAAACTAATATAAAACTAAATACAATATCATAGATGTAAAGATGTAGCTCACACAATGCRTTTGAGTCTCATCTCTCACTTGGGGAAAATTGAGAGTAATTCTCTTGAAATAAGCAGTATTACATTAGAGCAAAGGTTTGTCTATACAAGGGAAATGGACCAGAATATGTTATTTTTCTGTAATTATTTCCAAATAATTCGCATATGGACCTTGTGATCTGGAAAAAAGGTTATTGAATTAAGAATAATTCTAAGCAATTTCTTCAGGTGAACCAGGCCTAATGCCCTAATGTCAAATATCATTCATATTTGGACATCAAGTGGTTTGAAATATTAATAGTTGCATACAAGGGCTTGAGTATCAAATTACTCATTTGAATCTAGAACAATATTCTGGTAATCCAAGCTTACTGTTAATGTTGACTCAGTTGGCAGTCTCTGACCAGAGTAGTATCCTTTATCTCAGACACTTTTCATGTATAGAATCCTACTTCGCTGTTACAATAATAAAAAACTGTGGCTTGTTCTTATCACTAAAAAAGGTGTGTTTTTGCTGAAGTATAACTTAATCACGGCTAATATAAAGCTGTAAAATTTTGATAGGGACAAAGCCCTGTAATTTATGTCACAATTTATAAATTTGGGCCAAACACATAGTTATAAAACTTTTTTTTTTTTTTTTTTTTTTTCCAGTGAAGGCATAGCCTAAGAGAGACAGAATGAACTGCCCAGAGATGACAGAAGTTGCAGTGGTACAATCTTCCTCGCTTTCTGCTTTGGGCCTGTTATAGAACATAAACAAGCCCCTGTTAAAACTTTGGGCTGTTAGTATTCCTTGTCAAGTTATGGGAGTCTTTTTAGACTGCTTTAGGGACTGTTATTTTCAAGAGTCTTGACAGCATATCTCTGTTTGGCAGTCCCTGTATGCCAGGCTTTAATCTGACTCCTTAGCAAGAATTTTTAAAACTGTCTTTTGCAGTACTTGCACTGACAAGACAGTCTTCTGTATGAAAGTGGGGCTTTGGGGCCTCTTTAGACCTTCCCAAATATACGATCTACGCTATAAAGGCAAAAAGTAGGAGCTTCATCTCTCCTAACATGCACAGTCACAGAGCAGAGATTTACATCTGAGTTAGTTCTCTAGGTTCCCTTTATAATTAATGGAAGGCAACAGACCCTTTTGAGGGCAATTCACTTCGCCTTTTTCAGACAGCCCCTTTGAGAAGAGGTAAGTGGCACTTCCCAAGGATCCGTTTCTCTCTACTGGCTATTAGTTAAATCTAGACAGATTAGATTTAGGTATCTACATTGTGAATGTCTCAAATTATGTGAGATAAATCTTACTAAGAGTGTCACAGTTTCAAGAACCATCCTTAAGATCATCTTCACTTGCTTTGTAAGTGGGCTAATGACTTAAGAGGCATCAGAAGTGAAGGTGAAAGACAGATTAGGTAGAAGAGTGGTCAAGAGAGCATGCTGTGATTACAGCCAGGAAGGCTACTCCTGCACAGCAGCCCTGGTAAAGCCAGCACCTTGTGCCTAGACGGGAAGGAGTCCTCTGTGCTGCCAGGCACTGTCCATGCGCATTCAAAGCCAAATTCTGCTGCTGTGCTTATCTGTGCATCTTCCGCAGATTAGATAGTTTGTGTATGTGCAACACTTTATCGGCTTTAATCGAGGAGTCTTTACAGTTGTTACGGAGTCAGAACTTAAGTCCCAAACTCTAGTGTGTTTGCATAGGACTAGCTACAAAGAACAAAATGCCCCTCATTGCCCACTGATTGCCAATGTGTACTCTGCGTTCCTTCACTTCGGTAACTTAAGACTTGGACCTCTCTGGGCTTTAACATGGTCAGTATGCTACAGACTTTGTGTCAATAAAATAAACGATACTTGCATAAGCTATCCCTACGACCTCTATGCAAGAGTATTTCAGTATTGAGGCATATTATCTACCGCATTTTAGACGTGTGGTGGGACAAGGATACTTTATTTAACACAAATCCTATATACTTTCACCTATACACTTTTATACCCTAATCTTAAAATACATTTTGTAATTCATGGAAGAAGGATCAAGTTGAGTTGCTTTGAAACAACACTTTCAAGGAAGACAGGCCAGACAACATTTCTGGGGGAGAGCATACTGCATGAACCAAAAGGGCAATACATGGCCAATAAAAAACAGCACTATAGTTACTGAAAAATCATTTGTTTGATGGATTTTAGGTTTTGTCTGGACATGAGCAAATCAGCTGGAAATAGAGTGACAATCAGCTTCTAGAAGAAGCTGTGAAGGGGGAAGATTTAGATATCAGACCCTCACTTGCTGGGTTCTGAGACTTGTCATTGAGGATCTGTTCACTTTAAGTCGTGGGTAGGGTATTTCTTATCTTAGGAAAGATAGCTTTTAATTTAAAGGTAACTCTCAGTATATAAGGTGGAAATGTATTTCACTTTAAAACATTTGTTCTAAACAATATGTAAAGAAAGATCTCATAGGAAAAATAGTGGAAGTAGGCCAATGGATAATTAACTCATTTAAAGCTTGGCCATATTACTGTTTTAGAAATGCACTTTTATAAGTGCATGCCAGGTAGCTTTGACACAGAGGAATAATGAATATATAGGGAAATATAAATTAAGTACTAAAATAAACCAGCTTAAATTTTGGTTGCTTTCCTTCAGTATTTGCAACATTTTATTGAAAGCATTCCAGATATATTCATGTTATAGATGATATAAATAAAATGCTACTGTAGAGAATACAATGAAAAACTGCCTGTATTATCTATCTGAAATCATTCAAATTTATGTTAATGTGAGCATTACTTCCTTATAGTATAATATGTGAAAAAGAAAGGACAACTCTTGAGGCTAGAATGAAGCAATAATAGGTAAAAGCTTGACTTTTTTTTTTTCTTTAGACATTCAGCAATTAATTTATGTAATTCAGAAATTTGTTTGCCTGGTACCACATAATTGGCAAGTGATTCTCACCAAGAGGGTGGAATCAGTGCCTGCTTGTCAAGCTCTGTTCTGCACTGAAGTCTGCCCTGACAGCACATGTTCATCTTGGCAGAGCTTTGGAGGTAATATGATAGTAATGCTTTCTGTCCCAAAGCTGCAAATGATGCTGCTACTGATACACTGTTARCTTAGATGGCAGATATGGGCTACCACCATGGTTTACTTCTCAAATTGTGTTTYCCAGGATGAAGAAGCTTGAGGTGATATACGTCTGTATCTGTATGTCTCTACATATACTTTTAGCTTCTGGCACATAATTGTGTTCAAAGCACGCAGATGGGCAGCTTAGTTCCATTTACCTCTGGTGTGCATTCTGTCATTGGCAGCCRATATGAGGAAGCCATAGGGACACATCTCCATACAAATGTGATTTTAAAAAGGCAATTTCCATTTTTTATGGTGGCTTTTGAAGAGTTTTCACAAAATTTAATGTGCAGATGAATTCCTATAGCATATTGAAAGTCAAAAGGCCTTATTCAACTTTTGTGTTTAACAGATTCCATGATGTCTCAAAATTAAAATAACCACAATTATAAAATGTTAACTGTGGTTAGAGACTGTGGACTTTGCRGAGTTTCATATTTAATCATGCAAGATACTTAGCTGCCCTGAAAAAGGCAGATAATAGAAACATGCAACAGTTTAATCAGTGTAATTACTAACTAAATGCAGGTTTAAAGTTTTAATGCTTTTAAAATATAGTCTGTTATCCTTACAGTGAGTGAAGCCTATATATTGCAAGAAAGACTATCAATTTTTGTTATTGCTATTGATGYGATTGCTGTTCTTCTATACTGTTATTCTGTTTAGCACTGCTTGAGCATAGTGTTCAGATATCACCAGCCTGGGAGACAGGATACTCCTCTGCAGGCCAAGGTAATATAGCTTTCACTTTGGCTGCTGGCCTGTGCTTTCATATACATAGTCCTCCAGTCTTTATTGCTATTACTAATTATAAACTGTGGCAGCAGTAGCAAAACTCCCCCTCTAAAACAAACAGGGCCTCGGACCAATGGAAAAGACATCTCTTGTTCAGGCTCTGTTCCCTGCTATAATATCCATTCCCATATCCTTCAGAAAAGCAGGTGAAACAGAAGGATGTGTTTGTCCCCTATGTCATCAGCTAGACTGTACTGATTTATTACTGTTAAAAATTGATGGAAATAAAAAATAAGGGCACGAAAGTCTTCATGAGTGTTAAAAATATTTATGATTAATTTCAGAACTCTTCCTGCATTAAGCTATCAATTAAGCTATGTGTAGCTACTAAGTCTAAAAGGTCTGAGAATTCACACAATTAGTTGTCATAGAAGATAATATTAACATACTCAGTCTTTAAATATTTCATGTCCTGACAGTATTCTCAACCCTGAAAGATATCCAAAACAGTAAGTCCTTGGCATTCCTCATACTAGGGAATTTTCACTTTTTCAAATTATTTCTACACAATCTAGTGCTTAATAATTATTTTATTGACTTAAATGACAACCCTAATAGAAGAAAATAATACTTTCAGTAATAGATCATGAGATCATGAGATTGTTCTTTAAGAGAAAGATTATCAGAAGATGAGCCATGTGGCAACTCAATAATTAAAATATAAGAAAATAATTCCCTGCCTCTGGACATCATGGAAAGTATCCAACTTACGGATTTTTAATGATGAGTGAATGAGGTTTTAAGTGAATGGGGTCTGTTAAGTGAATAATTTTTTTAAAAAAATTTCCAATAAAAATGTTTTTTAGATATTTTTAGATTGATTTAGATTTATTTTTTTAGATTGAACAATTTATAAGATCCACCATAAGCATTGTGATTACATTTCATTTATGATTTTTATACTGAAATAGATAAATGTCAGCAGATCCTTACTGTGGATGCAATTACACCCTGGTTTCATTAGCTTAGCTGTTCCCTGTGCCTTATGTAAAAACTCATATCATTCCAATCTAACATTGAAGATACCAGAGAGTTTGAATGACTCAAATGTAGTGATATAGTTATCTGTAGAACTTTGATATATAGACTAAGTCATAAAAATATTTATTATAAACARTAGCGACCTATATGGTGTCCTAAAATTAAAAGTGGGGGCATCTGGCAAATTTTTTTGTAGTATCATTCTCTTGAGATTAAAAGTACTACAAAATCATCTCTAGTAGTCTTAACTTCATCTTCTACTTCCAGGCATGTTACATCTTTGATCCTCGTTGATTGATACTATGTTTTTTTCCATTTCTATTTGAAATACTGTCTTATTAAACTGGGTGTTAGATTCTTCTGCCTCATTTTGATCTTGGAAACTCTGCCACCCTCACCAAATATTTCTTCATCTCATTTTAAACATTTTTAAGTCTGTCCCTCTAAATATTGTCTCTGGACAAATTTAGATCTGTAGCTAAGTCAGTGTCAGAGCAAATTGTTAGGCAAACATTCAGTAGACAGTTGAAAGTCTAAAAGATTTCTCAGAGTTTCTATATTGGCCTGGTCAAGCAAGTGGATGTAATAAATAAATCAGTGGAATTCATCTCTTTGTAATGACATTTAAAATTTTATCTGAAAAGAATATTATTGAACATTCTTTTGTTGGCAGATTCTCATTGCAACTCTGCTGGTAGTCTTCTAAGAGATTGACAAGTCATTTCTGTTCTTCAGGTTTTTTTCCTTAAAATAAGAATACTGATATTTAGTTCCATATTAGAGGGTGAAATTTTGAGATATAAATGAGATCTGCTAGAAAGGTAGGCTGTGTAAGAACTAGATTATGATATTACCATTTTATTATATATGTACATTCTTCCAAAATAAATARGGATTATTGCTTATTTTTTGAACTGCATCCTTGATTTTGGTGTTCGGTGTTACGTTTCCTTCATCCAAACCCCAAGTAGCTTGAAAGCCTGGAGGAATAGCCATTAATGTACTTCATTACCCCCTTTTTTATTTTAATGATTGATACAAGATTATTCTTTGACAGTGAACAGAGAAAGCAATGCAAATTAATTGGAATTTTGACTGTGGAGGCACTGTAATTGTTAATAATTCACTAGTTTTGCAAATCCTTTGTACTGTGAATTATCTGATATAGAGGAAGCTTGCTGACAAGCGTACATTAACCAACATAGATCAAACAAAAATGTGGCTGATCATTCAAATTCCAGAAAAGTAAAATTCCGTCGTCTCAAAGTTGTTGAAGTTCTTACTGTAAAGATATAACAATAAGTTGGTGGAATATTTAGCATTCTTTGAATCCTACCTCTTAGATTTTATGATGTCAGTACTGGTGGATCAGAACTGTAGACAGAGACTATAGTCATGATATACGTAACAGTTAAATTGGGATCCTAACCTCTCAGTCCCTGCTCTGTCATTAGTGTACTTCACTACACATGAACACAGCCTAGTAACCTAGGGACTTAGTAATTTAAATTAGCTGTCTAACATTATATATGTTGAGTATTAGTTCAGCGTACAAATACATTTTTACTTTCCATTTAAACACCCAATCTAACATTAGTTTCAACAAGTTGTTTGGATTTTTGTTTTACTAACCTCTGCACAGATTGTCATTACTAAAAAGTAGCCCAAGTTTTCCATGCCCTGAGTATATCCCATCACAACTCTTTGTGTTTGCACTCTATTTATTTTTAACGTAGCTTTTCTTTTCTTCGAACCTTGTGTTTTAGGACTTCTCCACTTCAGTTTCTTTTATAGAAATCTATATGGCAGTCTGCAATTTATGTTTTTTAAAATATGGAGTCAAACTAGGATCATGTTTTCTCACTGGCCATAAATTATATGGTCTTTAAAATATCCTCTAATATTAGCATGCAGCTACATTTTAAAATAATATTTTAAATAATAAGATCCATTTGTGAGCCTATCCAAACTTATTCATTTTAGTCATTAGTTTTAAGCCATTTCCAGGAAAATAATTCAGTTTCTTGGCATGGCTTTACRTTTTACTTTTATCTTCTATCTTTCTTCTTTTTTTCCCTATTTTTTTCTCTTTGGCCAACGTTAAGTTGTAATATCTCTAGCTTCACTCCTGATGAATAATAGCAATGCAGTTTTGTTCCAAGGTGTCAACATATTTTCAGATCCTTAGGATTTTTTTTTCAGTTTCTTTATAAGACATCCATAGACTCAACAGCTTTTCTTCCATATCTTTAGTGTATTTAGATTCATTCACATCTATTTTGATATAAGTCATTGTTGAGCCAAGAGTATGCTGTTTAATTTTGGGGAAAAAATGATATGAAATATTGAACTTATTGTAAAAATGTAAATTGTTTTGTTGCAAGTATGCAGAAATGAAAGAAACCAAGCCAGTCTTCAGGTTCGGTCCCCTCTTACCATAGCCAGTCCTGCCATAATCATTTAGCTCAAAAAGGTCAACTAAACCACACAYGGACTTTGGAACACTCCCTGATGCCTTGTACCAAACTTTAGACCTTGCAAATGAGGAAGAGACACAACCACAATGTGCTGTAAGAATTTAGCAAGAGGAATTCCCTTTTCTTCTCTCAGTCTGCTTTAAGGTACTCCGTATTTGAGTTCCTGAATAAGAGGTATTTGGGGCACTTAYATGCATACATACTACAATGACACCATGTGAAATCAATGACCTTAAGTTTTGCTGATCTATAGATACAGAAAATGTCATGCTATAGAAAGGTCTTGTTACAGAAGATATTTGCTCCAGTCCCCTTCAGTCATAGGCCACTTCTCTATATCCTCTGTGGCTTGTGACATATGAATCTCGTGAGCAAAAAGAAGCACACCATAGAGATCCAAGGATTTATTGTTAGCCTGATCGAAATCTTAGCAGTCTAAATAAAATGAAACAAACAGTTATTACTAGTCTAGTTACAAAAATAATTCAAATTACTACTACTACCAAAAAAAAAAAAAAAAAAAATCCTACTTTCCAGTTACTATAGGAGCAAATTTACTGGTACCTATCCATTTTCTCTGGTGTTGTGCTCACCTTACAATAGGTTGGCTTCTAGATGGATGCAGCGAGCTGCCTGCATCCTAAGAGCTTTTCTGGACAAAGTTCAGTGCTGACGCTGGTCCTCAATCATGGGTCTGCTTTGGCTTTTTTATCTGTTTTGTTTAAATAGTTTTCTTCTTTCTCACTGGTTCCTAAAGTCTGAGCGCGGCCCGGCAGCGCCCCGGCCCCGCGCCCCGGGCTGCCGGCGGGGCCGCAGCGGCTCCCGGCCGCGGCTCGCCAGACCCTTGCGGCGGGCGGCGCGGGCAGAGCTCGAGCTCACGCTTCCTCTTGTGGGGAATGGCAAAAAATCATGTTTACTGGGTACATGTGATAGCATAGTAGATTTTAAAAAGTCATAAGTGGGATATGCTTAGGAAACAGCAGAATCTTCTTTGAATAGACTTACAAAGGTTCTAAAAAATATGTTTCCTATATAGAGTAAGAAAGAAAGAAGAGAGACCTGTTCTAATGGTAAGTGGTGAGTGAGAACCACTGTATATTTGATGTATATTTGAACAGAAAATATTATATTAAGCAATACCATGCACATGACTTATTGTAAAGTGATTGGAAGTCCAATGCAGAAAGGACTAGAGATGACTTTGATTTTAAAAGCACCTATGATTTTCTCCCAGTAAAATTAATGGAAGCAGAATTGTACCAGTATTAAGTGCTGTTGAGACTACTGTCTCAGATGGGCAATATAGCTGCTATTATCCTTTTTTATGGACTACCTTGGCCTGAATAGATGAACTAAATTAAATCCACATTTTTGTTAATTTAATGACAAGCTATATATATATGGGATAAGTGCCCTGTTTCTATTTTGTTAATTGCTTTTTAACAAAGACTTGCACTCACATGCTCATTCAGTAGACTTCAGTTCTTCATTTCTTTGAAGTGTACTTCTCTGAGTATAAATGATTTATTACTCACAAAGTATTTGAACCTGGACTGAGGTTTGAGACTGAGGTGAAGAGGCTGAGTTATTTTCCTTTAAAGTTCAACTTATGTTTGTGTAGGAAAAATGCTCATGTCACTAATTTTCATGAACAGCAGTAGGGGTCAGATTTTGTTCTGTTTTGCTACCTGAATAACCCAATCCCCCCTTTACCTAACAGCACCCGGAACYGTTGTGAAATACCAATCTATCTGCCTGGCCAAATACTCTATTTATTGCCAGTGATTCTCTATTGCTTTATACTTTAGGTCATTAATTCCTGTTGTACTGTGCAAACTGAAGACAATGTTGCCTAATTGTCATGATTGAGATAGTACCATTTTTYGGGGGTGAAAATTTACAAAGTGATAGAAAATGGGTTTAAGGATGTCGGCTCATTTAGATTCTTGCTTTAGATAGTGTGATCTTGCTTTTTGTTTTGCCTATATTACTGGGTAAGAAGAGCAGGAACAGCAAAACAAGCTCAGGTTCAGCTGGTCTCTAATTCATGCTTCTACTAGAACCACAACCTGTGAGATTATCCCAGGCAAAACCCTATCCCATCCACCCCACAAAATACTGTTCCATCAAGGGAACAGAGTCACCCATGAGCATACTTTTATCTTTCCCATCCTTATTCCYTACTGATACTATAAACACTACTCAGACACTTCCAGCTGTCCCAGCACCCATCTCCTGCAGCTCTCAGGGCAAATACCATTATAACAATCTAGTTTGTGGTAGATGTCTTCCATTGCTTCCATTGCCTGTGAAGAACACAGGCTAAAACATACAATTATCTTCAATATGGGAATTTTAAAAGACCTTAGTATCTCTAAATGTAATTACACAAGGAGCTGTGACAAACTCTCAATCACGACCGGATTTGTGGAACTGCAGCTGAAAGTGGAATCTGATTCTCTAGTCACTCTGCAATCAAAACCTTTCAGCAATCAAAAATCAGTTGTGTTAAACTTCAGACAGAGGGAGCATAAGCCTAAAAGAGGTTATCTTTCTTCCTAAGATTGCTTAGTAACAACAAAAGTTGCCTTCTTAGGATATGAGATTCGTAATGGTGATTTAGTTAATTTAGACTACTGAATCTCTTTTTTTTTTCCATATCTTTTCTAATATAGCACTTCTAGAAACCTGAGAATTTTCTAATTGTTTTTTACTTTGAAAATATTTTCATTTGGATTTTTTTCATTAGTGTGTTTTGCAAATTTGACCTAGATTTTTCATTCATGTTTTAGCAAATTGCTGTTGTGCTGGAATGACTTAAAATGAAATATATATTTTTRGTAAGAATGATAAGATTGGGATGACAAAATCTTTCACTTTAATTACCTTTAAAAAAGTAGAATTACAGTATCTTTGTTATCGTTAAAAAACAGAAAAAAAAGCCAAAGGCAGTACATACTTAGTTCTTAGAAAATTTGTGTTTGTTATATACCAACAAATACTGTATATCTGGAATATGCTGTTCATAAATTTTAACATATAAACCATCAAGTAATGCTTTGAGATAGTATTTTTCTAAAAGAATATTTGTACGTTTTTCATATGAAAGTGTTGTTAACACTTATATTGTCTGGAGTGTTATTAATATATTGTTTGGATACTGTCTCAGCTTTCATGTATCCAGTACAACAACAATAGRTGCCCCAAGTAGTACTTTTAAAGTGGCATGTTTTAAGGCATTTTCATCCTCAAATACCTGTTCTTTGTAATATTGTTGAAAATATGACCTTTCCCATCCCCCTGAAGTGATTTGTCTTGTTTAAGCATTTTATTAGCATTAAGCACTGCATATAGGTAAATCTTTTTTACCTGAGAAGCAAAGAAGGCTCCTTTTCTTGTGCTTCTGTGCTTGTAGGCATTTACTGGCATTTGAAAATCTGCCAGACTGTTCTGTGTCGCTATTGGAGAATGAGTATTTTCAGAAGCCAGTGTGGATTCAGTGATGCAGTCAAACTAATTTTCTCCATTTTCAGTTTTCCTGTGAACAATCAACAGGACTACARGGGGAAAGTATACTAATTGCATTCTCCAGCTACCTTGGAGGGCCAGCAGTGTRAGAAAATATAAAATTAACATCAACTGCACTTGGGTCTGCATTAGTTTACTCTCTAATTATGCTAGACTACCTTGAATAAAGGAAATGGAATTCTAAATTCAAAAAATAAGTCAACTATACCACTATCTTTTCTATTAATTTTGCCTTTTGTTGTTGAGTATACGTATTTTTAAGTCACTCCTTGGCTTGGTCAGTACTTTTCACATACTCTCAAGTATTATGCCTGSTAGTTTCAGCAGGATATTAAGTTTAAAATCTATTTCAAAAGCAGCTGTGACTGCAGATCATAATAGAAAGCTTCTTTGGTGTTCAGACCAATAAATAAATTAGAAGAAGGGCTTTAAGTTCTGCATGATAAAATGAACTGAAAGTAGGGCAGAGAAAGAACAACCTTTGTAAGGAGCCTAGCCTGAGGCTAAGGAGAATCAGAAGTTCGTTGTGTATTTCAGTACATGGTGCAACAACAGTATGAAGAGTTGATGGCTGAGGTTTTTCACTGCCTCAGGATACTGGTGATTCAGCTGTATATAATGATAGGGAATGCCGGGAATGCACTAAATAAATCCTGTCTCCATAGCTCATAGTTTTATACTGGAGCTGTGGGCAGGATGGAAGACTTAACATGAGTTTATAGACAGCAGGATTCAATGGGGCCCTGTTTGCTGTACTTACTTGATCACTAGGGAACATAGAGTATATTTTATCACTATGAGTACATAAAAAGATGAAATAAAAGCATAATAGAAAAGAGGTATGCATTGATGGCATATAAAATATTTACTTGTGGACTAAGAGAAGAATCAAATTTGAAAATTGTAGCATTAAAAATAGTAACTTCTTGAAAATAAGGGAGAGAAACTGTAACAGATGTGTGGGCTCTTGAGCTCTAGCCGTCTTCCAGTTGTGAACCCATGAATGTTATGGTTCTGCCTGTCTATCTCTGGAGTATATTTACAAGATGTTTTATCTGATCCTGCTTTCTGCTAGGTGTTTCACTCATGAAAACATGATAAACAACATAGTTGCATGTTTTTGTACAAAATAACTTGAAAAATATGGATCTATTTGGTTGATTTTTGTTTTTACATTTATAATTTGAAACAAAATTAACACATTCAAAGTACTAGATTAGGACTACATTTGTGGTTTAAACTATTGGATTGCTACTTGATTAGGACATGATTTTTCATCCTTTTATACTATATGTTACATTTTTCAGCTGTGGATTCTTTACTTCCTTAAACCTCTCCAACCTTTTGATATTTTACTTCAAAAGATTGATGCTAGATGAAAATACATGAATACTTGACATGTAAAATTGGTTTGAACAGTTGATAGCTGAACTATAGTATTTTGAGTTGTGAATGCCTGGAATTTTCCACTTTCATTGATATAGTCTCTACACAAAATCACAACTGCTTGAAAACAGAGAAGTTCCAAGTGGATAATTCACAGTGGTGATGATGTTAATTCTGTTCACAGAGATTGTTGCTTAGAGGCTGAATAAAAGCAGTCTTCWAGAGTGAGTGCATGGGTATAACTTAGTGACAGATCTAACAAACATAAACTGCTCTCCCTGCCCACTGCCATAGCAGCAAAATTTCCCAATGGTTAAAACATTCATTYAAAATGAAAAAGATCCTTCTGGTTCCATTATTATAAAGAACTGATTCATTTAAAATGGAAATGTTATTTATTTTTCTTCCTAGTCCAGTAATTCCGAGCTCAGCTTCTTTCACATGAAATCTGTAGCAATATTTCATCTAGAAATGTAAAAAAAAGAAAAATAAAAAAAATAAAAAAGTCAGTCATCTGAAGTACTCTTTCTAACCTAGCTGCCACACCTTTGCATAAAATCCAGCTCACTCTTAAGTGCAAACAGGCAGATTTCTTGGGGAGTAGCCTCTGGGGAGGCAGGCTGCTCAAGTTAATGTCAATGACTCTTCTAGCAGATGTGGCCCTGCATATTTTGCTGTGGCTACAGCTGCATGCAAATTCTTAACTACCTGGCTAACGAAGAACCTCCTAATTCTGTCATGGCTAAGTGGCTTGAAGCAGACTACARAAAAATCTGAAAAGCTGGATTAATACTCATCTGTTACATAGTCTATGCTGAGGTCTGGCTATTGAGACTGTTGTGTTAAGGGAGGCTGTGTCTTTGTGAACTGTGTGAGCTCAGTAACTATAATGCAGGATGTATCTTTAATTTCCTTTATCAGAGTCATAGAAAATAAAATGCAAAAAGCAACGGTTAATTTTGAGTTGAGAAGTCCCTTGTAGAAGTTTCTAAGCTTGTGGAAAAGCAAGAAGCTGGGTGGGGAAATGAATATTTTCATTAAGATCAGAAATAGACAAGGGGTTGTGTGTGTTTAAGTTTCTGAAATAAAATATTTATTAAATGCTGAGAAGTTGAATGATAAACAGTTTATTAACTTTCTTCATTATCTTAAGTTCTCAGCAAGATATTAATGTTTTAACTTGTGTCTGTGGTTTTTAGGATTGACTCCAAGCAGCCGGGAGCTCTATTAAAGGGGAATGGCCCACCTCCTTCTAAGCTTCTCTCTTGGTATGTTAAGTAGAAAGCCAGTGGTGGTGTTTTTTCTCATGCTACTTCCAGAAGGTTTTCTTCTTCAAGTTTTAGAAGTGATGGGCCACTGCTGCTTGGACCAACAGTGAAAGAGAAGCCRCTGTCTAGGCTGTGATGGGAAGATGGTGCTGCTGTCGTGAATGTGTCCTCTTTCAGGAAGCTCTTTTTAAGCAGAATCGCAACATTTCTGTGCTAAGCCCAGAAAGGCACAGTAGTTATTTTGTGCCTCATTTACCTCAAATATACCCTAATTGTTSCTTGAGGGTTCTAAAAAAAGTGGCGTGGCAATAAGGGAAATCTCATAAGTTTTAGCACTAGTGGTAGAAGTAATGTATTAACTATTTATTGCAGTAATAGCTGATAATGAGTAACTCAATTAGTTTAGCCTCCCTTTGTTACAACACCATTCCAATATATAACGAGTTGTGCTCCCTACCTCAAACAGCTARTAACTTAAAAGATTAGGAAATGACAAATAACAGATAAGATAAAAGAAGGAAGAATGGATAGCAAAGATAATGAGAGGTTTTAGCATAAACAGGTAGTGAGAAATACTTGGCAGTTAAGCTTTTATTACTTGCTTTCTGCCAGTATCTATGACAGCAGGAGAAACTTAATGTTGGAAGAGATTCTGGCTTCATAGATTCTGACTGGGAATTCTTTGGAAGTGGAACAATCTGATATTTTGAGTTTAGTGTTACTGGCAGCTAGAACACAGAGGCTGGCTTGGAGGAAGATAATATGATAGGGAAGGTACAATTAATTTTGTGAGAGCTTTGCAGTTTAGGACAAAAAGTTCTGGGGTTTGAAATGCAAAAAGATGATGCAGTGAAGGTAAATAAAATTTTTTAAATAATGTAGTAATTAGTGACAATCTAGAGAGTTATTTTAATTGACAATATTTTGAATTGATTAAAAGAGGAATGATAAGTGAGAGCAATAAGGACTTGAGACATTAAGAACAATAATAAATTGATGATTAGCTGACAGATTATAGCTCTTGCAGAAATACGAAATTGGAAAGAAGTTATAAGATTGGAACAGTTAAGAAGAAATTATAAGACTGGAACCACTACTGCAGAAAGTAGCAGTGCGCATAGTAGTATCATACTTTGTAGCTAATTAATAGCTTACATGAAATTATTGTAGTTAATTATGTGGTCATTTATATCCTACAAAAAAAAAGGACTCTTGGTTTCAGTACACAAACTGCTGCAAAGAAAGATTCCAGTTTAATTACAATTAACAGTAGAGCAAGAAAGAGAAATCATTGTTAATTATATTTAACACCACATTAATTCCTCCCTATCTATCTGTGAAAAGACATGTCATTAAATATGTGGGGGTTTATTGCCAGGAGTTGCAGCAATATTTTCTAGTGCTATAGACAATTTGCCCTTCTACTTTGGGAGAAAACTTCTATAAATGCTCATATTTTAAGAATTTTCTGGATATTATTACTTTAAAGATGACCTTAATATTTAATAACTATCCTGTTCTTTATGATTTTAAAAAGTAACAAGCATAACTGCAATGAGAATAAATAAAATTAAATTTCCAAATGAGTTTCAAAGGCAAAATAGGCTTCCATAATATTGTCTTATGATGGAGTCTTGCCTTAGATTGCGATATTCAGTTTGAGATTAAATGAGAGATTAATGCGCCAAAATTTGTATTCAGGCCAGATACTACTGGAATCTGCAGAGTTGTTCTTGGGAGAATCCTATCAGCTTGAGTTGAAAGTAAATATTTAGAGGTTTTGTGCTAAACCAACACTGAAGTGATGAGTTTGAGGAATTCCTCTTTTAAAATTGTTTCTCCCCTCTCCAATATGCTTTAAGATTCCAATGACTATCTTACCTCATAAAGTTTTTTATTCATGTGTGAGTAYTATTTTAATGCATATTCAGTTATATACCCTGCCTCTTGGTTTGCARTTAAGTAAACTGGAAGTACATTTTCCAAATAATAGACTACTACATTCATGCCTAGTGTATGTGTAGAAGTTGAGGAATAAATCAGAACTGATTTTTTTTAGCTGTATTTCCTATGTTTTGGTTTTGAAGCACCTGCAACATATGAAGAGTGCAAAAACATACCATAAGCAAAATATAAACCTGTAGTAATTTATGTCAATCATTACTAAACTATCTTCTAAACTGTTAAAACTTGGCACCAACTTRAAAACACATAAGAGCAAGAGAATATTGCAATCATTAAGTCCAGTTACATGAATCTATCTATTGGCAATACAGATGTAATTTATAAAAACAGTACTTTAGAAGCTTTTATATTATTTTTTTCCCAACATGAGGGCTAGTTTATTAATTTAAGCCACAATTTTGTTATTTCTCTCAGCATAAAAGTATTTTATCACTCACTTATTACTCAAAGATTATTATTAATCTGCTCCCTAATAAGATTTGTTTCTAAAAACATGCTAACCTGACAGCTATTTGCCTGCCTTCATCAGTACAATGTTTTCTCCTACCCTTGTTGGTGTTGACTTCTGTTGAACTCAGGATAAAAGAGAGGGAACTGGGGCCAAGCTCATAAATTTGGTGCATCTCAGTCACTGATCCAACAAGACATGAGCCCTCAAAGTGCAGGATACACCAAACTCCATCAAAATGTTTAAATCATAGCTTATCTTCAACTACAAAGCTTCTAGCACTGTAAGGTTTCAAACTCATTCATTTGACTCAAAAGGTTGTCTAGATAATCAGTAAATGTTCAATCTTTCTTATGATTTTGACTTGAAAAAAATGACAGCAAACTAATTCTTGAAGATGAACTGCCAGACTAAAAATATTGTTCTACAATAAATGTACTCTATTCATTTTCCTAATGATGCATAGATATCCTCTGCATGTGTTGTGACCAGATTCTAGGTGAACATTTACATGATTTTTTTTCAACTTTTATTGAAGAATAATTGCCTGCAAGCCTCAATTAGGAAGTGCTCCTTGCTTTACCTCTTGTTCAGTACTGGTGTTCAGAAAACTATCTTTCATGCAACAGTTTTGCCATTAACACTTTTTAATCATGTAAATATCACCTACAGCTATAAACCCCACAGAAATATAGAGTGCAAAGTTCTCAACAAAATGAAATTGTGCTGCTCAGTTATGCGTAACAGTTGTGAGTCCGAGATGCACTTTTCCCTACCGTTACAGGGTCATATTCATGACACTGAAGTAAAGTTCTATTGAGCTATTCAGTACATTGTGAATATGATGTAGTAATACATTAGTATTACTATAGAATATCAGTATAGAGTAATTTGCATAATCAATTTATTTTTAAATGAAGACTCTCTACAAAACAAATATTAAAACATGCAAACGATTAGACATTATATATTCCTTATAATGTGCAAACTCTCATAAGTGTTTCTGTTAACCTAATAAATTTATGTATAATAGGAAAATAATTCAGAATGGAAGTGACACAAGGTATTTAAGAATGCTGCAGCCTAAACTAAATGGCCTCATATCCCATACATCTTCACAGCAGTTATAAAATAATGATACAGCATTTGCCTATAAGTGTTAATTTCTTTCTCCTGTTAGTACTAATACTAATTAGTACTATTGCCTCAGGCAAGGTAAATTCTTTATGGCCTAAATAAGTATGCAATTCTGTTCAGTGTGATATCTGAGTAAACACTAACTACAGACATTCTCACAGACCAATTTCCCATCCCTGAAAATGAGAGGGGTTGAAGTATTCAACCTTCAGGAAAAACTATTGGATATTAAATGACTGCAAGTGAGAAGACAGATCATGTTACTTCTTTCTGTTTTTTATGACAGTGGAAGAAGGCTGGTTTATCCTTCTTGTCAGCATCCCACTGTCAGAACTTAATATCCTGATGACTACAAGAAGCACAACGTATAATCTTCTGGTAAATCATTATCCATGTGGTTTACTGGTGGTTCAGTGCTGACTTTCTGGCTAATTCAGGCTGTAGAACCAGTTTTCTTGAGGAAGTAATTTCTGAACGACATTATGAGAGTGAAGATAATATAGAAATGTGTCTGAATTGAGAAACAGCTGACGAAGAGATTTTGGATTTTCTTTTCTATTATTAATAGCTAAGAAAACCCCAGTTGTCAAGAGTTTCAAAGCAGCTAGAGGTAAAATGAGAATATAGCCATGCCTACAATATTCTGCTTTTGGTAGGGATACTGTGTGATATAGGGTTGTCAGCAGCTTTTGAATGAAGAAAACAAACCAGCAATTTTTAATAGAAGCCATGCTATGAGGTACATGAAATAGCTAAATACCAAGACAGTATAGCCAGTCTTGTACAAAACTGCAAGGTGAATTACCATGTCAGAAGAAGGTAATTGAATTTTGCCTAGTATGAGAGTATTCAAGCACAGCAAGTTTAGAAGACTTGCTGTCCATCGTTAGCTGATTCTTAAATAGAAGATGAAATGCAGTCTCTAAACATATATCACAGTTTAAACTGCAATGAACAAATATTGTTCACAGTAAATCAATATGTGGATATGTTGTGTGTTTTTTCAACATATAGGAAGACTTTGAGTCTCATAAAGACAGTTTTTCCTGTGGATTTTTATCCAAATCTTTGTACTAGGAACGTGAATCTTTTAACTTTCATTCAAAAACTTTTTATGATTTTGATAGCTATGGTAATTATAAGGCCTATAGGGACATCTGTTGCTTTACAGACTAATAAGAAAGAGATTTAATCATGGTTTTGCCTAGTTAGACAAAAGAACCATTTCTTGATTAGTCATATAATGGACAAAAAAAATGTAACACAAACCCTAATGACTGATCATGGGTGAAATGTATATGAAAATTATTATCACAGTTCTCCCTAAATCAGATAAGGGGTTTTTTGTTTGTTTGTTTTGTTTTGTTTTTTTGTTTTGTATTTGTCCCAAAATTTCTTACTCATCTGGCAGGAAACTGGACTGTAACCTACAAGCCACAACAGATTTTGTGAAATCATGCTTACTAGTTTTTGAGAGTCCTTTTTGATGACAGAAAGGCTCTTAGGAAATCAGTAGATTTTTTTTGTAGCTTTCATTAATCAGTGTAAAAGTATGTTTCTGTGAATATTGGTTTCAATATTTGTGTAATTAACCTGTAAACACTTGATGTTATACTAGCTGGAGCATTAGTGTCCCATTGTAATGAAGGTGAGCAAACATAGGCTAGATTTGTAGAAAGGTTAATGAAATCAGCCAGACTCTTGCTTACTGGTCTGTGCATTGTTTCATTCAGTACTATATTCTTTTGGGAGTCTGCTTCTCCAGATTAGATTACCAGCTCATCTTTCTGAAATTTCTTCCTCAAGTTGATCACTATATGTATTTATACTTACAGGAAACCTTAGTGATCATATCACTATATGTATTTGTACTTACAGGAAACCTTCTCAGTTCATATGGGATGAACTAATTAGATAAAGCACTGAGTGATCTACCAGGCTAGTCTCTTCTCTCTTTTTTTTTTTAGTAAAGCAAAAGGTGGAATTGGTCTTCATATCACCGCAGCTGTAAACTTACAGTGTCAAGAAAATTGCTCAATAACTTACTTGTAGTATATATAGCGAATATTCTAGAAGGCTCCTGAGCAAGCCAGRAGTCAGTTCTACAAATAAAGAGATAATATTMTTGAATCAGCCATAGCTGTTTTATTCTCAAGGCTATTGCTCTCATTATGATAATATTTATTTATAAAAGGTAAACCAGGWAAGACTATAAGGATCTTGATCTCAAAATGCAGTCAATGTGTTCAAGATGTAAACATGATATTAACTACTAGAATTCATTAGGTCATACACACCCATCAATTGCAGGATTATGGGAAATTCCCTGAAAGAATATTAATAAGTGACTCTAAGGCTCTCTRTTCACGTATTAAGCTTTGATGACCTTTTCTGGTACAATTTCCCTGATGGAAAATGATAGTGAAATGGTTCTTGAAAATGAAAAGAAATATTTACAGAAACATTTGTGATAATACATAGGCTAATATCTGGTTCACTCTATTTAAGAAGAGATAAAAGTAAAAATGAGGTAAAAATGTTTCCATCTGTTTTGTTCTAGTGATCTTTAAAAGTGTCAGAATTCTTATTAGCCTGCACCTTCTCAATTTGCCTGCCTGTACAGGCAAACCAATATGAGTTTAAAAAAATGCAATATGATAAAGACAATCTGCTGATACCATAKCTGTTAAAATATTTGCCATATGTATATCTGTTTCCTTGCATAATGAAGTGTAAGAATATTCCAAATGAAAAGATCACTGGATATGGTTGAATTTAGCAGATGTAACCTCTGGGCTGCAATTCACAGAAGCTCAAAAACTGTGCATGAAAGTTTACTTTGATGAACCTAAGCACATTCTAAATCATGGTTCAGAATAGGGATAATCTTAATGATCTAGAGTTGAACTWTTTGCTGGCCCATTATCAAACACCGCAGTGTCATGTTTAGGTGCAGTGTTACATGTCARCCTATCTAAGACAGACTAGATATTGTAGCGAGGGGCCTACTTCAATTGGAAACCAGAAACCTTGAATTGAAGCTCTTCTGATCTGGCAAACGGATGTTTTTCCTGTGGATTGGACTGCATATGATATTATTTAACTTAGGCGAATGTGTCATTTATACTTTAATATGCTTTAATATAYCTTAATACAGGCTACAGGAACATGTGTTCAGAATAGCTTTGCAATTAAACTTTATTTTTCTTAAATGACACCCTTACATTGGAAAACTATTTTAGCATTAATACCTCTTGAAAAWTCTCTGTTTAAGAAAATGGATTTGTAGTAGTTACGTGACCAAAGGGTCAAATTCATAGCTTCTTGGTGTAAGAATATTGATGTAAGATGTAAGAAGTTGTCACATTATGCTGGTGATAATGAATAAGAAATATAGATAAGAAATTCAGATATAAAGCAAGAGAATTGATTGAAATAAAACCTTTAGTCAATGGATCTTCAATCTATTACTATCTATTCTGAAATATGTCTTCATTAACATAGCCCATGTAAAGAAAATATAAAATATTTTTCTTACTGTGTTGCCTGGTCTTACGGTGTGAGCATGCCATTTATATCAGTTTTCTTAATKTATTTCCAAAAGTAAATTTATTCATATGAGCTTTAAGATTGAAGTTTGATTTAATTCTTTGACATGTACAAGAAGACAAAACACCTCCAAGAGCTGGCCATCCAAAACTCTCTGTGGTTTACTAGCTCTGGAAATGATGTGTAAGTCTTAGGAGAAATTTTCATGTTTTTTTTTTGAAAATATTTTTGTCATAAAGAAGCAGGTGATGATTCAGGTCCAAGGTCAAGTCAGGCAGTCAATGCACAGGTTGGAGTTAGAGTCAGGGCCAGTGATCGTMAGRCCGGTTAAAAAATGGTTCAAGTTGGAAGGACYTCTGGAGATCATCAGGTCCAACCCCTGCTCAAACAGGGTATGCTACAGCTAGTAGCAAYAACAACCTATTCCAGTGTTGAACTACCCTCGTGGTGAAAAAGTGTTTTCTTGTGTTCATAAATTATTTCCTGTGTTTCAGTTTGTGCCTGTTGCCTCTTGTCTTGTTACTGAGCACCGCTGAGAAGAGCCTGGCTCCGCCGTTAGTRTTGGTAGGATACATTGATAGGATCCCCCCTGAACTGGCTATTYGTGAGCCTAAACAGTCCTAGTTCTCTCAACCTCTCCTCATAAGAAAGGTGCTACAGATTTGGACATAGCACTCCAGATGTGGCCTCATCAATGCTGAGTAGAAAGGAAGGATCACCTTTCTTGAGCTGTTGGCTATACTCTTCCTAATGCAGCCAAGAATACTGTTGGCCTTTGCCACGAAAGTGCATTATTGGTTCGTGGTCAGCTTGTTTTACCATGATCTCCAGATCCTTCACTACAAAGCTGCTCTCAAACTCTTTAGTCTCTAGCCTGTACTGATGCAAGGGGTTATTCCTCCCCCAGTGCAGAACTTGGCATTTCCTTTGGCTGAACTTCATGACATTCCTCTCCACCCRTTTCACCAGCCTGTGAAGGTCCATCTGACAGGCAGCACAACCTTCTGGTGTRTCAGCTACTCCTCCCAACTCTGAATCATCTAGGAACTTGCTGATGGTGCATTCAGTCCCRTCATCCAGTTCATTAATGAATATGTTAAGCAGAATTGGCTCCAGTATTGAGGCCTTAACTTGACTAGTGACTGGCCAGCTGGACTTCATGCTGCTGATCACAACCCTCTGAGCCAAGCGTTTCAGCCAGTTTTCRGTCCACCACCACTGATCACACATATCTCTTATGATTAAGGGCTGGTAGAGCTCTGTAATGATGAAGGCTGAGATTAAGCTAGGAAGTCAGCCTGTAGGTCAGGATCTACAGAAGCCCAAGCTCAAGCCCAGCTAGAGACTCCAGGCAGGGACTCAAACGCCCTTCTGAGCTTCAATGAAGCAATGGTCAAGGTGTATGGGTGGAGACCCCCGACGAAGCTGGTCAGTGTCTTTAAGGCCTGTTAGTGCACTGAGGATCCTAGCTGCTCTTTAATTCTGCTTCATATCAGTACTGATGTGAACTCACCTCCTGCTTCTTTCTGCTTTGTGGCACGGGTGCTGCAGGCGTTGTACACATGGTCAGCCAGCAATCCTGTGTGGTTCTGCTCCTCTCCATACCATTTCTTTTCTCTGTGGCCCAGAATTAAGAGGCAAATGTGGAACGAAAGGTAAACCTGGCTACTAGAAGGGTTCYAGTGAAGGATCAAAAAGCAGAATATGGAGAATGTGTTGCAGGCAGCAAAATGAGATATAAAGGTAGGTATTTTAATTTGTGGCTTTGTGCAGATGAGACTAGCACTCTGTAACATCCTGAAACTGTCCATATAGGATAGTCAAAATGCTTGAATTTAATACATCTTGGATATAGAACCATATCGAGTTTCATGAGAGCTTCTCTTTAGCCATATTATTTTTACAGACATTAACCACTGATTTCTTTTGCTTCATAAATTCTTCTGAAAGTGTGAATTAAAGTCACAATGTGAAGGCACAGCAGAATTTCAGGTTTGTGTTGTGTGTGTGTTTGGCGGGAGCTGAAACAAAGTATTTTTTGGTGTATTCTAGTTTGGACACCATTTGTGTATGTGTTCCTGTTGCCTGATTCATCTAGCTTTTTACTGTCCTCTCTGCTCAGCTTTTAGAATTTGTTGAGTACCTGTAACACTTACTTAATAAGGCCTATCATTTTAAATACTCTGTCAGCATTTTTGCTAAGCACACGATGCATAAAATAGTTTCACGATGTTCTAACATAAATTAACTGATCTTATTTGGTTTCTGGGTTTTTTCCAAGGTTCAGTTTTCTTACAGGAACTGACATGAAAGCAAAAAAAATCTTAAGAAAATTTCGGTCACCTGCCTATTTTTGTAATCCTTAGGGATTTTTCTTTTTTTAAGAAAATAAATAATTTATATTTGACTTTTCCAGTTYTATTAAACTAATAGAGTAGCCCTTTCAATTCATTAAAATTAATTTAAATGAATTTTAAAGATGAACGTGAAAGTAAGCCTGGAAAACAGCTATTACATCTAGTTCTCTCTGAATAGTGATATTCCTTTATAAATTGATCACTCTGCAGATTTTCTCTCTTTGAAATAATATAAAATCAAAATTGAAAATTGTCACACCCTTTACTGCACCAGAAACTCTGTGAATGCCTTTTGCCAAATGGTTCATTTACCAGCATCATATTAGAAATGATGTTTTCAAAAGGTTTAGATTTTTTAATATATGGAAAAGACTAAGATTCTGAAGATGGAAATTTTCTGTTCTTACTTGAAAATACTTATTTTTTTCCCTTAAAATTGAATATACATTGCATATATCTGTGCATTGCAGATATCTGGTCTTTTAATCATATTTGAAATAAATCTACGGTTTTAGCTTTTGACAGATATTTAGTGCAGCTGTATTTAGTGGACCCAGTTCTGATTCCAAAACCACTCAGATGGATATATGATATCATACTCCTTGTAAAGATGTTAGCTGCTGAGGTCAAAGACCTCTAAAACCAAAATTTTATTAATTTCTTTATCCAAGAAGGAAAGACATGGACAAACCTCATCATTGCTGAATAGTACTGAAAAACAGAAAACTATTGAGTCCAAGCCTCACTCTCTAAATGTATCTTCTCTGACCTGCTTTTGAACAGACATCCATTCCTTTATGAAGAAAGGCTATTTAAGTTAATACTGACAAACTAGCCAGTTTAAACGGCCATCACAAAATCATGTGGAATACTTTCAAATGTGTATATATCATGTAGGGGTACTGAATTTACATAAGAATACCAAGATATTCTATATACTCCCAAATGATAAATGATGGTCATTTTTCATGATAATCTAGTATTTTTCTCTTGATTTAGAACAACAATTTTTATCCATAAGCTTCAGTGTGTAGATAAGTTCTTGTATATCGTGTATGGATACCTGCTATCTATATCTAGTTAAATATTTTATTCTTTTAAATATGTATAAATTACACATTTTTATCACACCAGTTAATTGCTCTTGAGCAAGATTTCATATCTTCAATATGATGGTATTACAGATTTGAAAAAATGAGACTGAAACTCAGCTTTAATGAGAATGCAAATGAGAATTACTAAGGTTCAGTGAAGGTCATAGCAGCTTAATCATCAATTTATGTCAGCAACTTCTCACAAGTAACAAATGAGTATTAATAAAAACTGTTGTCTTAACAGATTAAACCACAAAATTATGATTGCTCAAGAATTTGACCAGCTGTCCTTATACACATGCAGTTCAGTTCAAGTTGACTCCTTTATCTACAGATTCAAGAATAACCTATGTAGGTGTTGGCTATACTTAAATAACTTTGTATGGTCTACTGCCAGGAGTTCTAACGGCATGTTTTTAGTGTGTCTAAGGAATCAGGTTTTGCTCTGGAAAAATAATTGTGGCTGTTTCTCAGCTGAAACTGTAAACTATTTGAATCAATTAAAAATAGATAAGTTGCATGGATATACTCCTATTAAGTTGAATAAAAATCCTAAATTTCCTAGGACAAATACACTTCCGTGAATTTAATTTGAATCTCTTTCTACCTTGTAAATTATATCTCTACAACTAGATAATTTTCAAAAACATAGTGTATTGCTGAGAGGGATAACTGAAAATGATCTTCTTTGTAGGTAAAACATTTGTGAATCCTAAACAAAGTAACTCCAAATCAAACTTTTCTGTAGTTTTTTTTTTTTTCTGTGGTTAGATTTGTTTTGACAGTTTGAATTATTGAACAAATGATATTCCTCTGATGGAAGTAAGATATAACCTTAAAATCATGTAAATATCAAGTATTTTATATGATGCAATGGTGGGTAAATACWTAAATATTTAGCCACTAAAGATATGGTCAGTTATTGCTGACAGTAAACAGATACTTAACCTTTTATTTTAAGGAAAGCTTCCCCATCTTAMACCAAGTCAATTCTGTCGTGGTTCCCATAGTCTATACATCTTTTGAGTGTCTACATAATCAGGCATTTGGCAGGATTTATTAACGCAGGCACAGTCCTTTGCAAACATGACTTAATAGCTGCTGGATCGTGAACAGTTCCCACTCTGACAGCTTGCAGTGTGGGCAGTGCTTATGAGCCACGTTCTGCACCTAGCTGTTGAGACAAGCCCACAAAAGTATGTGCAAACAACCATATTAACAGAAGGATTTTTTTCCTGAGAAAATTTCCAGATTTCAGGATCAGACAATGGCWCTCAAGTATCTCTTGCTATCCTAGCAAATCAGTGAAATCAATGGAATAACACTGTGTTTCTGTTGTGAGGCCCACAAATGCTTTTCTTTCTAATATCTGTAATTTAAAGTTAGAATATTATATTAAGAATGCATTTTCAACACGCTGGAAACTGGGGAAAGAAAACTTCCATAGGTGAAGTTAAATAATCCTAAAAGTTAAATTTTAGCAGAAAGGAAACTTGAAGCTTTGAAACTGGTGAAACTTCCAGAATATGAAACATTGTTATTACTTCTAAGCATTTATAAAGAAGATTGAATTAAAGACTGCTTAARCAATTCTGTCAGTATTACTGATTATAATTCACAGTGTTAAATAAGAACAAAAGAATTTTGGGGAAAAACTTAATCGTGTGAAAAGATAAACTTCTCGAAAGCTTGGGTACCACCTATTACAGTGGAGAACAGGGAGTGACATCTGATCTGTCAAATTGATTATATAGTGCTGAAATAGTTCCGTGTGTATGCATGCACGGAGGTGCAAAATAGAGGAGCTGGATGAAAGACAGATCAGAGCTCCTGTGATACAAATTATACAGCAGTGTAGCTGTGAGCAAAAAGCACAGCATCTAACTTTGCTTCAATATTCAGTTCAAGGTTGACGTTTAAGGGGTAGATGGGTTATAGTTAAGGCCATTCTAGCCCYCTCGCCTTCTCCTTACCACCACATGGACCCGTATGTCCTGTGATGGCGTAGGGGCTTTATTGCTGTGCAGACCTTTGCCACTGTCTTTACACTACGCTTAGTACTGCTTTAATCTTCATATATGCATATCTGAAATGACAGAATGCTTTTATTTTCAGGTGAAATTGTATTATATGTTTATGACTACAGCAGCTAGTCACGGTTTGCAAGAATGTGTGTTGACGCTTTCAAGTTCCATTTCAGCTCTCTTAGAGCGACTCGCTTCATCCTCCGCTGCTTCCAGCAGGTACCTTGTTTAAGCTGAAGCATGTATAGAAGTAGAGGTGTAATAAGACCAACCAACTTTATGTAATGCTRGCATTCCAGAGCAATGACTAATGCATTATAATACTAGCTCTTCTACTGAAGGTGTTATATTATGCTTCTGCCTCCAAGCTTTGTTTCCTTTATGTTCTTAGGCCACTAGGCACAGCAACACAGCTAGTCACRTAGGCTGCACTTGGAGGAGAGAGARAGGCATCTTTAGGTAGAAGTCAAACAAATAGAATGAAAGCGTCTTCATTGCCTATATTACCTTAAAGATTACAGAAGGAATCTAGATGAGCAGCTGAGGCCAGGCTTCTATTCTTTTTATACGGTTGAAAATTTGTCGAGATGAAGCCTGCCCCTAAGTTTTTGATAGCTTACTTTTATCTGACTTGAATAGTAAGAACATTATGCTTTGTTTTATGTCTTTTTTGTACATTAGCTCTCCTGAAGTTTACACTTCAGAGTAGTACATACTTTGTTTTGATAATTTCTTTTAAATAGAAGTGCTCTGACTATAAAAATTGCATTTCATGGTGGGGCACCTTACTGCATGTAACTCTTTTTAAATTTTTATATCATATATGATTGAATTATGATTTACTTACACCATTTGAGTCACTCTTACTCGTTCCACATCAGATCAGTAAGGGCTGAATCACCCTCCATTGCTGTTAYAATCATCATCCTGCATGTATAAAACCAGTTCTTTCAATTTGGTGTTTCAACAGTCTTTAGCTAGGCTTTGTATGTGARCCATGCATAAACTCAAGGTGCAATTTTTAGATAACTGTGAAATTCTCCTGAATTCCATGCTTAGTTTAGAAGTAAGAGGCAAATAACTTATTTAAGATAGTGCTAAGAAGAATAGTGASTTTTATACCTTATACAGTAACAATCCTTTTTATTATATTATTGTACCTATCTTARGAGCTTACATTTGAATTCTTTTCTTTAACGGATCTTTAGTATTGGATTGTATAGTGCACATTCCCTACTTTACTTTCACTGAATGCGTATTTGATGTGTTTAAATGTGGCCACTGGATTATGCTGATGATGTGTGAGAGTTAGCCTTCTTTAATGGAATAGAAATATGCTTTCAGTGCCGTTAGTAACTAAACAGATGCTACTGCTATTGATCGACATTTCCTGTTGAAAATACTCATCTGAGTGAAATACTATTTGTTACTTTTTTTCCCCTGCGTATCTTGTATTTTAGAATTTCAGCTTCGATTAGTATATTATTTCTAAGTGATCCATTCATTGTATCATTCATTTGCCTTCTAATGTGATATAACTTATTAATTTGCTCTTTTGRTTGTTAATCTGTTCAGTATTTCTTATGATCTTAATAAGTGATTTTATTATTTT
Organism: Rhea americana; assembly: GCF_003343005.1. Lineage (NCBI taxonomy): Eukaryota > Metazoa > Chordata > Aves > Rheiformes > Rheidae > Rhea > Rhea americana. Next base: position 2,412,805 of record NW_028185038.1, on the reverse strand, counting down.
AAAACCAAATCATCTTGTTAGTTCTTATGGTATGTTCTAATATGGAGGAAAAGAAATTGTCTGAATATGAGATCATTCCCACATTTCATAAACAGTACTTCTTGATAACACCAGGGAACAGTGCTCACTTTGAGAACAGGTGGTTGAATCCATGGGGGAAGGGGGGAATGTACTCAGAATCATGATAAATAGTTCCACAGAAAATTGCAAATAYATATCTATTTTTTTGTTTTCTGTCTCTGAGATGGTCATATGGAAAACACCTATTGATTTTATCCAATGAATAGCTGGGAAAAATAGTTAATTTTGACAATTTATTTTCTTTCGGTGATTTTAACTTAAGTGTTTGAAGCCCAATACTTAGAAAGASATTGTCTTATCCCTACATAGCCCAAATAATGCATTTATAATTCTTGACTTGTAGCTTTTTTTAAAAAAATCAAACATGGGTTTGTTTCTTTTCTTTTTCTTTCACATTTTTTTCCTTCTTCAAATAAATTTAATTGATTTCAGTAAATCCCTTTCCAATTTCCATGTGCATACCTACAATTTGTCCTCATGGAACAACCAAAATCCATTGCAATCAATAGTTCTGGAAGAAGAAATAATACACAACACATATATTAGTTATACTTTCAAGATCTTCAGGTAGTGTCTGTGTTTGTTTCAATTACACAGTTCCCGTTTCATTGCATAGGAAATGTAGGTGTATCCAGAAGGCAGTTTAGTTTATTCTTCACCAAGTAGGTAGGAAGATATTAGAAAAGTCATCCCAAGCCTTTAGGATCCTGTTTACCTACAGATGGTGATGCTTACAAGTCTTTTACATAATAGATAATAATTAAAATACTCTAGTAAGTGAGAGGAGACTAAGCTTTTATCTCCTTCGTTTCTGACAAGTGATCTAATATCCAGACTACATGTATCACAGGTAAGAGTACTTTTACACTCCATTACGTTGAAGTTGAACCTCTATGACAGCAATGAATGTAAGAGTTCATCACTAGGACAGAAAAAATGCAAGACCTGTTTTTAGTCTAAGAGTATGGGTACTGAATTTGAAAGAACTATAAATTTGGTTCCTGGCATGCGTGTCCATTTAACGTTAGACATTCTTTAAACAAATGAGGCCACTTCTGTGGAAATCTACTGTTTTAGAAACAAGTTTCTTTTGATTTCTCTTTGAACCATATCCTGGTTTTAAGAAAAGAGAGAGGAAGGGTTTCACAGAGTATGATTACTAAGGTGTTCTTGTGAGATGTAGATTCAATATTTTCATGTTGAGTAGAGGTGGAACTGATATCCCACAGTTCAGTATGAGTGCTGTAACCAAAAGGAGGAATTACATGGCAATAAATAAGATTTCTACTTAGTCCAATTTTTCCATCTTCAGAGGTGCAGAGGCAGTGTTGACCAAAGCCTAGATAGTAATGGATCTATAGGATCTTGTATCCTTGGAAATAAGGGCATGGACAAATTCATTTTAGGATTCATGAACTTTTTCTGTTCTGTATTCCCTAATCTAAACTCAATAGGAATTCAACTAAAACACATGGATTTACTTACACTGTAGATGTTTATAACTTGATTTTAGGGAGAATTTAGGACTGGATTTTTTTTTTCTTCTGATTTGCTGTGTGTGAGTGAATCAAATAAAATCATAAAAAAAAATGTATTTAAATGATTTATTAGTTATTCATTATGACTCATAGAGGAGGGATATATATCATCTGTTTAAAGAATAAAATGATTCGAATAGGTACTATTAGGCACATGATACTCCTAAATAAACTCTTTGCAGACAGCTTCCTCATAATAAAATTTTCCTCTATTGTACAATGAAAGTTCTAATGTTACTAATTTAATTAACTTTACCAAAGAAGAAGGATTCCCAGATGTCTTGAACAAACTTTCAATCATAGCAATTTTAGAAGCACTTAACTTTTATGATTAAAACTGTTATGCATATGTGACTGAATTTTCAGATTCCCAACTTTCTACTAGCTGTATCTCAATGGAAAATGCAAATTATGGGCCTGCTTATTTATTTACATTTGTTATAGTGGTACACATTCTTTATAGCCTTTAGAAAGCATCCTTATGAATGTATGGAATCCATCCAACATAGAGAATCCTATTCTTTTGAATAACTAAACTGATTTTTCTGTGAAATAAAATTCTTCATCCATTTATCTTTAGATTGCACATTTAGTGTAAATATATATGACATAAAACATAACTTTGTTCTAATTTCCATAAATACTATTTACATTATTTTAMAACATTTTTTACAGCATTTAGGTTATGCTGGAAAGAATAACAGCATTAAAAGCTGTCACTATTATGTAAATGTATCACTTTATTAAATTTCTTTTGTCTTTAAGAACAACCTATTAGTATGGTTAAAACTTTGAAGATGAAGTAAAAATTCCACAAATCCTCTTTGAAGGACTGTAAACAATCCAGTCATGGAAATGATCTGTTGAATTTGAGGACAAACAAATGAACTAAATCTGCTTAACAGGCCTTTGATTAATCATATATTTACTTTATATTTCTCAGGATTATTAAGAAATCAAATTTATTAGAAGCTAGAAAGTATATATAATGGTAATAGCTGCATTGTACATAATAGTGAAGAAATAAATTTCTTTCTCATCAGTGTTAGAACCTAAATTCAGCAAAAGCTAAAAAGTTAGAAAGTATATAATCTGACAGTATAAATGTGGAAATAGCGTGTTTTAAAGAAGACTTCCGCATACAAATGAAAAATTGKGAGAAGTTAAATCGGAGACTAGATACCAGAAAAATGAATTATTTCTAATAATACAAACTTGCATACCTCAAATTACTGAAAGCCATTTATCTGTGTATTGGAGAAACTGATTTGCAGTCCTTGTGCACCAACCTGGAACTTTCATTGCATTCATGATGACAAGAAGCAGATAAAGATCATTTATGGTGTATACCATATGCTAACAGCTGATCTTGGACTATCATAAGGTCTATTTTAATTTTGTCAACAGGTAAGTGAAAGTGGCAATAAAAAATAGCTTTAATTCTAAATATCAAGATTTTTAAAAAAAAGTTTACTGCAAAAGGCCACAAAAAGATAGTGTAGTACTCCAATATGAAATCATTATTGGTTCTCATGCTATGTATCCTGATGGCAAYGAGGCTTTCCCCAGTGGGATGTCAGAGATCCTAGTGAGAAAACACACTGAGAAGAAATAAGCGTGGAAGCACCTCAATGACTTAAAACKTGAACCATTATGACATTGATCATACTGCCGATCATATTACTGATCATAGCAGGACTGCACTGACAAAATGTCTTGGCCGTCTTACCACAACACTAATGCCTTCAAAACAGATATTTTAAAGGCTTGAACCGTTTTACATGATAATATAGCCAATGAAATAAGAATGCAACTTTATTATTAATATTTKTATTCTGACTCCAGAGAGGGAAAGAATACATAGGCAGAAATACTTTAAATTTAATCTATCTAATCTGTTAAATACACATTACCATTTCAATGGTGTCTATGTAAAGTACTGAGTTTTTTTTTTTTTATTTCATCCCTATATTTATGGTTATATATAGTCTCCTGTTGAATCCATCCACAACATCACAGTGTGTTCCACAGATCTTATGTTAAGAGCCACATACTTTTGTTTCTCTAGAAAATAACTGGCACTAACCTCGTTTTATAGTCCCAAGTTCTTGTACTGTAAGACACAGGAAACAGCTGACCCCTATCTACCTCCTCCATGTAGCCATAATTTTGTCAAGTTCTGTCATCTCTTTCCACCCCCAAAACTGTCCCGTTTCTAGGCTGAAAATTCATAGCCTACTCAGAAGTGTTGTCATGTGTGATTTAACTATGATCTCTGTTTYAGTGGTTAACACTGGCCTGTATATTGCTTGTATGAGTTTCATGGAATCACAGAATAGTTGGGAATAGACGGGACTCTGCAGAGATCGTCTGATCCAATATCTGCTCCAACAAGGTCAGCTACAGCTAGTTGCCCAAGAAATGTCCAGTTGGGCTTTGAATATCTCCAGAGATGGAGACTTCGTAGCCTCTCTGGGCAACCTGTTTCAGTGTTGAACTACCCTCATGGTGAAGAAGCATTTTCTTGTGTTCAGATAGAATTTCCTGGGTTCCAGCTTGTGCCTGTTGCCTCTTGTCCTGTTAGTGGTCAGCGCTGAGAATAGTCTGGCTCTATGCTCTTTACTCCCTCCCATCAGATATTGACAAGCTACCTCCGAGCCTTGTCTTCTTGAGGCTGAACAGTCCCAGCTCTCTCAGCCTGTCTTTGTATGAGAGATGCTCCAGTCTCTTAATCATCTTTGTGGCTTTCCACTGGACTTGCTCCAATAAATCCATGACTTGTACGGCAAGCCCAGAATTGGACCCAGCACTCCAGATATGGCATCACTAGGGCTAAGTAGAAAGAAAGGATCACCTCCTTCAACTTCCTTACAACAGTCTCTCTAATGCAGCACTAGATATTGTTGGCCTACTTTACCACAAGAGCACATAGCTAGCTTGTGTTCAAGTTCTTGTCCACCAGGAACCCCAGGACCTTCTCTGCAAAACTGTTCTCTAGGTGGTTGGCCCCAGCCTGTACTGATGTAAGAAATTATTCCTCCCTCGGAATTTGCATTTCCATCTGTTGAACTTCATGAGGCTCCTCTTTGCCCATTCCTCAAGCCTGTTGAGATCCCTCTGAGGAGCAGCACAGGAATCTGGTATATCAGTCATTCCCTCCATTTCTGTAGTATCTGCAAATATGCTGAAGTGTACTTGATTCTGTTAYCCAGGTCATTAATGAACATATTAAAGAGTATTGGACTCAGTATCAACTCCTGGGGGACACCACTAGTGACTGGTCTCCAGCTGGACTTCATGCTGCTGATCACAGTCCCCTGAGCGTGGCAGTTCAGCCAGTTCTSAGTCCACTTCAATTTATACTATTCGGCGTCTTGTCTGTGAGGATGTTCTAGGAGATAGTGTCAAAAGCCGTATTAAAGTCAAAGTAAACAACATCTRCTGCTCTCCTCTCATCCACAAAGCTATGATGAGAAGACTCTCATCACAGAAGGCTGTCAAGTTGGCTAAACATGATTTTTCCTTTGTAAATCCATGCTGACTAATCCCAGTCACCTTTCTGAATTTCATATGTCTGGAAATAGTATCCAGGATTAGTTGCTGCAGCACTACAATGGACTGAGGTGAGGCTGACCAGCCTGTAGTTCACAGAGTCCTCCTTCTTGCCCCTTTTGAATATTRGAGTGATATTTACTCCCTTCCAGTCTYCAGGAACCTCTTCTGAAAGACCTTTCAAAAATAATTGAGAGTGGCTTTGCAGTGATGTTTGCCAGCTTACATAGCACTTGCAGTTGTATCCCATCAGGGCCCATGAACTTGTTAATGTTCAGGGTTTTTTTTCAAGTGTTCCCTAAACTGATCTTCCTCCACAAAGAGAAAGTCTCTATTGCTTCAGACTTTCTCTGTGGTCATAGAGGCTTAAGAGTGCCGAGGGACTGTCTCACTACCTCTGCCTTTTCTGTGTCCATTGGCACCAAGGCACCTGCTMATGTGAGAGCGGGCCCACATTTTCCCTAGCCTTCCTTTTGCTGCTTAAGTGCTTGTAGAAACCTTTCTTGTTACCCTTCACATCCCTTAATACTTTCATCTGTAGGTGGGCTTTAGGGCTTTAGCTCTTTTTTATGTTTGAGTTTATTTAGGAGCTTCGTGTTCATCCATGTAGGCTTCCTGCTGCCTTTAATTGATTTTCTGCTTGTTAGGATGGACTATACCTTGGAGGAGGTGATCCATTTATTAGTTTCTATGAGTTAATACCCCAAAACATTAAGTAAAGATATCCAGGCTAATGACTAGAAAATATGTAGACTTCATTTTTTTGTAGTCCCTGTATAATTTACAATGATGTATTTCTCTTATTTTTTTCTTGCTTTTCAGGTTCTCTATGAAATGCTGGAGTAGGAGAACTGATAGTATAAGCAGAAATTGCTTTTGAGAACTAGTGATATTTGCCCAGTTGCTGTTTGCATGATAAATGGTTCTGTTTGTTGTATGTGTCATTATTGCTAGTGACTGCTGACTACTCTGCCCTGAAAATAAACCAGCAGCCAGGGTTTTAGCCTATAGGCTAATGGCAAGAAATGCATATCAGGAAGGTCTCAATAAGCAGAGTACGCTATTTGCAATGTTGTAACCTGCGTTAGATGTATTCTGTGCTTACCTAACAGCTGGATACTCTTCTGTTCTTCCATCCACTGTTTGTACGACTGTCTTGAGTAGACTTCACATACTGAACTCTACAGTTAAGTGCTCAGTGAGCTTTCTGTCTTTAGCACAGATTCAGTCAGCTTGCCACTTTCCATTTTGACATGTGAAACCTCAATTGTCTTTCTGAAATTCAGCTGAGTGGTTGATAGCTGTGTGCCATATTGGAAGGAACTGAAGATCACTGAAGTTTCTTATCTGAAAATATGAATTAAGATTGTCTATCTAAAGCTTGTTTTTTTATATATATTAAGTTGCTCTTCCAAATAACAGAAATGTGAAAAAGATGTATGAAGGCAGGGAAGGTACGTTCTATTAGTTCTCAAGTGGTTTTCTATTGTTAGTCACTGATGTGTGAAGTTCCACATTTCCCTCTGTTTTACACTTCAATGCTATGTTAGCAATTTTGTAGCGGCTGTTTTAGACGGTGGCTACTGAACGTCAGCACGATACCAATGCTAGTAAGGCAGTGTTGTAATTCTTTTGTGATGGAAATGTGAATAGCTTATGTAAATGTGAATGACTTCACTTAYGGCGCTTTTATAAGTATGTACCCAACGATTAGAAGATCTTTTTTTTAATGTGTACGTATGCTGCAAGAGTAATTGACTTTTTTGTTGGCATGAATTCTCATGGATTCTCTGTTTCCAAAGAGAATTGCAATATTTTATTTTATATTATTCTGTTTTGGMATCTTGCTAACAGCTGTAGATGTAAGATACCGTGCTGTAGATGTCCATTACCATGCCAGCATTCACAAACGGAATGCTTGCACCATGTACCACACTGAAATAGTTGTCAAGGTTATATAGTGTCTGCACAAGTGACTGGTACCAACTACCTTTTAGAGGATATGTTTTTATACCTAATTATTTTACTGTAGAGTTGGAAACTTAAGAAAATCCTGTGACCAAATATTGGATAATTTTAAATTAGGAATAATAGGATAAAGGAGTTTGAGGTGATCTATATTTGCTCATTTTTATTTTCATTTCTTTGGAAATTACTACAAATGCCGCAATCGGTACTACACTTTCCTATGACATTTGTAATTGATTTTTTAATACYTCCTCTTCCTTTCCTGCAAGTAATATGATTTTCTGTGTATTACGTGTCTTAAAATGTTTTTTCTTTAGCATTTTTAGATCCTGGGAGCGTGTGACATCTGTGCATAAGGTATTATGGGTAACTTACTAAATTCAGTAATTTTCAGCCGAAATGAATGCTTTCTACTTAGTATTGGCACCTTTTTCTCTCATAAAAAATATTAGTTCAATCCAACTGGTAAGAAAAAACATTCTTGAACTGAAATTCAGTTGAAACATATTCACTTTAAAAAGTATAATAATTTTTATTAATATATATCTTAAAATAGAGATATGATAAAAATAAAATAGATTTTGGGCCAAATGAATGGTAATGCTTTTGATCATTATAAGCTATGTTATTTCCAATCAAAGTATTGTCTTTAAACAAATAAATATTTTTCTTAATTTATTTGACCAAGGAACATCTAAATTAACAAATGATTCTCATATTGGAATTCTGTTGGTATTTCATTGTTATAGTTTTAAGCATACTTGAAATTCTTGTAAAGAAAACTTTGTTTAAATTTTGCTATATATAATGCTCAAAAGAAATATATAATTCTGAAATTCTTTAAGGAATACAGTCTTAATTAACTTGTTTCACTTATTGTTCTTTTATGTTTAAATAAAACCATTTTACGGTATTACTCTTTTTAAAGATGTCACCAATAAGCTGAAATACTTATATCTTAGAAATGAGATCATACCCAAGTGAGAACTTGGTATGATCAGATACCATCTTTTTAAAAGACAAACATCTACGTTTCTAGGTTCTGAATGAAGCTGTTATGGGCATAGTAGCATAATGTGTTGCTATGCTTTATTGTCTGTACTTTCTTCACAGAAAAGAATAATAGCAATGACTGTAGCCATATATATCAGAAATAATTGATTGCTAAGATGCCTTCTTGGAAGTGCCATATATATTCTTAAAAATTTTGCAGGTTTATGCTTACAAATTATAAATTATGTGCTTGCTTTGTGGTTCATTGTTGTTTGGTTACAGCAGGATATACATATTCTAAAGACTTTGCTACTGAACTTTAGCAGACASTATAGTCTAAGATGATTGAGAAAGTCGTATAGTTTCTCTAAAACTCTAAAAGTAAAAGCAGCATGGATTTCATCAGGAACATTGATTGGAATTTATTGCACAAGCTTTCTTAAAATCTTTTTCATACAAATCTACTTTTTAAAAATTCTTAGTTTCTTTTTTTCCAGGAAATAATACATTTATAGATCTTTTTGCTGTTTAATTTTATAAGCATTTGTTTTCATCTTTCACTGGAATTCATACAAAGTTCTTTCCTCTAACTACTTTTATGCAATTTTTCCTAATGATTGGGATCGTCAGTAACTCTGGCTAATGGTGTTGTGTACAGCGTACATAGTGGTTGTGCAAAAAGAAGGTGAGAAATGGTACATGGCAGTGCTCAGGATGTTACAGTACGAGTGCAGGTGCACTGTGCTGAGGTCAGCGCAGTGAGAGTGCCTGCACGCTGGTCAGCTGAGCTCCTTAGTCTTTAACAGATCAATGGAAACTCTGAGAAAGTGCAAAAATCTTGCTGCATTGAAAAAAATACAATTAGTCAGTCCATACCCAATTACACCAATGAATGGAAGCAAATATGATATGAAATCTGTTTATTGTATTCTGCATGTATTTAGCAGTGATAAAGGCATGTACCAGCAAAGTACGCTGAGGTGGCTGTTAAAAAAAATTTCTCACTTAAATGCTCCTAAATTATTGCCAATAGATTATGATTCAGTGAAGAGTGTTTTTTCCAGAAAGGTAAAAATTATAATAAAAAGTAAGCACTGTCACAGATACAATGTACACATAAACTGTCCTTAAGAGTGGACATTTGAAATTATGAAACAAAAATAATATGTTTACCAACTGTGTACAAGCCATTGCAGTCAAGAAGGTAATAACTTAATATAGGCCTTGACTGGCTATTCTCTACCACCACAGGGAATGCTGTATAATAGGTAGAAAAGATATATGGTGTGTCACAAATTCTGAATTCAGAATGGATATTTAGAAAGTATGATATGGAAATGTGAAAGTCTCAGAGCAAACTTCGTTCTACTTTGTGGTTGTGAGAAGAGTTCAGAGAGGCTTCTTGGTGGGGAAGAGCTGAGGCTGAAAGACAAGGAGATGTGGGAAGCCTTTAGATGGGTCTGGTAACTGACATACGTAAAATGTCAAAATTTACATGTTTARTGTTTGGAGGAGAGTTGGTATCGTACTGTTGTGCTCGTTTTACTTAATGTCTATTACAATTCAATAATCTGTACATGAAAGTCCAGTTTTAAATGAGCAGCTTCAAAGTAGGCTGCATTGGTCATCCTAGGAACCAACTGAAGGTAAAAAAGAAAACAGTTAATTCATTCCAGTAAAGCCTTTATTGCGTTGCAGAGTGCTGCTGCCATCGCGTGTGTTTGTTTGGCAGGCCTTCGTTCTTACAGCTTTGTGTGTGCACCTCAGAATTATGTTAGCAACATTTCATGAGAAGGTAGTCACAGAAAAGAAAACCCAAGCTTGGCATTCTTTACAACTTTTCTGTAGATTTGACTCTTCTTAAGTGGGTATAACTTTCCTGTCGTGATCCTGACTGTTAGAATTGTGCACAACCTTTGTAAATAAGCTATTTACTACTTGTTCTGATGGTTTTATGTCAGGATAAATACATATCAATGTATATGTTGGTTGTATGTTTGTTTACCTTTTGCTTGTTTAGATACTTCTGTTTAGGTATCTTTATTTATAGTATTTATAGTAATGGGCTCATTTTAATGAGTCTGTTCAAATGGTGCTCTGCAAGAGTATATTTGAGGAACAAAATGATGTTCTGTAAGAGTATATCTAAGGAACAGGTATGAGTTTATTTGTGGGAAAGACTGAGTCTTTGCTTTTCAGCTTTTACACAGTGGTCTTTTGAAATAACACATACTCCAGGGTTGCACAGCATTTTCTTGCAGGCACTATGTTATTGTCAGCTATTAGTGAGCAATGAATTGTTGTATAGTAGGTAGATTTTTAAGGCTATTTCTAATTTGTCTTCTGTAGGAGCACTATCAGACTGCTCAGATGTTTAGGTCCTCTGTTCTGTTCATGTGCTTTACTAACACAAGTGAACGATATCTGAGTAACAAAATATTTGCTTTAAATAGAGGAATACTGGGTGAGAGAATTTGTGTTGTTGACTGATATTTATTGCAAGCTCTCAGACTGAGGTGGGAGATGGTCAATCTGGATTGCTTTAAACAACTCAAGTCCAGCTTGAGTTGTCCAGCATCAAGGGCTTGTCGAGCCCTTGTTTAGCATTTGCTGTTATAGAAAAGCTAAAGGAACAGTGATCCAATAAAATTAGATATGTACTAACTTTCAGTTGTTTGTCTTGAGAGAAAACAGGAAAAAAAACAGAGCAGTGATAGAAGCCTATCTATCTTTGATCTGAATAGTATACATTGCATTGTTTTGCAGATTTGTTCCCCAAATGAACAAAACATTCTACAGGTTTGGTTTGCCTCACATGTCTTAAGTGAACTTGTAAGCTTTTCCAAGTGAACATCCATTGAATTTATTCACCATAGTTCATATTTGAATGTCAGGCTTTCCACAATTGCATCCCAATGTTTTTTTTTCCTCCCCATTTGTTATCAATTTATAGTTAAAATTATCACCACAAGGTGGAGTTCAAAATTTTCCAGCATGTACCATCATTTCATTATATTAACAAGAAGTAAACAACATTTCTTCTTAACTACTGTACCTGAATTATGTCTGAAATTTACAGGAGTTTCTATCAATAGGAACACACAATACAAGAAGATAGCGATAACTTTGGAACTTTTTCTGTAGTCAAGATAGAGTCTTCATGCATAGTTAGTCCTGGGTTTAAGGAAGGTGTACGCTTAGCTGAGCAGAGAAGAGTAGATTATGATGTTGTTTTACTGCCTAAGAATCATTTTTTTTGTTCTCTKCTATTCTCTAATGCACTCACTGAGTGCCAAGATCCTGCAGCACATCAAAGATATTGCTGCAGRTCATCTTATTAGTGCTTACAGAGGAGGAATTTTCTAACACATGGACACTTAAAATTTTTTGGAAGGAAAACACTAACTACATTTATCACCTGTATAAACAATGAATTTTTATAACATATGTGGGGTTGAGTTGGTATAATTAGTTGGCTGATTAAAGGAATTCTATTATGCATGCACAAAYAAATTGTAAAAACTTTTTTTTTTTCTTTTAGTTTTGGTTGTGGAGCCACCATGATTTATTGCTTAGTAACTGTGACAGTTTTCAAACAGAGACAGAGATTTAAGAGCTCTATTTATATATTTCTAAAAACTTTGTTCTCTCCTATAAACAGTACTTTTTAAATCATCARTGTTTCTAATCCATTGTAAAGTACTTCTTTTATATATATATGTCTCAGATCTCAGTYTGAATAGGTCACCTTTTATGTCTTTTAAACTTTCTATAAGCTTTAGAGTCTGGACATGAGTGCAGAACACTTCTTGATGAATGAACTGGTCAAGCAATTGAAGTAGCACAACAATTATTAGTAATTTGCCGAATTGTGGTGCTGAAAGGACAGCTCTTGGCAGTGTTAAGCAACCGTTAATAAATAGCACATACACAAAGAACACAGAAATCATTATAATAAAATAATTACCTRGAACTGATCAGTTAAAAGTTTTTAAATGTACATTTATAATAAATATTATTGATAAACAATTATTTGTAGTTTTCTTATTCCTTATCAATTAAATTACAGCAGATGCGGTCATACAAAACTGTGTTTTACGAGGACAGTGTTAAAGTCCTTCCTCTAAAGGTTTCCTGTTTTAATCTTCAGGACAGCTAGAAAACTAGAACACTAGGTTTAGTGATTTATTTTTTGTTTTGTTTTACATTTGTTGCRTCTGTTTATGACTTGACATGTCATTGTCACTCATATTTCCTGAAAAGCCCCTGTTGGGATATCATACAATATGATTTTAATCTATTATGTTGCTCAATAATGATGAAAAATTCAAACTATTAAACTTGAATTGAATTAAATAAACCAAGAAGAATTATAATGAGGCAATTCATACTTTGCTATAATTTTTCTTAACCCATTTACTCAGTAGGAAAGTAATTTCTGATTTTTTGAACAACTTTTGAAAATCTCATTAATATTTTCACCTTTCTTATGCTATCCATATGTTACTCAGTTTAGCAAAAAAATAGAATAAAACAAAAACCCTCAAGCAAACAAACTTTACTTTAAAGCCTTGAGAATAAATACTGAGTTTAGTAGTCACGTGCATGTACATGTGAGAATATGTGTATGAGGAGACTTTCATTAGGATTATAGTATTTGATATAATTAATGACTAGGAGTGATATCTTGATTGGCAGGGACAGAATTCTAATCTCTACCACTGGCTCTCTTTATGGTGTTAGATGGCTCACAGTAAATTTGGTGTTTCTGCTCAAATTGCCCTGAAAATGTTTAAAATAAGTATTTATCTATCACACCTTCTGTGAACAGGTCCTCCGCTTAAAGATGCAGGCCCAGCCTCTCTTGTGCTTCAGCACAGTACAGCTTTTACAACAAAATCTTGCCTTGTATATTTAAAGCGTATGAGTGAAAATTGCTGTTTTATTGATAAACACTATTTATTGAGGATTAATTATTGAAATATGTCTAATAGCTTGTTATTTTCATTGCCATAATTATAACCTTCTAAATCAAATTTTCCTGTCTTTCTTTTCAAAGTATAAATAATGCTGCAATTTCTGAAATTTCCACAAATGAATATATTACTTAAATTGGAAATCCATTTTCAGTCCCTTTTATGATGTTACAATACAAACAAAAGTATTCGCTTCTGATACTGAGATAAACTTGCATTTRTACAAAATGTCAGCTGCATGTTTAAACAATCTTAATGGCGTGATACCGTTACAGAACTCCATGATCTAGATTAGATTTCAGAGAATCATTTCTGACTTTTGGCCATTAGGAGTYTTGGGCTAAGGAGAAGGAGATCTGTGAAATGCTGTTAAAAAGGAACAGAAAATGAACATCCATTTAGAAGAAATATAACATCTTCAGCTACTTATTTTGGTGGCTGCACATGTTGGCCTCCARATCGGAAACTGCTTGTATTTGGTTTAGATGGCAGGTACAGCTTTTAATTTGGAATCTCATATAAGGAGAAAGGAGTTTCTTACATAAAAGCATTAAAAAGAATCTAAAAAATTGTACAGTTTGACAGTTTTTTTCAGATCTCTAAACAAAYGATTAGTGCTGATCCTTGCATAGTTTTGATAGTATTTCCATAAAATGGACTCTCAGTCTTTTCTTATAAAAATCTTCTAAAACCATGATGAAATAGCCCTTGTGCTAAGAATGTAATCTGRAGGTATTCTTAAACATATTAGCCTTTTAGGAACAAATATGAACATATCAAATTGTCATATTTGAGAAGGGGTTATGATGACACTGGTTTTAAAGCACTGGCTTCAGTCTTCAATGTTAGCARTAACTATTGTTAGCTGCCTTAGTTAAGGCTTCTATCAGTCTAAAATCTGTTTCTTAGACAGTCAAGTATGCGTCATATAGGCTTATAACATAAATACTATATGCAATTTTGGAGCAAGAACACATTATCCACTTAGCTTATTGACTGGGTTCATGTGGAGTTGACTGCAGCACCATTTCTGTGAATGTGACAACCCACGGATGAAATATCTTTGCTATGCTGGCCTGTAGACAACTGTGTCAGCTAATACGGCATGCTACCGTTAAGTTGAACAACACTGCTGCTGTCACCCTCTTCTTTTAGAAACCATTTTCTATGTCAGAAATAAGAGCAAGACCTCACTCGAAAGTGTTCTGTGTTAGAACCAAATTCTTTCTGATCTTTATGCAAAGCTTGACATTGTATAGTCATGATTATTTGTTGAAGTAAGTGCTTTTAAAAATGTGTGAGTGTAACATTAGCTGGAAGCAACCCCTTTGCTCCTCTGGGAAGAGCTATATTCATTATTTTCTCTTTTAACCGAGATGTAGACCAAGGACAATCCAGATCCTGGTTACCATTGTACTAGAATGGTGTTTTCTGGTTCTTCTCTAGTTTAATGTTGAGGCAATGTCATCGGAAAATGCTTAATAACAAAGATCAAATCTCCCCTTCAAATGMCAATATTTCCCAACTGCAAGAAATTTATGCAAACTATTGTCTGTCTGGTGATTTGAGATTTTGTATGTTGTGAATCTGAATCATTCATACTTATCCAAATTGAATAAAACATATTTATTGAATACCTGAATACAATCCATTAAATTTCATAAGAGCAAAGGAATTCTTACCTTAATACTGGAAAGATCAGAAAAGGGGAAACTGAAGRTGCTGCTGCAACTTGTGCTTAGAATAATGGTTTCAGTGCCATAAGTATATTAGTGTCTGTACTTATCATACAGAAATATATTTTGTGACAATGCAGCTGTTGCATGTTCCAGGCCTCCCACCTCTCCCCCCCCTGCCCCCATCTTAAATAGGCCAGAAAGACCTAACAATCTCTACCTCATTTCTCAAGTATTCTCACAATAGATTTGGGATAAGATAGGTGGCAGCTTGCTCTAAGTTGTCTTTACCTTTCAGAAAATTTTATTGAAGTTTAGCTATTCATAGGAGCTCCCTACTATTTAATGTCACTTACATTTGTGTGAACATTCTTATCTATACATGTTGAATCTTTTCCTATAACCACTCAAGGCAAGATCATATGACTAGACCTATTAGGATATGCCAAAGATAACTCAAATACAAGGAAAGCAAAATTTAACTAAGAAAGTAGGTTACCAGCTCTGTAATGATACTGATGATCATTTTATAACATTTTGGTTATTTCTACATTTCTTGGTTCCAAGGCTGTGCTATAGCTCAGTTTCTTCTTTTGATATCTTTTAATTTCTTCAGTACTTATTTTAAATTACTGATATCCATCAATTTATGACTAAAACTGGGTGGACTACAATACAATTTTATCCAAATRTAAATCTAGGTTTAATATAATGTGTTTGGATTCAAGTTTAGATCTTTATGAACTTTAATGGGGAATAGGTGTCTGTCCCTCAGAACAGCCTGTTCCTTAACGTGCAAAGACACCTAAGGAGTTTCCAGTCTGGCTTGGAATTAGAAGCATGGAAACTATATATCTAGGGAAGAGAGACAGGGATATATGGGGGTGTGTGTGTGTGCACGCGCGCGTGCGTGTGTGTATTTATATATCTCCCTGTGTAGAGATGAGAGGGATGTATAGATGAGATAGACAGATATAAAGAGAGATAGGGATGAAAGGAGACAGAGAAGAAAAAGAGAAAGAAAGGGAAGAGAGAGAGAGAAAGAAAAAGAATGAAAAGAAAGAGAAAGAAAAGAGAACGTGAGAGAGAAGGAAAGAGGGAAAAGAAAGAGAAAGTGAGAATGAGAAAAAAGGGGAGAAAGAAAAAAGAAAATGAGGGAAAAATGTGAGAGAAAGCAAAAGACAAAGAGAAGGAGAGAGAAAAAGAAGGGGAGAGAAAATGAGAGAAAAAGGGAAAGAGAAGAGGAGAGAAAACAAGGAGAGAAAAAGAAGAGAAAGGAGGCAAAGAAAGAAGGTAAAAAGACAAATGAAGGGATATTGGAACAGCAGTTCCTGGGGAGCTGGTGATCTGAATGGCTGTTTGTTCTATTTGCACAGTGGTTGAATATATGTATAGGACTGAAATGGATCATCTCAGGTCACAATCTAGACTATCCTCTCTTACGAATTAGGATCAAATATATTAAGATCATCCCTAGTGTGTATATATGTAATCTGTGCTTTTTTWAAAAACAAACAAACAAACAAACAGCTGTAATAGTGTGGATATCAGATCAATGATAATCTGCTCCATCATTTAACTGTCCTGATAGCTRGGCAATTTTCAGTTAGCTTCTGATTTAGCTTTCCTTTGCTATGTTGGTTACTGTAATTAATAACAGGTCTAATTTATCTATATCTTTCTTAAAACTTGGAGGCCCAAACTTAAAAGACTGCTGTTGTTGGAACTTCAGGAGTGATATTCAGGAAATACTACTTCTCTTGTCTCATGTATGAGAGGCAGTGGGCACTAACTGAAACACAGGAAATCCCATCTGAACAGAATAAAACACTTGCATGTTTGTGTCAATGTATTCCTGAATTACAGTTTAGTTTATTGCAACAATATCATACTTTCGGATCATTATCACTTTGTGACCCACTGCACCATACCTTTTTCTATTATGTAGACAATTATCCTCTATTTTCTCCTTTTAAAATGATTAGCACTTGAGAAAAATGTAATGCCTATGCTTCCCCCATGCCAAAATTAAAGACAATTTGCTATATTCCTGATTCAGAAGAATTGTGTTAGCATTTGTTTGAATCTCTGAATTCATGAAAATGTTGACTTTTCCAAATGACTGAAAATTTATCCTTCAATATAAGGAGCACCTTTGATGTTGAGTGCTCGTATTGATTTTTATACTTGTATGATTATAATTTTCAGTTTATAAGTCAAATTCTGTTTTCTGAGATTCTGGGGTAAATAAACCTAACTCCAGTGGTTTCTACAGATTTGGCCCCATCAAAGCTGAAAAATGCTGTGTACCTCTTATCACAGGAAAACAGTAGGGATATACAGTAGGGAAAGCCTTCTTTTCTGAAGCTAAAGATCTGAAAAGATATGGTACAATATGCTCCAATATGTATTCTTCTGTATAATATTAAACTTTGTATCATCTGAAGAAAAACATTCTGGTTTCAAAATCATGTTCTGGATATGATGCCTCCTCTTCTGGATGTGACGGTCAGGGAATTCTCTTTCCATGTGTTAGAACCAGTTATGGCCCATATAACTGTCATTGTTTCAGTAACCTGCAGATTTGTTACCATAAAGAGGCTTCCCAACAAAGTTATTTTTATTAAGCCAGCAATCAGATCCAAAGCTGAACAGAGATGCCTGTTGTTTAGAGATCTGAGGTTATATGTAATATATTTTGAAATTCTATATATGGACAGGAGAATATAGTCATGGTTACAGCAGTGGGCAGGAAATCACAGTTTTGAGTCTTGGCTGTGCCACAGACTTGCAGTGTGACTTTGGACAAGCTACTCTTTGTGCATTAGCTAATAATACTATCTCTATCTCCCAGGGGTGTTGTGAGAATACATTCATTAATGTTTGTAAGGCGCTTGGATACTACAGTGAAGGGGCCATATAAGCACTTAGAGAAACAATCCATTTTTGCAACAATGTGCATCTCCCTGACTAAGGACTTTTTTGCTGGAAGATTTTCATAGCTGCTTGTTATGAATAAATCTATTTTATAATGATACAGTGAGGTTAAACTGCCTTTTGGAGTGCAGTTTCACGTTAGTATTCAGAACAGGTGTAAACACTCATAAGTTTGAAAGCTGTTCCCAAGAAAAGAGAATAGAATTTTTATACTCATACATTTGAATGGAAAAGATACCCCTCCTGATTCATCTAGTTCAAAACATGGAGAATTATTTACATCTGTATCTGTCTCACAAATGGTTTATTCTATTTCAAGTGCTTCTCATTACATTGTCTAAACTACCTCCCCAGGCAAGTCATTCCATTGCCTAATTGCCTTTAAAGTTAAACAGTTTGCTCAAATGTCTACCCTATTTTTCTCCTTGTGGATATAAGCTGCTCTTTTAGTCTGTCCTTTCTTTCTGAAATAACCTTCACTCATACGTGTTCAGTTCAGACACACAACAGAGTTATAACAGGTTAACAAGTTATTGCTTTAGAGCCGATGGGAGGTAAATTGGTAAGGCACTGTAATTTGATTTGATAATTTGCCTGGCTGAGTGCTGTACAGTAATAAAACCTGAGTATGGGGCTCAGAGTACTAGCACTAAGCAGAAGGAAAAGCATATTCGATATTCCCAATGCCTTTGTAGAGAAGTTGCTGTTGAGGGAGTTCCAAACTGGAGGAATAGGTGCAGTAAAGACTTCATAAAGAGTTTTGTTTTATTTTGTTCTCATTTGTAAAAGCTAGGAGGAGCAGATAAATTATGAAAGTAAGGGATTTGGATGAGTGTGAGCAGTCCCTGAGGACAACGGAGAGGGATCTGCAGCTTTGGAAAGATCAGGAAACAAAGTATCTGTTGTGCATCTGTGTATCCATGATAATTTTTTACTTTTTGGGTTGAGTTGTTGCAAATTTCTCAGAGAGGCAAAAGTCAGAAGTGTAATTCAGTTGCTGAAGGTTAATGAAAATATGTGATAACTAGAAGACAGAGACCCTAAAAATGTCCCAACTGTGGGAACATATATTATGTCAGCTCATATGCTATTAAAGCTAGAAAATCCAGATTGTCTTCGAAAGTATCCCACTGTGAGAAATCAGTGCTTTACAGTCAATTACAAGATGTAAACATATAGGAARCTAGGCATCATTTATTCAGGAATGGAATTACTTATTATTAATTTGCAGGTTTTAACATTTAGCCAGTTTGTTGTGAAGTCCATCCCTGTACTATTGGGRTTTTTTTTGAATATATACTGAATAGGATTGTTTTTAATAAAGCTTCTATATGAATGACAGCAGAAATGTTTTTCAAGATGATGGTTTCTCAAGATTAGTACTGTTTTTGAGCTGTATTTYGGCTTTCTTAGCTATTCAGGAGAAGAGTTTTCCTACTTTTTTTTTTCCTTTCCTTTCTCTGTGAGAACTGGGTATGGAATGGGGCTGGCATTTTCCTCTATCACTTGCATACCATATGCCACTCTGGACAGAAGAACAGACCAAAAGAAGGAGAGCAGTAAGCTACACTAGTCTAGGGTTTTTGGCAACTCATTACAAAAGGAGCTATGAGCAGTAACTTACAGTCTTAACTTGCACTCACAGTCACTGAGTTCCTCCCAACCTGAGGTATTGCGTCTTGTTTTCTGGGCTTAGCGAAAGACTCAATACAACCATCTTTCCTTACTGYTTTTTAGTAAAAATAGTACCTGTATTATGGCTTTCTTAATGAAAATTCCAGATTTGGTAATAACACTTGATGTAGGATTGAATAAAAAGTATCAGTAAAGTCAAGTGAAGGAAGCATGATTAACAGTAGATAATGTCATTCTATTATTGTCTCTCACTTGTTTTATATYATAGCACTTCTTTCTACTTTTTTTCATATTTCTGTTTATTTGGCATTATTTAAGACCTCTGTTAACAAAAATTTCATCTCAAAACATATTTGCATAGCAAAACAATACAGTGACAATAAAATCTCTACCAAAACAAATATAATGTAACTCCTAGGATTACTTTTATCTTCTTCAAAAAATGGAAAATAATTTACCTATTGTGACAGAATAATCCTCTCTGATGCACTGAATGCATCACACAAACAACTAGCGTGACAAAGATGAATACAGTTTGAACAAGCAGTTTACAAAACTATCTACAAAACTCAGTTCTAATAGTCAGTTAAAAAAGAGGACCATCACAAATTGAAAATGTGAATTTCTGTTGAAATTTTTTCATTTTGCATTGTGTCTGTCAAAAGGAAGATACACATCTTAACCTTTCTCTCTGGAAAAGAGCTAAACCTACGCAGAGTTTTACATTTATATTACTATGTTTTAATGATTCTCTTACCAAATTTAGACAACTTCTTGAGGCTATTTTTCTATATGAGAAGCAGCAGAGTAAATAATCTGATGTATCACCAAGTGCAAGAACCTTTTCCTTATGGCAAAGTAGATTGTAGTGATTTCTCAGAGTAGGGGGTGATTGGCTCATATTTTATCCATTTTGATAGGACAACAGTATTGATAAACACCTTCCTTCCTATGGCACTTCTTTAGGACTGGTGCCAGTTGCAGATGCTAACACTAGCATAACAGCTTCCCCCTTACTGATCACCTTGGTGTCCTTAATCCTCAGGCAATGCTCTTCAATATCCAGTAAATCAAGATCTTGCTTGTAGTTGTTGATATTTCAGTTTACTACCTAAAATACACACTTGCTTCTGATATCTCTTCTGTATTCTTCTGACACTATTTTGAAGAAAACATGTTTATTCTTTTTTTAAAAAAGATGGTACTAGAAGAAAAAAATCTGTTACATKTATGCAAAAAGAAGAAAACAATACTGAAAACTGAAACTTCAAAGACACTTTTAAACATAACAGTTATTCTAGTTAATTACACTGCCTTTTGCTAGTCCCTATTTTCTAGCAGCAGTTGTCAGAAGTTTTAGGAGTTTGATTTGTTCTTTCTATTTTAGAGATTTTTCTGTGAAAAAAAGATTTTTCTGTCATTGTTTTTTCATAAAAAAGCAAAGCAAGCTGTTCGTGGATCCAACCTTTYGTGGCACTAGAGTTTTAGTTTTTATTAAACATAGATGGGGTTTTACTATGAAGGCAATAATTAGATAAGTGCTATGTGCTATATTTCTTTTTTTACGGAAGCTTCTGTCAAAGAATGAGGGGGGAGAGAGAGAGAGAGAGAGACAGACCCTTTTATCTAGTTTCAGTTATGTCAGATGTAACTGGATATGCATTTGGTTAACTTATATCTAAAATGACTACAAAAAAATCCCCTAAATTAGTGAAAGCTAGTTTTATGAATAATGTTCTCAGCATCTTGAAGTAGCTGTTACATATGGTAGGGTGATTACAAGGGGAAACTGAGGTCTTCAATTCTAAATCTTCAGGTTTGTGAACTGTTAGACCCCCTAATGTTGTAGTTTTTTCTGTSTTCATTTCCTTTTGCGTTTTCAGAAGTGATTTCAATTGAATCATTTATGGTTCTTCCATTCAGATTATAAGAGCTATTTTGGAGCGGATAACCCTCAATGGCTGTATATGAGACATTGCCCGGGGTGCTTCCAAGATGCTTTTGAGCTGGGTAAGGAATACTTCAAGTGTTGACACATTCTCAAAGCACTGTAGCATGGATTGAGAGCATATGGTTTATAAAATATGTTACTGACCAATATTCTGTGCAGTATTGACAGAATAGACTATATCATTTCCTTTGAAATGTTAAACAAAACAAAACAAACATTAAAAACATATTTTCAAAAATGAAATAGAATATCTAATCTGTATGCTGTAATTCATATGCAAAAACTCTAAGATATCATTGCCTGCTTCTGATGTGTCTACRTTTTCTACTGTGGCCATTCAATGTTTAATATTTTACTAATGTAATGTCATAATATTACCAGTATATTAATATACTGGTGGGGTAAACTGTGCTAAGAAATTTACTGTGACTTCAGGATCAAAGCTAACAGACATGTGGGCATGTCTTAACCAATATGTTACTTTAATGCTCAAACTCGCATTCAAACCCTCCGTATCATCCCTGCTATCTACACGTTGCTTTATACATTCTTATGGACCCTGGAGCAGTGAGTCATCATGAGTGGAGTCTCATCTGCCCCTTCAGCTCTGGGCAYGGGCAACCAAACACACATGGACTGGTGAACTCGAACCTGTGCACAGCCATAGGTATCAAAGCCAGTATAGACACAGGGGGCTGGGCTGCGCCTTTCAACTGCGGGTGCATTCAGGGAGGAATTTGGAAAAAGCTTTCTGTCTCTTGTTCAAGAGCCTGCTGACGAGTGCGAAGATCAGGACAGCCTGGCATAGACTGCGTGATGGGAAAAGCTCCCAAGAGCTGGCACAAAAATGGGTCCATGACCCCCTTCACTCCTTCTCAAAGGCTGAGCAATATCCAGGGAGAATGCATATTATGCCATAGAAAAAGACATTACTCTTACAGTGTCTGTATAATACTCTTTCTAATGTTCAATCTTTCTGAAGTCTGACTGAATCAGCTACAATATCTCCAGGACTTTTACTGAAGTTATTCCATGCTGTGTGCCGTCAGTAGTTTCAGTTGCAACCTAATGAAGATAATATTGCTCTGTGTGTGTAGGGCACTGTTTTAATAGCTGGGTGTTTTTTTTGTTGTTGTTTTTGTTAAATGCCAAAATCTTAAATGCTTCATCTCATGTTGTAATTAAAGGTGTGAAGTTCTGTTTTAAAGCAGTGTAAGCATGCAGAAAAAGGGTTTCTATTAAAATTACATAATTCAAAATGAAACCAAAGAGGATGCTGCCCTTTAAAAAATATGCTGTTTTGTGAAAAGCTGTTATACAGGGGCTACTTCATTAACTCTAGTAAGTTAGAGGCTGCCTGATGTATATGGTTAGAAGATGAAACCTTCTGTATAAACCTTTTGCAAAAAACAAACAAGCAAGCAAATAGTAAGGACGATGTGTGTACAAGGGAAGGCTATTTTAATCTGCAGTTCCTGCCATTATCCCACCCCAGGTGTATATAGATGGGCCTCCAATGYGTTAATTCCTCATAGCAGAGAGTTCAGTAATAAATTTCAGATTAGCTTGCAGTAGTCTCCTTCATCTTGCCAAACAAAATATGTTTTATACCACTTAATATTATCTGGCTATAGCTAATAATAGCTAGAAACTAGCTAATTATTTTTTTTTTAATATCAAGAGCTAGTAGACTATATATATGACTGGCTTGTAAAATCATGGGTTTATATTTCAGAACARCAAGTAAATTTGTGTTCTGAGATTTAAGATAAATTTGAAAACCATTTTCTCCTTTACTTATTCAGGATTGTGGAATGAAGTACTGAACACAGACCCAGTAGAAACTTAGTATTTAAAATTCTGGGCCTCATATAATGTTGCAGTCTGACACAAGTGTGGATCTACTGAAAACACGACAGTTTTCAGGCTTAAAAGAGGACTGTCATAGTGGTAAATTCATTTTAATTTACACTTACATTATAATTATTGTTTATTTTGTGCATCTAAGTTTTCAGCTGTGTATTTGAAGTAGTGAATAACTTTTTAAAGTATCTGCATTTAACATTTGTCTGAAAAGTATTTTTTTTCCCTCCACTAGTTTGTTAGCAACCAAAGGTTACCCCTTCTCTCAATAATATCACYGAGCTTGCTCAAACATGACAGAGGCAGTCACTCTGTGTCCCTTGTACGAACACTGCGTATTCTGTCCAACTGGGGGGGTGCCTTGCTCTGTATACACTGCATTTTTGTGGTAGCTCCCTTGCCTACTTACTGCAATAAGAATCACCAAGGAAGGTGTCAAAAGAATCCGTAGTGGCCTGACTGAAGCTCCTTATTATCAATTTTTGTGATATTGAGGTGTGGAGGTGGAAGGTCAGAAGCTAAATAAATGTAAAGAAAGTTCTCTGGTCAAAGTTCAAGCTATAGGTCATGAACCGTAACAGTCAATTTGCCCATATGAATTTGTATCATAGCACTTCTGCAGAATTTGGATTCCCCCCCCCCCATTTGTGGGAGGGCAAGCAGCAAACCCCCAAACTCGTGAGCTTTGTGCCTTTTCCACACAATGCTGCTGCTGGCCRTTCTATGGGGTTTGCTAAGCCTTGACTCAGAGTCACTGCTTGTTCTGTGTGGCTTACCCCAGTGGGTCTTAGATTGTACTGAGATTTGTACTGTGACTTCAGGATGAAAGCTAACAGGTTGTGTGGGCATGTCTGACCCAATATGAAGGAGGACTTACTTACTGAAGGTTACTTCATTTAAGTTGTGTGCATATAGGCCAGACCCTCAGGAAGTGATGATGGAAACTCCGTGGTCCATAACTAAGTTTAATTAATATCATGTGTTTAATAGTCGTAGTTATAAAATAAAATMATTTTTTAAGTAGAGCTGTGTTAAAAAAAATAGTGGTTTTAGATCTGTACTAGTTGCAAGTACCATCAGTGTAGGAGTTGAATTTTGTAAGGCTCCAGATCTTGTAATCTCAGATGCACTGGAGTTTTTCTGTGTAAGAGATTCCCTGGGTCATAATGTTGTCGTTGTACTACTCATTGGAAAACCTCAATTGCAGAGCTAGTGGAATAAGAGTTGGATTAGYTGGCACAGTGTTGTCTGGCAGATCTTTCACTTGTGCAATGTTATCTCCTTCCCTTATATCCCCCACCCCCACTCCAGAGGATTCCTACTCTACTGCATTTGGTGAGATACATATGTTTTCCCCAGCTACAAGAGCTGTGAAGGGTTCCTCTGGGATATCTAAGTATAAATATCTAAGTGTGTCTTCAGTCGCTAGGTTATTTTTAGTCAATGAGTGGTTAGCAAGTCATCTATAATTGTGTAGTTAAATGTGTCAGAGCAGCTACTGCAAAGATAGGTGCTCCCTGTAAAAGGTTGAGTGTATCAGGTAAAATGAAAGCGCACAAGGGCAACGTGGCATAAGCGAGCTGCTTGAGGATTTGAATGGTACAAGGGGAGATTACGGGATAAACAGACATGAGGAAGATGATCCATGAGTGCAACATGGAAGGAGGAGCATGATAATATACTTCGACTAAACTATCCATAATACACGTGACTGGCATAGYGTGCCATTTTGGATTTGCGTTCTTTTGGAATTTACCAGTGGTTCAGGGGATCACAGCGATCTTAAAGAACCTTTCATTTCATTTCCCCTTAGCCAGCTCATGTACAGCCTTTGTCAGTAGTGGCCAAAAGCTATTACCAACCGGTGGCTGCTGAGTGTGAGAAAGTGAAATGAGTTCCCAATGGGCAACTGTCCACACGACAAAAACTGCTGGCACTGCTCGTTCTCTATAAATAGAAACCAAACCAGAAAAGAAAGTCAGTAAGATAGTAGGAAGAAGAGAAGAACAGCAAAATACTACAACTGAAAAGATAAAGTCTTTTTTTACAAATACATCAGAAGTACTAAGTAGACTTGACGCACTGTAATAAAGAAAAGGTGAATTATGTTGCACATTGATTATTCTAAAATACCTATGCCATGCTATTCCTGTGTCATGAGCAAACCAGAGAATTTAACAGAATCTCTTTAGAGAGTACTTTTTACTCCAGTGGTGCTTAGGTAGCACCAGCTGAAGATCTGGTGCAGTATTTTGAGGACTACATGCAGGAATTGTGACCAGTCCAACAGTAAAGAAATGTGAACTAATTGTTGGTATGCCGAGAACAGTGTGAAAAAAAATATTTAAAGGCTGCAAAGAGTAATTAGTGGAAATATATCCATCTGTATTCGTACAGTGTGTATATATATTGAATAACATATCATCTATTTTGGTAGATTAAAATGGGAAAGAATTTATAATGCCACCTCAGGCACATGTGAAAGATGAACTGGGTAATTTTCAACAAAATAAAATGTTAAACTTAGCATCAGGAGAAACATCCCAGCTGAGAGAACCACTGGGCTGGAATAATCTGCTCAAGTGACTGGTGACAGACTATTGCCTGAGTAACTCAAAAGCAGCACAAATAAAACCCAGTGGGCCAGTACCCCAGTGGGCATTGGCAAAAGTTTGGGCAAGATAAACTAATAATAGATACTGTCTGCTCTATTTTTCTTGGTGATTAAAAGCCAGTAGTAGATTCTGAATTTATTAGTGAAAATGGGCTAATGTCATGTTCTGTGCTACTGCATTTAGATCTGCATTGGCCATGCGTGGTTTCRTTTTTTACTGCATGAACAGGAATGAAATTATTATGTAAAAAAACATTCAACACAACTGAAAACACCAAGGGTTTAGTTACAGTAATATGGAGCACAATCTGAATATGATCACGTTCCAAGAATTTTAACGTCTTTTTATTTATAAAATATCTCAGCATTGAAGAATAAATCTTTGGAATTTTAGTAGAATCTTTTCAAGGGATTAAATGCAGAGTACAGAAAATACTTTTAAACCTCTAGAACTGAGCAAATGGTGCTATCTTTGCTACTGAGTTCCAGTTTTAATAATCTGTAGAGCTAGATTCTACAGAACTAGAAAGAAATGAGACGAAACAAATGAAGGAACAAATGAAGTTATTTCCAAAAGAGAATATATAGTTTGGAAATGATGTACATTTTTTTCAGTTGCTTTCTCAGAAGAATTTGGAAGTGCTTATAGCTCAAATACCTTTGCTTTTTCTCCTTGGCATCAGAAAATGCATCAATGATGCATTCATCACTACTTTTCCCAGCTGCAACTGAGGTGTGTATTTCAACATCTTTACCAGCCATTAGCCTTGTCAAGGAGCTTTCAGGTGCTCAGGATCCCTCCTCTAATGTTTAAATGTAACTAGGGAATTTGCTGAAGAATGGTTTCCAGGCAGAAGCTATTGCTGGGACACAGCCAAAGGGTACGTGCACCCTTTGTCTGTATATTGCTGGGGATGTGTGGCAAAAAAAAAAAAAAAAAAAAAAGGAAATTCATAGTGAGATAGTTCTGTAAATCTCTCTGGGTCTAAGCAGCTTAGAAATTGTTTGGCATGTGCTATTCCACGAGTTGGAGATGGAATGTAAATCTTAATAGGCTGAAATATAAGGGGAATTTTTGTTAGTGGAATATATTYGGAAAAACCTTTCAGAGAAGTCTGTGCTGGTAATTTGAGACATCTTCAATATTTTATAAATCTTTATTCAAGTGACAAGTCAAAAAATTGAAGACAGCTATTTTTGAATAGGACTCACCCTATTTGAAAGGTCCAAAGCTATTTAGAAAATATAAAAAAACACAGTGAACCATATTTAGTACAGCAAGCAGCGTTGCCAGGTACCACTGTCCTCCCAAATGGGAAGTCTTCTGGAATCCCTTGTTGCTATGAGACTAAATATCTCCGTACAGTGTGAGCACTGAACCAGATTTTGCTCCCACTTACACTAGCATTCATGTAGAGGGACTCCCCTGTGGCCAGCAAGCACAGTGCCAGATTCTGATGTCTTGCTTATTAAAAGGTCTGATCCAAAGCCCCCGAGTATTTTGCTAATTCAGGAGCTTCAAAGAAGTAAGACTAGTTTAGAATTGAAGTACATGGGAGCAGGGATGTCATTTTGAACTTTGAAAAGAGTAAGCAATAGATTTTGGCTCCCTGGCAGTGTGTCTTCACATACTTTAGTCAAAAAAGAAAGCAATATATTGCATAGAATTGTTTATAGCTTCTCTCTCCAAACTTAGCATTTTCAAGCTGAAAGATATGTATTGCTTATCCTGGTCTGCATAAACTCTTAAGTTTGAGACACTTTTAAAATCCATTTATCTTTATTTGTGGACTTTCTTTAAAAAAATGCAGCTATTTCTTTCTTT
>NW_028185038.1:2381259-2383128 GCF_003343005.1 Rhea americana | reverse complement strand
GCTGCCGCCGCCGCCGCCGCCGCTGCCCCCGCGCGGGGTGTGAAGCCCCGGCCCCTCCTCCGCAGCCGCGGGCTCGCCCGCCCTGCTCCGGAGTGTGGTCCCTGCCGGGGAGCCGCCGCGCCGGGCGCACGGAGGGAAGCGTTGATGCATCGCTGTGGAAATTCATTGTGTGACTTTCTGGGTATTTACTGAGTTTCAGACCGAGATGCAGCTCTTGAAAGCTTTATGGGCACTAGCAGGAGCAGCGATCTGCTGTTTTCTTATATTTGTCATCCACTCACAGTTTCTTAAAGAAGGTAATTATATCTGCATGTCTGCGTACCCTGTTCTTTAATACTAAGGTCTGTACGAGGTGCCTAATTATTTTTACTGTTTCCAGTATGTTCTATTTACGGCAGTGGTTTCACGCTGTTTTTTTCTTTCCTTTTAAAGCCTTCTCATTTTTGTTCCTTTAGCAAGTAGGTAGCTTTAGGCTTGCATTCTTGGTAAATGTGTGCATATATATATATATATATATATACATACATACATATATATATATGTACACACATATAAATTTGTATAATGATTGCATTCTGTGTTTTACAGTCAGTTTCTCATTTCCTTACGGGGCATGTATAGCGCGTAGAAAATATTTGTTGCTATCAGATGACCAAAGAACAGTAGTCATCATGGGAGTATTAATAAACCAAAAAATCCTAACAAGTAAACGTCTTATTTTTATACCAAATCAATAGGCATCTTCTCCCTCTTCCTTGTTCAGAAAATTTTCAATAGATGGCACTAAAGTTCTATGGAAAGGGCAGGGCAGAGCAAATCCTGGGCATTCAGCATCTTTCTTCTTGCTGCCCCAAAACTGGAAGAGGCCTTTGCCTGGTTTCAGGGTTCCTGTTTTTTCCACCTTGTAGTCAGAAAATTTTGATTTCAGTTCACTGGAGAAAATAATTCAGGTTGTGTGGTAGTCTCATCTCCACCTCCTCGCCTTTCTTTTCTACTTGCTTGAGTTGGGTGGAAAAAAAATTCCTCTTTGATTAGCTAGAGGAATTTTACTGGGGAGTAATCTCCCCCCCCCCCTTTTTTTAGCTTTCCTTCCTTAGGAAATTCACTCTTCTACTGAAAAAATATTCTGCGGCCTTTTTTTTAAGACAAACTGTAATCTGAGATACAAATGAGAATCCGAAGAGATGTACGTATATTTTGGGTTGTGTGTGGGAAAGATCAATGCTACTCTTGAAGCAGTGTTAACRAAAATAACGCAAATATATGAGATTTTTTTGTGTGAACTCATTAATTCTTTTTCAGCATTTTAATGTAGTTCAGATTATAACTGTCTGAGTATTGAACATGGCACAGTTTTGAATGCTGGCTGTGCAAAACGGGGAAAAGAAAAACCCAAAACTTCTATGTGACTGGGACAAAGTTTCACTCAAGACTGGGCGAAGTGACAACCTTGCAACCCCTGGAGTATCGCTACTGGTGTTTAATTTAGTGTCAGTGCAGAAACCCACTCACTGTACGTTTCTGAAGATCTTTTTTTGTTGTGAAATGAGCAAAACTTGATTTGCTTGATTTGGTTAGTTAGGAAGAATTTATCCAGATAACCACATTAAGGGATGTGCCAGAGATTTCTCCTTTAAGAAATTGCCCATGCTTTAATTGCTSTCTGTGTGTAATGCCTCCCACATACTCACTTATTTAACATTCTTTTAAAATGCTTCTACTAGCGTATTTATATATCTCTGTCTAATGAGGTGACTCTTTTTAGAGGATTCTGAAGAAAGAAATATTACTAGTCATTTCAGAACGTTTTTTTTGTCGGTATTTGCCATTTGCTGTTATGTTTCTTTTTTTTCTTTTTTTTTTTTTTTT
>NW_028185038.1:2342039-2381217 GCF_003343005.1 Rhea americana | reverse complement strand
CCTTCATTACCGGAAATAATCTAGACAGGAAGAAGCATTTTGTTTCACTGGAAATATTTCTTCTTGCACTCTAGGAGTAGAAAGATAGGAAATTTATATAAAAAGAGCCCAGAAACTGTGGCCACACACCAAGGACTTTAACAAATTTCACAGTGCTTTTCCTCCAGCGTTTATAGCTACTCTTACTGTGGACTGCATAGAGTAAACTGATGTGCTCTGAGCTTGTTGGATAACTTAATTGCATCAGTTTGTTTATTTTTGTGAACAAAATGTTTCTGTTTTGTTTAACCCTGAGAACTATATACTTACTGTAAATACAGATTGCATGTATTGGCCTAGTTGTCAGCCTTTTCTTGACGAGTGTTAATCTTCACAATAGCATTTTGACCCCTTTTGTATAATTACTTCGGCAGTGTGTGTCTTCCTCTCTGTAGTTTCAGAGAGAGCACTGAACAGTTCAGTGGAATTGATTGAAACTCCATATGGTATAACTGACTTTTTCTTTATCAAGAACTTTTAAATGCCTAATAAAATTTGATTTTTGGGGGTGTAATATATTAAAATATAGGTATTTAAAAGATGTAAAAATACATAGGAAATTTAAGTGCATATATATTGGAAAAGATTGCAAAGCCAAGATTTAAATTTTCTTTCTTTTTTCATTTTAAAACCTAATTTTTATATCCTTTGTAAGAAAAGAAGGAAAAAAAGCATAAGGAAAGGAATAGCAAATCATTTAATCTTATGTCTACCACAGTAGTTTACTGAATAAATATATACAAAGAAGAAAAGTATATCTGAGATGGCTGCTATGTTACCTTCAGAAGATTTGGACTTTTTCTGATATTACACCTGCCCCTTTACATTAAAATTTTAAGGACAGTTAGAATAGTGTGTCTCGTTACATGTAATGTCGTTAGACTGTTGATTTCCTGACAAAAAGATTAATTTCCCATCGGAGCCTAACGGGCTGCATGGGCTCGTTGTTTGTAACTCGGATGTGTGRTCAAATTCCTAAGTTAAATGCTTGGACGTTTTCATTTGATTATTTCTTGTGGAAAAGGATAATTTCCTGCAGCCCCAAACAACAAACAAGTAAAGCACCAGGTCGCCTAGCCTGATCAGATTAGCTGACACCACATATCTCCTGAGACAACTTGACACTACARTTTCATACACCGAGCGTTTCTTTTGGATGTAAGACAATTAATTTAAGAAGAATGGCATGTAAAATTAATTAAAAATCTGCCTTAACTTTGCATATTTTGTAATATTTATTGCTTATTATTTCTCCAGAGGCAGGTGTTAATAGAAAACTGACATAATGTTCACTTTTCAAAACATCTCAAAATGATAGCATTACCACATGCTTTTTCTGTATTCATTTGTCTTTTACTCACTTGGAATTAGTGATGTTATCTGTTATGTTCAACTCTCATCATCTRTTCACAGTTTTTWTATATATATATATAATTTCAGTTGTTCTGCATGGTCATAGWGTGTGGAAGTTTCATTATATCCAGCTAAAACTTATCAGAACCAAATCCACAATCACACTTATAAATATGAGGTTGTGTGTTGCAACTGTCAGCTGTGGAGTTTTTAATTAGTCTTTTTGGTTCCTGTGCTGAACTTACATTTTTTTCCAAGTAGATCTGTATTGACCTGTGGTGTATCTTACGTTATTTTATATACGTTTTGGAATTAACGCAATTTAGAGTAGTATTACAGTACTGAAGTTCAAATCGTAGAAGGTACAATGAATGCCTTTTTCGAGATGAGTGGGAAAGAGCTGTTTAAATGTCTATTTTCATGAATATGTTTTTTTCCGAGAAGTGAAGAATAGGTGACACAGGGTGCCATTTTTCCACACTCAGGCTTTTGTGTGGAAATACAGGTCGTCCTGTGGCTAATCCGTTCCCCTATGTCCAATCTGTCCTTCAGTGTTTCTAAAAGATGAATAGAGCTGTGAACCGAGAAAAGGGTATTGTGATATATAATTGCAGTCCCATGCCTGTCTGATCTCTCTGCAGAGCAGTTTAACATACTGTAGTCTGTTGCAGTCAGTATGAGGAGGTGTTAAAAACAGAACTATTTAAAACTTTTKGTAGGCACCACTCAGGATGGTAGAAATTAAACTAAAGAATTATATTCAATACCTGYGTCTTATTTAAAATGATGTG
This sequence comes from Rhea americana, assembly GCF_003343005.1. Taxonomy (NCBI): domain Eukaryota; kingdom Metazoa; phylum Chordata; class Aves; order Rheiformes; family Rheidae; genus Rhea; species Rhea americana. The sequence goes on along the minus strand of NW_028185038.1, from coordinate 2,379,034 downwards.
GAGCCTCTTTCTTACAGTTTAACCTATTTTAGCAAAGAGAAGAGCTGTAAAGCATTCCAAATTGATGAGTGCTGTGCACCTTGTTGGGGGAACGCCTCTACCCCAAACAAATATCCTTTTCCCCCAGGGTGACATTTACCCCTCAGTGCAGAAAGGTAAAGGACACAGTTTTAAAATGTGTCTTTGAATCTCATGTAAAGTAGTTCAGTTAGGGGATAACTTTGGAAGGGTGGGCATATATCACAGCCAGGGAGCATGGCAGCCTTTAATATGCTTTAAAGTTTTGTTTATTTTATCAATGTAGGTAAGAAGGTGAAATGTTTAACCTGCTAAGGATGATTCAATATTTTGAAAGGTTTAGGAGATGAAAGTGCTGGATCTACACAGAAACATGGATTCAGCCTCAAGAATCTTAAAAGTTCAGAGGATCAGAACATTCAGATGTCAAAACTACATTCTTAGTGCGTTAGGTAGGTGTTTTGTAGTAAGCTGTGTAAAATGCGATGATTTTGCGTTTATATCCTGCAGCAATTAAGTAGAGATAAAAGAATTCTGRTGCTGGTGTTATGGTTATAAAACGGAATTTTAGTATCACTTGTACAGATTTGRTATATACTTGTTTATACAAATATGGTATCTCTTCACATCTCATTCTGCAATTTTAGCACATCTCATTTCATAATTATAATTTTTCTTTATCTTGATCAAAAGTTACGAGTTACATTCCTGTTGGCACTTTTCTGTCAAACATATTTTGAGGTCTTAGTATCACACTCGCAAAAAGACTGCAACATTTCATAAGAATGTATTTAATCCTTTTAATAACTTGGTTTAGGTTTGTACTTGAGAATAGTATCTTTATTTTGTCACCCTCTACAGACATAAATATTTTAATTTTCTCTAAAAGTATGGAAAATATATGTTTTTGTGTTCCTAGGGTGTACATTTTTCAACTTAAACTATTAAGGCAACGTTATTCTGTTTATCTATATAATCCCAAGAAGCTCTACTACAGCTAAGCCAACATTTGAAAAAGTCTTGATAATATACCTGAGACTTTTTTCTCATAACTTTCCAAAAATATATAATACTATTCATATATTCTCAAAGCTTCATACAATGTGTAAAACATTTTGAGGAAATGATGCATCTTCAAAACCTTTTGAGATTTTGGCCCTCAAAATTTTGCTGGAAAGAATTTAAATATGACGTAGCATGATAGATTATATTGCCAACCTTTCATTCTTTTAAAAGGTCTTTCTTTCATATTTTAAGCATAAAATGACTGGGAACAATTGAAGTAAGAGGATTGTTCCTAAGAAYTTGAGGGTAAGGGAAGAGTTTAAGTTTATGACAATGTTCTTTTTCAGTTTGCCCTTTTGTGCTTAACTTGTGTCTCAAAACAGTAAGATACCTTGCATACCAGATGTGCTGCATATGTTACCTATATATAATAAAACTAAGCTGAGGACAGTGTGTCCAGCTGCTGATTTGTTTTTTTAATGTTTTGTCACTTCTAACATATTGTAGTATAATTATTTCCTCAAGTTTGTCTTTTATATATTGTTTGTCCAGTTTGTGGAGAGGCAAATATGAATCAGATTATCATGGCAGCATGTCAGACTAGAGAGGGACACTGAATGCAAAAGCAGAACATTTCTCTTCCTCTCCAGACAAGATTTCACAGTTTTTGTCTTTTTTTTTTTAATAAAAAACTTGAATAAATTCTGCACGAGGAAAGAAAATGTGAAGGGTAACCAATCTGTTATTTTTGTCTTAACAATTTTGAATAGTTYTTTGGCAAGTCAAGTAAAATTAAGAAGACTCAGTTCAGTTGCTGTTTAACAATAAGGATCCACAATAGGACTGAAACAGAATAGAAAGTCATGCTTTGAAATGAAGTAGCGTTTGGATGAAAAAAAGCAAAAGTATTTTTTTTTAAGGTAAGATTAGAGTAGCATAGTGGTTAAAAAAGTTATACAAGCTAAAGTTCTTAATAATTTTCTTTTGGGGGGCTGAGTTGGYGGGTTCTTTATCTGGCATTTGCTGTGCCAAGATATACGAAGAGGGGAAGCCTGTCAGGTTTTCTCCCCATAGAAGGCAGCTTTGGATCAATCTCTGCCTTTTGAGTAAGGAAAATGAAAGATGTGTGTGTTATTCATAGAGAAGTAGACCATAGATGGAACTGAAAACCCTACTTTCACTGAGCTGGATGACAAAAGGAATTAGTAACACATTTTTGGTAGCCTTTTTATGACTGCCTGTCTCCATGCCCCCAAAACACAMATGAGAAATTATTGACCTTTCTCAGTATTTATCGGCACGCTACCTATTTTTAAAGRCTGTGCTATAGGCTGGCATGATTCACGTTATACAAAAGTGCGTGTTATTAGATATGTTGACTAATTTATTTTTCTTGTTTCTAAGCAGGCCTTCTCTTTTCTTGGCACACACTTTTGGTCATTACTATATCAAAAATAAAGCTGGAATAAAACCAAGACACRCATGCACTGAGATTTTTTTTAACTGAATCTAAAAGAAAGCATAGAAAAAAACCCACATGTAATCCATACATTTAGAGCTGAAGAAGTCAAGGTAATATTGGCAAAGCCTCCGTGTCTTTAATTCACTGATAAAAGAATAGGTAGCATTCCCCTCTTCTGGAGATATATTAACAATTTTATATAAAGTCATATGAAGATAAGGGATAATACAAGTTTTTGCGCTAAGGATAATGATAGTATTTGTTTTCTGGTAGTATTTAGATGTTCCGGTTGAGGCCCATTGGATATCACTGGCCAAGTACAATGTATTCTCATACAAGTCCAAGCCAGGGATCTATTACACTTAGTATGTGGATTTTACCAAAGATGTCTTTTGCTCAAAAATCATATGTTCTCACTGCTTGTAACTTGTATTGATAGGAAATTCTGTTTAATGGCAAAATCTGTTTATTTATGAAATATGATTTTTATGAAATTTATTTATGAAATATAAAATATGATTTTTTTAATACCTGTTCTGGAAATACAACGTAATATAATGAATCTGCGTATTCATTATATTTTACATTTGGCACTACCTCAGTTCACAAGTAAATGCTTGTCAGAACAATAGATCTTCCTGCTAATTATTGTTAGTCTTGCGAAAAGCAGCGAGTAATGCGTTTGAAATATATCCAAACAGCAAATTAACGTATAAGTAACTACAAGAAATAGTGTAATAGATCAATACCTGTTGAACTGTTTTCTAAAAGTAGATGCTGTACTAATGTGTTTTTTCATACGAGTGATTTATTATTTTGATTGTATGGAGAAAAGTAAAGGATTATGTTGGTTTATCGGATGAAATATTGTAGTGATAATAGACCAGCATATTGTGGACCTCAGTTTCTCTCGGAGGTGCCACAAGGCCGTATGGTATTCCATATTCTAGATATTTAATTGCAGTAAGATAATTGAGGAAAGATATAGGCCAATTGAAGTGGATCCACAGGGAGAGCAAGGCAATAACCGAAACTCTAGAAGATATGACCTAGAAAGGAAAGCTGAAGAGACTGGGGTTATTTAGTTCAGAGGAGAGACTACTAACATGCAGAGAGTTTTCAACTGGAATAAAATGCTGCCTTAAAAGTAACAAACTATGGTCTCTCTAAGCAGGGAAGATGACAGTTGGCAGGTACCAACTGATTTGAGGAGGATTTAGATTAGACAATGGGGAAAAAAAATTGTAGCAGGGGAAATTTATGGGGAAAACTTCTTAGTGGTAGTAATCTCTTCCAGTGCTTAATCTTGGGAAATAAATGATTAACACGGAGTTCTACTTTCAGGTTTCCAAGTATCTGTTAGGAATAGCATAGGACAAGCTGAAGCAGAGAGGGAGACTGGGTGACCTCTTGAAGTCCCTTAGAGCTTTATAGGATTCCAACCTCTAAAATGTTGGTTTACGTGAAACTTATTTAGAAAACTGAAAGTTATTTAAACATTTTGGGCAGTTTCCTGTTGACTGACAGAGCCTCTTGCAACAGATGCTGCCCTACAGGTCTCAGGCTGCAGGGGGTGGTTAGAGCCTCTCCAGAAGGCCTGGACTGATGGTTCTGTGCTGTTGTTGAGGGTTTGTGTCGTCAAGTCAAAGAGATGCAGGATGAAGTCAGTAGACTGCGGAGCATGCAAGATAGTGAGCAGGAGATAGAGCATTCTCAGAGACTGTACTGCTCGCTGAGTCCCAATTCCTTGCAGCAGGGGAGTTGCTGGAGGACTCTGTGAAGGGTGAAATAGTTCAGCACAGCATGCTCGAAGAAGGCTGGAAACTAGTTGCTTCTCGAACAAAAAGAAGCAAGGCCCTTAATCCTCCTGTAGACTTGGAGATGCAGTTGAAGAACAGGTTTGGTGCACTCCAGGATGAGGAGAACCCAGGCCTCAAGGGAAGCAACTGGGCTGTCTGACCCTGTGCCGTGCGTGACCACATGGGAGAGGTGACGAGTGGCTGTAGTGGGAGATTCCATGCTGAGGGGGCTGGGGGTGCCTATGTGTTGATGTGACCCTTCCTCTAGAGAGGTTTGCTGCCTGCTGGGGGTGAGGATACGAGATGTGTCTGAAAGGCTGCCAAGGCTTGTCCACTCATCAGACCCTCTGCTGCTCTTTCATGTGGGTGCTAATGATACAGAGAGCATGCTGGAAACAATCAAAGAAGACTTCAAGGCCTTGGGCATGGTGGCCAAGGGTCTGGGAGCCCGGGTGGTCTTCTCATTGGTCCTGCCGATTAGGGAGAGGCATGGGAGGAGGAGTAGGAAGATTTTCCAGATCAACAACTGGCTACGTCGCTGGTGTTGGTAACAGGGTTTTGGATTCCATGATCATGGAACATGGTTTGAAGATCAACAACTGGTGGGGAGAGATGGGATTCACCTCACCAAGCGGGGCACATTTGCCTTTGCAAACAGGTTGGCCAGCCTAGTAAAGAGGGCTTTAAACTAGGTAGGAGGGGGGCGGGGGAGTGTCAAACAGACAGGGTAGACAACAAAACACAAGTTGGGTTGGGAGGCCTCCAACRRGTGCATGCAGCTGGGGATGTGCATTTGGGACACAGCTATGGGGGACCCCCACAYACCCTTCCTGGGAAACCTGCAGGCGTGACCACCTCTCTGAAATGCTGGTACACCAATGCACACAGCATGGGGAACAAACAGGAGGAGCTGGAGATCTGTGTGCAACCGCAGGGCCATGATCTCATTGCAATCACGGAGACATGGTGGGATAGCTCACATGACTGGAATGCTGTTATGGATGGATATGTGCTTTTTAGGAGAGACAGGAGAGGAAGGCGAGGTGGTGGAGTCGTTCTTTATGTGAGAGAGCAACTGGAATGCATTGAGCTCTGCCTACGGGTGGTGGAAGAGGAGGCAGTTGAGAGCTTATGGGTAAAGATCAAAGGGCAGGCTAACATGGGGGACACGGTTGTGGGTGTCTACTACAGGCCACCTGACCAGGAAGAGGAAGTTGATGAGGCCTTCTATAGACAGCTGGAAGTAGCCTCAAGATCACAGGCCCTGGTCCTCATGGGGGACTTCAGTTACCCTGACATCTGCTGGAGGGACACAGCAAGGCATAAGCAGTCCAGGAGGCTCCTGCATTGATGATAACTTCTTGTCGCAAATGGTGGAGGAGCCTACGAGGAAGGGTGTCCTGCTGGACCTTGTCCTTACTAACAGAGAAGGCCTGGCTAGAGATGTGAAGGTTGGGGGTAGCCTTGGCTGTAGTGACCATGAGATGGTGGAGTTCAGGATCCTGCAGGAAAGAAGTAAGGCAGCAAGCAGGATTGCAACCCTGGACTTCAGGAGAGCAGACTTCAGGCTCTTCAGAGACCTAATTGGTGGAGTCTCATGGGTTAAGGAAGGAAGGGGGGTCTAGGAGAGCTGGCTGCTATTCAAGCATCACTTCCTCCAAGCTCAAGAGCGGTGCATCCCTATGAGGAAGAAGTGCAGCAGAGGGGCAGGAGRCCTGCATGGGTGAGGAAAGAGCTCTTGGCCAAATTCAGACAGAAAAAGAAAATACAACGAATGTGGAAGAGGGGACAGGCTACGTGGGAGAATTATAGGACTGCAGTCAGAGTATGTAGAGATGTGGCGAGGAAGGCTAAGGCCCATTTGGAATTGAGTCTGGCAAGGGATGTCAAGGACAACAGGAAGGGCTTCTTCAACTACATCAGTAGTAAGAGGAGGACTCGGGAAAATACGTGCCTGCTACTGAATGGGGCAGGGGCCCTGGTGACAAGGGATACAGAGAAGGCAGAATTACTGAATGCCTTCTTTGCTTCAGTCTTCACTGCTAAGGGCAGCCCTCAGGAATCCTGCAGCCTGGACGTGAGGGAGAAAGTCTAGAGAAGGGAAGACTTTCCTTTGGTTGAGGAGGATAGGATTAGAGACCTTCTGGGCAGGCTAGACATCCACAAATCCATGGGCCTGGATGGGATGCACCCATGGGTACTGAGGGAGCTGGCGGATGTTGTTGCCAGGCCGCTCTCCATCATCTTTGAGAAGTCATGGAGAACTGGAGAGGTGCCTGAGGACTGGAATAAAGCCAAAGTCACTCCAGTCTTCAAGAAGGGCAAGAAGGAGAAGCCAGGCAACTGTAGGCCGGTCATCCTCACCTCCATCCCTGGAAAGGTGATGGAACAGCTCCTTCTGGATGTCATCTCCAGGCACATGGAGGAAAAGAAGGTGATCAGGAGTAGCCAGCATGGATTCACCAAGGGGAAATCCTGCTTAACCAATCTGATAGCCTTCTATGATGGAATGACTGGCTGGGTAGATGAGGGCAGAGCAGTGGACGTTGTGTGCCTTGACTTCAGCAAGGCTTTTGACACTGTCTCCCATAACATCCTCCTAGATAAGTTCAGGAAGTGTGGGTTAGATGAGTGGACAGTGAGGTGGATTGAGAACTGGCTGAAAGGCAGAGCTCAGAAGGTCGTCATCAGTGGTGTGGAGTCCAGTTGGAGGCCTGTGGCTAGTGGCGTCTCCCAGGGCTCAGTACTGGATCCCATCCTGTTCAACTTCTTCATCAGTGTCCTGGATGAGGGGACAGAGTGCCTCCTCAGCAAGTTTGCTGATGATACCAAGCTGGGAGGAATGGCTGATACAGCTGAGGGCTGTGCTGCCATTCAGAGAGACCTGGACAGGCTGGAGAGTTAGGTGGAGAGGAACCTCCTGAGGTTCAACAAGGGCAAGTGCAGGGTCCTGCACCTAGGGAGAAATAACCCCATGCACCAGTACAAGCTGGGGGTTGACCTTCTGGAGGGCAGCTCTGCAGAGAAGGMCCTGGGAGTGCTGGTGGATGACAAGTTGACCATGAGCCAGCAATGGGCACTTGTGGCCAAGAAGGCCAACAGTATCCTTGGGTGCATTAGGAAGACTGTTGCTAGCAGGTCGAGGGAGGTGATCCTGCCCCTCTGCTCAGCCCTGGGGAGGCCTCATCTTGMGTACTGCATCCAGTTCTGGGCTCCCCAGTACAAGAGAGACATGGAGCTACTGGAGAGAGTCCAGCGTAGGGCTACGAAGATGATCAGAGGGCTGGAGCAYCTGCCCTATGAGGAATGGCTGCGAGAGCTGGGCCTGTTTAGCCTGGGGAAGAGAAGACTGAGGGGGGATCTGATCAATGTGTACAAGTACCTGAAGGAAGGGTGTCAAGGAGACGGAAACAAACTCTTTTCAGTTGTCCTGTGTGACAGGACAAGAGGCAGTGGGCARAAATTGAAGCACAGGAAGTTCCTCCTGACCGTGCGGGGGAATTTCTTCACTGTGAGAGTGACGGAGCACTGGCACAGGCTGCCCAGAGAGGTTGTGGAGTCTCCTTCTCTGGAGATCTTCAAGGACCACCTGGATGCAATCCTGTCTACCATGCTCTTAAGTGACCGTGCTGAGCAGGGAGGTTGGACTAGATGCTCTCCAGAGGTTCCTTCCAGCCTTACTGATTCTATGACTCTGTGATTTTATGATTCTATGAATAGGTTCATAATAAGACACATTGGGTTCTGAAGGGATTCAGGGAATGAAACAGTATATAAAAACCTCAAGGAAAGAACTAGTGGCTTCATTTTTTTTTATCAGCTAAGTCAAGTCATTTTTTTTAAGTTGCAGATGTAATGTAAAGGAAAGGAAAATCTCGTGTTATGCTAGACTTTTTTGATGTATCAGGATATCAACTAGAATATGAAAATGTCACTCTTTTAAGTGTCATTTACGTCTCTAGGACTTCAGGGCGTCCTGAAGTATGCCCTGTCCTGTCCAGGATAGAGCCTGGCTCTATCCACTCTTCTTTGCGTACAAAGTGAGATTAAAGTATTACTATCATTCACTTGCTGGTATCAGTGCTATCATTCGCTTTTTCAGGGATGAGAGTTTAGTCTGAGGATGGTTGAACTTTGCTGCTCTGTTCCCGTTTCTCCAGCATCTGGTAGTCCGTATCCAGTTGGCATTACAGCCACTCAGAGCGGCTGTGGTGTGGGGAGCACAGAACCAGCCCCACAGCAAGTAGAGCTGCCAGGRGCTTCTTGGAGGCACCGTCAGCTGGTGCCCATTTGGTGCTGTTGATGATTGAGAGCTTTGTGTTCGTTGTTGTCTGTAGTGGTATGCACCTGGTGGAAATACTATCCAATTTTTGTAATGTCTGCAAGGGATTTCAAAAGTTATATCAAAATAATGATTAGCCAATTGTGCTGACAGGAGAAATAGTAGTCACCAGTGTTAAATAGAGGTGGCCAAACCCGGATATACTCTGTTGTTGGAGCTGTGAAGCTGTGTCATACTCAACAATTCGTTCTTSGAGCAAGTCCTGCAATTGCCTGGAATTGGTTCATGTTACTAGAACTGTTACACGCTACAAAGTTTTATTCTGCTTGGAAGTGTAGAAGAACTGGATGCTAATTATTGCTTCTGCGAGCAGCAGTAACTTTTTTCTTTTTTTTTTTGGAAATAGGAAAACTTTTAGAAATTACTATATCACAAGTTAAAATTTCTTTACCCCTTTACACAAGTTTGCCAAAATGTACCCACATTTTATATGGTTCTGAAGTGGGTGCTAATTAGTCATGASAATTACATTGTATGATATCTTTTGTACATTGCTACAGCTCTTATTGTATTAAATTACATGGTTCTCTGCATAATTCTTTCAATACAAATTTATGGCTTTAAGGGGAAAAAACTCACCAGTACTCTATTATTCAGAGTAGTACATGTTTCGGAGATGTGCACAGTGGATCTGGGAACAGTCTTTAGCCTYGAGAGAATCGAATAGTTGTTTGAAATGGTTGCTACTTGAGTTATCAGCTTGCTTATGGCTAAGAACTAGTTGAGATTAAACTAAARTGATTGTGAGATGCTTCGTTTTCCTGTACATCAACAGTTTCCATTATCGGTTAATGCTTTAAAAGTATTATTTAGTCATTTTAAAAAAAAGTAARTATGCTTCTGGGTGATTCTTTCGTTCTAGTTTTTGCTTTTGTTTTTCTAAATATGTGCTGGTAGATGAAATAAAGACTCTTCAGCTTCATTTGTTGCAAGAAGATATCGTAACAGTTGTAAGCATTTTTGGGTGCTTGGCTATAAAACATTATAGGTTATACTAGATGCTGCGTTAACTTATTTTATAGAATTATAATGGATGCTGACAAGTCTTTGAGTCAAGTCTATCTTTTTTTAAAAATAAAAATTACTTTGCTATTTATTTTTTTCTTTGCAGTAATACTCCTGTTTTGCCTAACTTTTGCATAATTTAGACTTAAATTTTAGTAAAACTTTATATATTTTAATATTTTATAACAAGTTATGCCTCTTCACTAAAGGCTATAACAAAAAAATAAATATTTTTGTCAGTTATTTAGATAATAAGTGGCGCTCTAGTGGGCAGAAGACCCAGAACCTCCCATTGCCTGCAATTAGAGATTGTGTGATAAAACATATGGCTTAAGCATTTTCTTGGCCATGTCCACTGACTGATTTCCTGCCAAAACCCAACAGGTTTATCATTATTACTGGTTAATTCATAACTAGAAAATATCAATTTGATGTGATATGCATATCACATGCAGTGCTAATTATTACTGAGAAAAGTTTCATTGTAGGATTGGTGCATAAATTATCAGCAGTTTTTCCTTTTTGTTGGACTTTCTTGGGCCCCAAACCATTCCACAAGCCATACACGGCTCTTCACTTAAAATAAACCGTCTCTGGTAACAGCTTTCAGAAAGTAATCTCTAAGGTTTGAGAACAGAAGGAAGCAATGTACTTAGAGAAAATAAGTACAATATTTGATGTTAGGAATGGAATCTCATCTCCGTTTAAGTTGATAGTGAGTTTTCTTTTGTTTTCACTGAGGTCACAGCTTTTGCTATGTTAGGTAGCATGAGGTTACCCTGTGCTTTGGCTTATTGACTTGGAATAGCTACCTTTCCTATCTGTAAAATGTGTGTAGTATGAATGACTTATCATTGAAAGGTAACTGTTACTGAAGCTGTTTTCAAATCAACAGATTAAAACATGCACGTCACCTCTGTGGGTTCTTCTTAATATTCCAGTTCTTTTTGCCATGCTGCATTACTTCAGCTGCAGGTGACATTCGCTTGCTACTGATATTTTCCCTGCTCCACAGATGCTAAAAACTAGGTATGGGTATTGTGTAATTGCATATTCCTGTGCAGTGAGTTATTAGTGATAGTAGTATCTGCTCCTGTTTTATGCTGCACATTGTGGGCCTACTTGGAGCTGGAACCCCACCGTTGTAGTCACTTTACAAATGTAGAAAAGCTTGCAGTTCACAGAATGCAAAAAAAATTGTTAAGGTATAGATGAGCAAATAGTTAAAACAACAGGAGTTATGAACGATTATTTCTCCTCGCCCCTTCGCAGGCTCGATGCTTCTCTCTGTCCAGCTAGAATTGCCTGATTCCTTCATTGGCCCTTGTCCGTGTCCTGCCTTGTCTCGCACTCTCTCAAAAGTGGGTGCAACTTCAGCCTGCAAACGTATGTGGGAACACAGGCAAAGAAGGACAAGGGATCTGTTAAGATTCCAAATACTGTGGTTTTCTTCTCAAGTTTTTAGGCTCTCTTACAAATAAATCAGTTACTTGCTTTGTCTGTATGCTTGCACAGCTTTGACTATTCCTCTACCCAATATAAAATTCTTCCAGTCTGATTTTTAGGTTAGGATATGATTGGCCATGTTGTTGAGTTCATTGGACATCAGGATCACAATATTAGCTAATGAATTACTAGTTTGCTGTTTTAGAAGTGTTGGATACAATCTGAAAATTTTTGGTTTTAATACTTTTCTACTACTAACAGACACAACGTTAAGATGAACAAGGACATACTAATTAGATTTGATGCCCTTTTTGTAATTCTCATTGTTAGATGAGGATTTTTTGCTAGATCATGGAGAGCTGCAAACTTCCAGGCAACTGATCCCTTAAGAGAACCCTGGAGACCCCTGAGTCACTATATAGCTAAGCCTGTATATTTTCATATGTATTTTATTGTTAAATTTTAAGTTTTCTTTTTCAGCTTTGTAAGCTCTATCTTGGTGAGAGCTGCAACATATTAGATTGATAATAATTCTCAATATTAATTGTAGTTCATAGGAATTATGTATATTTAATCATTGGTATTGTGTAAAATGAATGCAAAGTCTATTAAAGTATTTTAATGAGTAGCTTGAAAAATGATTTTTGTTTCACAAGTGRATGAGATTTGCAAACCTCTCTTTTTTAGTAGACAAATGATGAAAGTCAAATTAAAAGGAGTAACTTGTCTCGCAGATTCCTTCTAATGCTGTTACTTTCTGACATGATATTAATGATGCCACTTCTGTCTGTAGTTTCATAGAATTCCTCCTCACTGTAWTGGGAATTGCAGACACCTGTGTATCTTTAGGAAGCCAGGTTCTTTAATTCAACARAACTGTCCAGCAGTAGACTGACATGTCAAAACATAATTTTGGTGCTAAGAAAACAGAGCAGTCATATTTTCTTCTTCAGATTTTTTTTTTCTTTCAGAGAAAGCAAAAAAGCACAGTTAAAACTTCAACATTGAATTAACAATAAAAACAGCAACAAAAAGACTGCGGTTTGCAGCATACTTTAATTTTCTAATAATTTATAATTACAAAAGCCCAACAAGCAAACCCTTGCCAATAGAAGTACTTATTTATCTGACTGCTTTCTTCTGGGTTTGTCTGTGGTTTAAAAATACGGGGTTAAGTAGAGGTATGTTTACTAACTGTGATTTAATTGTGACCTCTTACKGTACCTTCATCTTTTAATTTGGGCTGTAGTAATATAAAGTAAGAAGACCTACCTCCAATTCACGTCAGAGAAAAGATTATATAAAAATACAGTGGAAATAATGAATTTATAGCGTGGCCTCACTGTTAATTTACATTTTGAAAAACAAAGACTTGCAATAGTAACATGTAAGTTGTAAAAACTTTCTAAGACTGATGTATTAGGTTTAGAAAACTCTTACTTGGATGACAAGTTTCTCAAGTTTTGTAAATAAGGGCATATTTCTGAAAGGTAAATTATGCAAGCTAAACCTTTTACAATCAGCTTTCTAATTGTGCTGTTCAAGATTTTTTTTGTTGCTATTTAGCAACTGTGCATCTCATACTAGTGATTTTCAAATTGGCAGGGGCAGTACTCTCTTTTCTTATAACTTTCTTCTTAATTCTGTTTACTTTGCTAATTCTTATTTCTAGAACAAACATACTAATAATATTTTCCATATGAAAGTTCAGAGTTAAATAAAACAGAGCTTTGGTAAGCAGACCAAAAGATATAGTTWAGAGTTTTTGCTATTTTAAAAGTCTAATTTTAGTACTGTTCACTGTGACAATAGGAAACTGGTCTGAGTGCCACAGACTGCCTTGTTGTTGGCTCTCTAACTGTATGTGCAACCAAACTGAGCAAATTACTTTTATGGAGCGATTTGCAGGGTCAATTGTATAACTAGTTAATTTGCTACATATCTGAAGTCTCAGCAAACAGCCCATTTTTTTTCTATCTATGCTGCTTTTATATCTAGTTAAGAAATATGTAAGAAATAATAGCGTTATATATTGTTCCCAGTCATCATCTAATACTTTCTAAATATCATTGTGTTACATCCAGCTCTACTGACAATGGCCAGGGGCCTTGTGACTYGTGATACTTCTGAACCATTTAACTTTTTAGGATCAAAATTTTTGCTGATCTGTGATACAGTTGAATATTACATCTTGAATTATTCTCCCATACGGGCATGCTTGATTTAAAATAGATCTCATCTCTGAATATGTAAAATGTAATAAGAAAAATTACTTTTTACTGGACAGCACTAAGATGCAGAACATCCTTCTTCAGCTGCAGCTCTRTTGCAGTCTCCTATTACAAGTCAATAGTATTTTTATTTGAGTAACACTTCAGTTCTTTTCTGTAGAGTCATAAAAAATAAGTCCAGAGCCCACAGCAAGAATTGCATACAGCTAGGCTGCTGCTGTGCTTTAGGATCTGTGATGATGGAGATGCTACAGCCTTCCTGGATTTTCATGCCGCTCTCATCTGCTGCGTCTGCATTTACTCTGACTGGATGCTGCGGTATCAATCATCCTGTCATGTCAGAAGGCTGGAGCAGAAAGCACAGGCACACAGAGAGCTCTTTAAAATGCTAACCTRCCTAACCCAATTAAATCTTAAAAGATAGTACTTTGCACATGATTGCTGGGTTGCAGTAGCAGAATGTGCTGAACGGCAAATCAAAAGGCAGTGTTTTCTCSGTAGCAGAGAGGAGGAGGAGCTGCCGAGCTCCGTGGGGCTCGCTGAGGCGGTGCGGCGTCCCCAGGGGGGCCTGCTGTGCTSGGGCAACTCCGCTCCCTTGCAGTTCTTCCTTTGCTCCCGTTCTCGAAGGAGCTGCAGCCGTCTTTTATGCCTTCTTAATGCCACCCCTGTGTTTGCACCTCCAATTGAGTGTTCTGCATATGAGATTCATGTTCTTTATTCTTTGTTATGCTGGTTCTACCCAGCTCCCGAGGCTGCACTTCTTCGGCAACCTGAAACGGACAGTGATTTGTGTTTACATCCTTGGATTCCCTGCTGTCCTCCTGGTACYGCACCCCATGCCACTGGTTGGTTGCTCCAAAATGTTGTAGATTAGCACACTGCTGGTGGTTTTAGGCTTTGCCAAGGATCGTCGTTTCACAGTATTAGGGAGTTTCGCAATGATGTGTCCATGGACGTTGCTGTTAGTAGCAGCATTCATGAAGCTCTTGACCACCGTCGTACTAGGATGGTCCAAGACTTGCTCTGTGTCTTGGGGACACAGTTTRTTACAGTGCATTCAGCATTGGGACTGATGTCTCTCTGCATGTTCCTTTTGCTTCTTTTTCAAAGGGAAATATATGAAGGAGAATGTTTATTGATTTTCTTGTTTACTTTTTTTTTAAAAAAAGGCATGAGTTCTTCCTTGTTTAAGTTAGAGAAGACATTCAAAGAAATGTGCCTTCTCTTCAGCAGTACAATTTCTGACAGTTTTAAAGGAGAACACTGACAAATCTTTGTCCAATGAGACAAAACTGATAATAAAAGGTCAGGCCTTAAATCCATTTTTATACCACTGTTTGGTTCTCAGAAGCATTTAGGATAGACAATTCCTGCTATAGTCAAAGTTGAATATTTTTGAAAATCATACAGGTCAAAATAGCTAACTTTGAAAGTCTAACTTTGGGTTTCTGTCTTTTTTTATAGTCTTGGCAAATATAAAACTTATTTCTCTGTGATAGAAATGCTAATTTAATTGTATATTATAAAGTGCAAAATCTGTTGGAATATATTATTTGCATGTAGTTAACTAAAACCAGTCTTCTACACCTTTTGTCTGTCAGGGAACAGCGAGGGTTGGGCTGCCCCATCATGGCTGGGCAGAGGCAGGGCCTGGAGTGGGTAGGGGCAGGGGGAGCTGAGGTGACCCTTGGCGCATTGGTGTTGCAAAAGTTTTTGTGGTTGGTCTTGTAGTACGAAAACTATTTAAAATTGAGTACGTATTTGAGGTGACCCTTGGCGCATTGGTGTTGCAAAAGTTTTTGTGGTTGGTCTTGTAGTACGAAAACTATTTAAAATTGAGTACGTAGTTGAGGTGACCCTTGGGGCATTGGTGTTGCAGAAGTTTTTGTGGTTGGTCTTGTAGTACGAAAACTATTTAAAATTGAGTACATATTATAAATGCAGCGTTAGAAAATTAGCATGCATTAATGCACTGATATATTTTTCATTTGATTTTTCAGTTGCAGACAAAYGTTTTTGTTTTAAAAGGCGCTACACACAGCTTCATGAGTTTAGTAATGTGTCCTGAACAAGCTTGATCTGGAGTAGCAGAGTTCTGCACTTATGACGACGGATGTAGCGTTGTTTGAGATTAAAACTTAGGAAAGATAGAAACTGTACTGCTAAGAATGCTACAGATAGAGATAAAAGCAATCYAAAAGAGGAAGGATAATTCAAAATTGAACTATAATCTACTTTATTGTCTAAATCATCACTGGAGTATCAGTTAGATGCTCCTTCTTAAAGCTGTGCGTGATGTAGAGTGGCCTGTTGTTACACCACTGTGAGATACTTTTAAACTGCTACTTCTATCTCCTTTCCAGCTGTGTCTTCCACCTGATGCTGCAGTGACTGAATAACTGTGTAGCATCAAATCTGGAGTATCATAGTTCAGATATCACTGTAGTATCCAACAGGAAAGGCTAGGTAACAGTAAAAAGATGTATTTARACACAGTAATCTTAAAATATTTTGTAGAAGCCAGGAACAAACTGTGCATAGTTAACCTGCTTTTTCCTCTAAATATCTCGCTTATAATAATATTACAACATTATGACTTGCATCCCCACAAGGAAGTAGAGGAATATTTGACTGTATTTGTGAATGTGATTGGAGAGCTCCTGTTTTACAGATCATCATTCTTGAATCATATATGTAAAAATATTGTTTCGTATAAACTACAGTCATACAAGGTGTCCTTTGTGTTGTTACAGGCTGCTGTGTAAGTGAAAATGTCCTTTTGTGAGGCAATTTCTGTAGTTTGCAATTATGATTTCTCTTTTAAAATGACATTTGATAGCGGTGMGATGCATTGCTGGTACATCAGTCGCCGGCAAGCTTTTCTAACCCATCTAGCTATAACTGCATGTTCTCCTTTCAAATTCTACAAGTATCTCAGAAGGTCTCTGTGTACAGATATGTACCACAGATCTGCCGGTGAAACAGTAGTTGTCCTTCCCTCCTCAGCTACCAAAGCTTTACTTGTGTTTCAGTTGGATCGCAATCCCAGCTGTCCTGAGCTGGGTGAAGCTTATGTACRGTTCCGAGCTTTGACAGGATAAATGCACATTCATGGATGGTTGCCTGGCTGAATTTTGCTCTAGCTGGACGAGCGACTACTTGCAGCAGGCTGGGATGTGTCGTACATCTAAGAAGGCTTTARTACCTGTTCGTTTGCATCTCAGTACGCAGAAGGTGCCTTTGATTTTCATTTGTGCATGACGACTGTAATTTGATTTTTGGATAAAAATAGGAAATGTTTTGACTACATAAACAGTATATTAATTGAGTCTTTAGTTCAAACAAAGAATAAAAGGTTTATTTACTACTTTAAGTCCTATATTTTTACTTTTCTATACAGTCAAAAACATCCTTAGTTATATATCCTTAATGTTCAGTGGCATGAAAATTGTATGAATACGGTTAAAGGCCTTTTTTGCAATATGTAGAACTCATATAGGGTGACTTAAAAGATTGTATTTTTAGCCCCATATTTGTTCTCATATACACAGATATTACAGTACCTTATCATTCATCCATGTCAAAAAATTGTTACTTTAGTTCAGATGTCAAGATCAATACAATATTTTATACCAAGATGAATTTGTGTTCTGTRGTGTTAGATAGTTGTGCTGTGAATATGAAGGTGAAAACTGTTATATAATCCTGACATGCAAGAGGCTAGTATATTGTTTATTAACAATAATGTTTATGTAGCAAATGTTTATTAACATTTGTCATTAGTTTTAAGGAACTTTGTATCAAACAAGAGATRWTGGAGAATGATTATGCRCCTCTCAGCTAATCAAAAATACTTKGTGTCTGTGAATAATAGTAAATTATGAACTTGCATACTGAAACATGTGCCCGCTAAAAGCCAATTCAGCCCTAACTCTATGTAAATGTGTTTCCTTGTTAGTGAAAAGTTGCATAGTCCTAAGCATGATAGGTCCCGTCTGTCTTTTGATCAGCTCTGCAACTGTTTCGTTGCTCCTCACCTTCTCTTGCCTTTTCCTCTTGACACCTTTTATTCATCTGATTATATTTGTCAGTTTAAACATCTGAAGTTCAATCATACATCACCGTAGTCAACCACAATAGATTCTCTCTGTAAGCTGAGTTGGTTGTGTGGGGTGTTTTTGTTTTGTTTTTTGAGGCTGTTTTAAAACCTTATTGCTTTCATTACTGGAAATCCTCTGTTTTTTCTTTTTTTTTTYCCAGCCTAAATGTATTCATAGCATATAGCCATTTGTTATTTTGCACTTTCCCTCCTTCCAGTGTTTATTTCTGCTGAACTTATGAATAAAGTTGTATTCCAAGTCAGCCTTTGTTTTGCCACATCAAACAAAGAAAAGTTTTTTCCAGCCCTAATTCGTAATGTGTACTTGCAGTTCTCTTCATCMTTTCAGTAGTTCCTTTCTGCATGTACAATGTCTTGAACAGGTGTAATCTGAATTCTAACACTGTTTTACAAGGGTGTTGAGCACTAAACATTTATATTTGCCTCCCTCTTTTTAGAAATACATCTCCTGTTCATATTTGTTAGGATTACAGTTGTCCTTTCACAGCCTTTTAACAGCCATAGTGGACAGTTAATCCATCATCAGTTAATCTTTTTAGCCCTTTTTCCTCCTCTGCCATTTCCAACTAGTAAATTCCCAATTTATAATATCAATTATTTTTAGTTACTGCTTACTTGGCTTTCCACTTTATTGTTGTCATCACACTTCTGTTATTCCAGTCATCAAAAATTCATTCTGTTTCTCCTTGTGTTGTATTTTTGAGTTTTCTCTTTACTAACAATGCCTCTGAAATTTGTGTCTTGGAATTACTTTGAGCTTCTAATTTAGGTTTACAATAAAGAGAATTCAGTAATGACACCTGCAATAACATTTTATTTTGCACATAAAAGTGTAGGGCTAAAAAGCAAGGTTTAAGATCTGGTATAGGTTTAAGTTGGCATTTGGAGGTTAGATTGCTAAATTAAAATTGGTTTCTCTGAAGACTTAATCAGAAGTGATATCAGAATAAATATAAACCTGTATGACCAGCTCACTTTTTTCAGAGTCTAGCTTTTAAAATAAGATTCCAGGCCTTCATAATTTTTCCTTCATAATTAAATTAGAAAAAGCGTTCTCTTTCTTTTTCTTTTTTTTTATTTTTGTCTGAATAGAACTGAAATTATAGGAGCTGGTTTAGACGTGGCAATTCWTATTTGAACCAATCACCTCTGATTCTGTATTCCATATTGTTTTTTCCTGTTTGTAGGTATAAAACCACTTAAAATATGTCTTGGTTTTCACTTAGATTATTTCAGAAAACTATCAGCAGAAGAATTACTGGGTTTATTTGATTTGTAGCTCTTGCACAGGGGATGTTACTAGATACCTGTTTTTTTGAGAAACAAWATTTGGAATTGATATGGCTTTTACTTTTGCAAACAAAAATCTAGTGCTTTGAAAATGTGACTGTGTATTTTGCAGTATATAGGGATGTGGACTTTTCAGACTGTTTTTCTATTCATAAATAGTGTTTCTATAAACAGATGATCAGTTAGGGAAGCCCCTYATGTTGCATAAGACCCTACTGAATAACGTGGAATTCTTTAAATGTAAATTGAGGCAGAAAAATTTGGGGTTTGGATAATGAAAAATCTGTCTTCAATATTTCAAAAACATTTTTATCAATTTTTATCAATGTGAAATTAGATTTCCTAAATACATGTTGTTTCTTTGGGAGGATTATCTTACATTGCTCATCTCTTTCATTTGTGAAAGAACATCTCAGCRTCTCTCTCTTTTAGATGGGCTGCAGAAAGTAACGTTTTACTGGCTTTGCAATGGAAATTTTATACAGTTGTGTGGGGTGAAACTGTCTAGTTTCCATTTTGATATGAGCCACTTGTCTAACTTGACTTCACTGAAAGGTTAGCAGAAGTACATGATTCTTGTGGGTGAACCTTGGCTCAGCTTTGAACCACACATGCCTTGAGGTTTGCCAGCATGAAGTGGAGATGTGAGATCTTGAGAAGTCTAAACCTGAAGCTCGCTGCAGAACTTCGGGCTATGAACTCATGTGAACTGCAGTATGCAAAGAAGAGCACACTTCCCTGTGAGCCGTTTTCCATCTCTGCTTCTCTTGTGCAGCGTGTCCTTTATCCCATGGGCTGATTGATCTCAGAGCTRTGTCCCGGTCCCGTGTGTCAGAGCGAGGGAGGAGGATGTTCACCTTCTACTGGCCCCTTCGTTGTCTCCGTTGCCCTCAGGAGGGTTTCAAGGGCATGTGCTTTATAAATGGAATCTTCTATCTTCTTTTGAAAGTTGTTAATACACTTTTAAGAGGCACAGTCTTACCACACTTACAGCACAGTGCAAACTATAAATTTGATTTATATGGAAGTACATATTTTACTGGAGAAGGCAGTGTACCCTGGCTGCCTATAATCTGATTGCAAATTYGTAGGATTTTTTCATACTACAAATAAACTACAATAGGGAGTTTCTGAAAATGAAGAATTTTGGCAGAGTTGTGCGCCCTCCTTTCATCAGTAAATACAGCAGTATTTACATTGCTTCACAGTCATTGCTGATTAAGGATTTCAATTTTAGATTGTGATTTTTTTTTCTATTAAGCATGTTTCACAAATACCGCAGCAAAAGCTGGAGATATTTTTATGCCTTTCAAATAGAGTTTCTTCTGTTGAAACCCTTAAAGGGGAAAAAAAAGAACTGTGGGAGAATAAAAATCCTGCAASTGTGGTTTGTATATGCTATGACTTTTTCATTATTTGCTAACTTGAGGTGCTATAACTCTTTCATCCTTGGAACCAAAATTCTCCCTTGCGCGGCCACAGCAGCTCTGAGTTCAACCGAYGAGGTTCTGGCTTACGCAAACACGGCTCCCAAGAAAGGGATACATAGGCTAATTCTGGCAGGAGGAGTAGGAGCTAGCAAAGGAGGCAGTTCTGCACAGGCTGGAGAGCTGTGCAACTCATCTAAATACTCCTCATCCGAGTCCCCCAGCGCAACAGGCTAGGTGAAATTTCCTCATATGTAAATGTGATTTATCAGTTTTGGCAAGCAAACCTGTGAAAYTTGATAAATGCCTGCAGAAGACATTTAAAAGGATAGCTAGAAAGCTTTCTTGGCCTGAAATTCAACAAACTTTGAACTTATCTATATGCTGTTTAATTGATGTCTTTGTGGTGTGACATTAAAATAATACTGTGCTCTAATTCTCTAAGAAGTAAGGCTGTCTCTAACTACGGCTGAATTACAAGCTGAATAAATTAAAATTTGCAGTGCACAGTATCTTTTTTGGAGCTTTATTAAGTGGCATGATTATGCCAAAGTAGAAAAGTATGAAAATAGACATTCCTGTATAATCATTATTGTGCTGTTATCTTCCTTTTTTTGAACATTTAAGTCCAATTCCACTTAGAATTTGCACAATATTGTTCAGTTATTTTACCCACCATAGTTAAAAAAAGCATGCTGCACAGTTTGTATAGTACATCCTGAATTTTTTTCA
The DNA here is from genome assembly GCF_003343005.1 of Rhea americana. NCBI lineage: Eukaryota > Metazoa > Chordata > Aves > Rheiformes > Rheidae > Rhea > Rhea americana. The sequence goes on along the minus strand of NW_028185038.1, from coordinate 2,358,157 downwards.
GACTACAGCAAGCCTAATAGAGGAAATAAGTCATATATTTCAACATCATTAATTTTCACAATTTACTCAGTCAGTGGAGTAGAGTTTTAAATGCGTTGTAAGCTAATGCTGGTCTGAAGAAAGTGATACTGACACAAATGATGCCTGTTTTTAAATAATATATATTAGCAAATATTACATTTAGATACAAATCTGTTGTTGTTTATTCCATTCTTTGTGACAGTCACGATCCCTCTACCATTTATCTCCATGGGACTAGGCTTTGGGTAAGTCTGCCTGGAATACAGCTAGCAGAAAGCGGGAGACTGACTGCCCTTCGGAGGTGGGGGTTAATGACATCTGAAGTACCTGATGGTCTGCTCAGTTTGGCCGTTGCCTTTTGGCCTGTGGAGGAGCAGAGTGCGGTCATCACCCCGCGCTCTGCCCCGCTCCTGCCCCAGCGCGGGTGGGCAGGAGGTGGCTCTGCTSCCCTCGCTGCCCTCCCCTCGCTGGAGCCGGCAGCTGGTGCGAAGGGTCCATCACGCTCTCTGCAGCACCTCTGCTGTCTTGCCTGTCGTTTGTAGTAAAATCAGCAGGTGGGGAAAAAAATCAAACACATGTAAATCTGCTTTGTTGGTCTAAAATGGGTAGGGTTAGAGAGTCACCTCCTCTGGTGAATCCCTTTTTATTCGTCAGAAATAAGTAAAAACTGATTCCCTGCTAGTGACCTGAAGTTATCCTTTTTTGTTCAGGCTCGATGAACCTGAGTATCCAGGATTTTCCATGTAAGGAATGAGGACCTTGATTATTTGTCTAGACCACAGAGGTCCACTTCCCGTGGTCTCTGTGCGCCTCCTGACAGCAGCTAAGATGTAAGCAAAGAAATGATCAGTTGCCTGGAAAAGCTGAAAGAMTCACTGGCAACTCAGGTACTTCATACTACATGGAAAGGATAGGGGATATACATATCCATGGGGGAACGTACTACATGGGGAAGGACCCTTCTGTAGAGAGATCTGCAATTGAACACTCTGAGAATGCTACCTATGACTTTATTTCCAGGAACAAAAAGGCTTTTTGTTATCAATTTTGCTATTTTTATGATTATTTTTGGAAAGTTTGAACTAGTAGTCTGGTTATTGCAGTTTTAGGAAGACACTAGCCCTCACATCTGTTTTTAAGAGTCCAACTGTGCACACACTGACTTGGTGATTCATATGCTGACCTTAATTGGTGTTACAGTACCCCTTGACAGTGTGCAAGCTGTGAACATGCACATGAAGTATAACAGGATCCGTGCTTGTCTGCTTGTCATGAAGATATAAAGCTTGTCAGCCTTCTTACAGTTACCTTTGCTTGTCAGGTACTGCAAACAAGGGTCTTCAATGTCATGAAGTATAGAAGATACTGTTATCCATCAGCAAGATTTAATTGGTTAGTGTGAGATCTGAATACTAATTGTACTTAACACAACCTATCGGAGAGACTGAGGCTGAATTTGGCAATGTATTTTTAAACTAGACCTCACAGCCAACTTAACTGTCATTTTGTGTGTATATATTGATCTGTTGATTAAATGGGAATAAGATTAAAAGCCATTGGAGTGAAGTATTATCAAAAGTTTTCATCTTCATGTTTTATCAATGATATTCCATTCAAGAACTGTGGGAATTCTGTTGTTTTTWAATTGATTTTTTTAAAAAATGATTTCATAGMATCAGTAAGGTTGGAAAGGATTTCCAGTAAAGAACGCAGAAAAAAGTGCTCACTAATTCTGGTTAACCAATAGATTTGCACCTCTTTGATTTTAATGGAAGATGAGATTTACTTTTAAGTAAACGGCTTACTTAGAGAGAAAGGTTTCTTTTTTAGTTTGAAATTAAGTATTTTCTGAATTGGAATGAAAAAGCACAAAACAACTGGAATATTGTCATTACTGCAGAGCTAAAACATTCCTCTGTCTAGAAAGAAATATGATAATAGCTGACTATTCTCTTTGTTTGAGTGACCATTGCAGGAAACAGTCTCAAGGGACAATAGGACAAGACAACAGCCACCTTGCTACACTGCAGTTTGGTGTAGGGACAGCGTCCTGTCCAGGTTCCAGCTCAAAATAGCCAGAATAGTGCAGTGAAGTGGTTACCTTCCATGGTTATGCTTCTGTAGAGGCTACTTATTTGGGTTGTATTTGGGCTGTGCAGCGTTCCTGTGACTATACCTTGAGGGACCCTTGTTTGGMGAGTTATCTTCAGGACTGCACACAATGTGAGATCAGAGTCAAAAAATGTGGTTCAGTAAAAATACTACTTTTAATTTTGTTGTGAGATGGATGACAGTTTGTTACCTGGAAGCAGGGATTTGGATTTGAGAAGGCTGCACAGTAGGATCTAGCACGCTAATGTTTTTGTTTCATGAAAGAACATTTGTCTACCAACACAGGTTTGCAAGGAGGAAGAGGAGGAGGTCCTCTCCTTCTTCGATCTTTAGCAAATGTATTGTAATATGCTTACTGCTTTGTCCTCTGATACAGAAATGACTTCACAGATCTTCCCACACTGGAAGGGTATCCATCCATCCCTTGTTTCCTGCTTCTGTGCTTAGTTGAGCTATATCTGGCACCTAGAGACTATGCTTGTGTTTAATTTTGGTTTACATTGAAGTTGGAAATACATCTAGAAAAGCCCAGTTAATAAGTATGTATTTCATTTTTGGCCTAGTAATTGTTGAATTCCAAGCTTATGAGAGCTATCTTTCCCTGACATTATTTAATATGAAGATAATTGTTTTACTTTTGTCTGTGGATTGATAGGAACAGTGTTACTGTCACCAAAGGTGGTAGTCTAAAAATAGACAGACGTGTCATGCTAAGAGAAAGACATGGGCAAGGGAAGGTGCCTAACTATCATTGCCTACTGAAGGTTTGGATAGCTGAGTAAGGAGGACAGAAAGAGCAAAGGAAGCATCTCTGTTCAGAGGGGCAGGTGAGACCACACTGCATATTCAATGTTTAAAAAGAAAAAGAGTGTATCTGGTATTTCATCACCATTTCCTACTCCTAATTGGAATGACACTACAGTTTGTCGAACTGCTTTTGTCAGTCACTGCAGCTGCTTCATTTTCCTCTCTTCTTTTCTTTCCTGTGTTGTGCAAAAGATCTGAAGCAAAATTCAACCGTGGGCCCAGAAATGCTTAAACATATGAGTAATTTTATCCCTTGAGTAACTGTTTCTTAAAACTGTTGCAGTTATCCATATTGAGAAAGGTAACAGTTAGGACCTGATCCTGCAAACATTAAAAAAAAGAATTTAAGGTATGTATGCTCTTAAATGTTGTGAAGAAACAATAAATAAATGAAAAAAAGTTGAGAGATTATATTTTTGTTAAATAATCTGAGACCTTTTTTGCTGAAGATGCATCTTGCCTGGCTGAGTAAGTGCTATAAAATTTTGTTCTGAGTGATGTTTCTGCCTGCGTAGACAAATTTTTTCCATTTATCAGATAGCCAAACCTTTTCTGCTAATTTTTATCCAAAGACTAGCACAAAAGGGATGAAGACTCTTAGTCCACCTAATTTTCATRTTAAATACACTTACATATTTTTTTCAGCAGTTTAATGAAACAAAATGATTGCACCAGTGGTTACTTTGTAGTTTCAGTGAAGCACATGAAAGGGGAATCAGACGGATTGGTATGGTCTTGTTATTACAAAGAAATACTTTTTCTRGTGGGTGGATTTATAACTATAATTTATATATTTTTTATCCATGATTATTTGTAATGTTTCAAGAAATATTCTTGTGTTTGAGGGAATGAGTCTTTCCTAGGTATTAGCAGACTGTTCCACAAGTTGAAGCCTTATAGGTTATGCACACAATTAAGTGCATGTGGACCCACCACTGGGAAGTTTACAAACCCAGTTTTGTTTGTAGCCCCATGAAAGATAGCTGAGGGTGGAAAGATGGGGTCCCATCAATTCTGTTTGCATCTAATTGTTAGGTGTTTTGTCTCATTCATGAAGAATGAATAAAATAGAGAAAATAATTATTAACTTGGGTAGATTACATACTTTAAATCCTGTGGGGTCGAATCCTGGTGCTGGTTGTACACATTAGCCACACAGTTTGCAGATTTCATGAACCCAGGCTTTTATGACTTTTCATTAGTCTTGTAATGGACTCTTCCTGAGACTGTAATAGGTTTACTGACTTAGATGAAGAAGAAAATAGGCAGTGCTAATTTAAATAGAAACCTGACTGAGATCAATCCTCAGCTAGGCTGGAGCTCAACTGCCTTTCTCTCATAAGCTTGGATTTGTGCTGTCCTGGTGTATGCTCAGATAACTTAGCAGAGAARGCTCTGTTTAGCATAGCCTGCTTGCAAGAATGCATTAAGCCAGTGAGTATATTGTGCTTTGTCCTTCCTTCCTTCTGACTCATCTGTTGTTAAAGGAGAACTTAGATTGGTCTGTGTCTAGGGTTTCCCCTGTGTAAGCAGGGAGAATAATCAAATAGGCTCAGTTAATTAGTATTTGTGAGTTGCTCAGACTTTGCAGAGATAAGGTCCATAAAAATGCCAAGATCCAAAATAAAAATGATTTACATGAAGGCCACAATCCTTTCTGTCCTTTGTCAACATTTATCCTGTATAGATTATTGTGGTTTCATAGGAATATAAGATATTTCTGCAACTTTTCTCTTTGGAAGAATTTAAGGCTCTTTATCATGAATTAGTTAATTTTCACAACATCTTCTGAGATTGATATATATTTTTTCTGTTCATTTTAACACCTTTAGAGATTAAACCACAATGTATGCATGTAAGTTGTCCATGGGAAGCCTGTACACAGCTAATAATAGAGCATGAGCCACTGTAGTCCTCTATTTAACAGCACAGTAATATTTTGCTTAGACTTATGTGGAGAGAAATTAATAGTATTACATATACGCATTGCTAGTAAAGAAAGTTTAAGGAGAACTRTAGCATGTGGAAAGTGTGTGCAGTTAGAGATTTGCCTAGAATTTATTTCTGTGCTTTTTTTGCTTACTTATAGTCTAAAAAAAAAGCCTAAGAGGCCATAATTCCAGTGCTAGAATTTCATGCTGACATGTTTGTCCATAATGTAGGTTCATAGGTTCTGTAGAATAGTTCAGATACGTATTTACTAGCAGACAGATGGAAAGTTTTCAGAGACGCGACCAGTCCTACAAGGCTTTGTATATTCCTTTCTCAGGTGCACTGTCCCATTAAGATCCACCTGTACTCTGTACACTCTTTGAGGCCTCATGCGGTTCTTAGTATGTGTGACTACTGCTGCAAGTTGGCATCCTCTTGACTCTTACAACCTCAGTATTCACCAAACTGGTATTAGGATGTTAGAAAATGGCAAGAGATAGAGCAGGACTCATGTAAAATGCAGCAGGGAGAACAGGTCCGCCTGCTATTTGTCTTTGCTGCTAGCTGTCCCATTTATCTCATGGGTCGTCTTGATCTCTCAGAGGCTTGGTACAGAACCGATAAACTTGCGTCACCAGGCTGGTCCAGGCTCATATGGTCAGCATAACTTATGGGACTGGATATGAGGTGATGACCTCACTGACTGGTAATTTCTAAAAGTGCAAGATAACTTTCATGGCTGAATGTGATAACTTGCCCTTGACTTGAGAAAGGTTGCATATTTGTTTATCGTTCTGAATCTTAGCCCAGAAGCAGAAAGGTGTTGTATTCTGGCCGTACCAAGCTCATGCCAGTCTGTAGCATGGTAGTTCTGCACCAAGAAGTCTGCATGGTTGCGATGGTCATTACAGTATGAGAGCTCATCCTCTACATCATACTTCCCCCCTTGTTGATATCTCAGACATCATGACAGTCTTCACGAGGAATGTCATGCCCAACTCACTGGAGGCATTGCAGAGACAGTCTTACCAATCTCGTGTCCGTTCCATGGCCTTACTGATTGCTGAAAGTGGCTYCCAGCTGTCTGAGGTCTGTATATTCCAGAATTCTCCAGGCCCATAAATGGAATAAACATATACTGAGGATACGTACATAATTTGCCTCTATCTGACAAATCCTAATGAATTAYGGCACTCACAAGGACTACAGTTGTACCCTCAACTCTTACGAGGTGCCTAGTGTAGGAGCCTCTGAATGCTTAAGATTAGCTTTGAAAAGAAACTGTTCAGCCCATCCTGCCCTCAGAAGATGTCTACCCTTTAATTACAATTAGCAAAAGTGATTTTATTCTAGAGTTTTTCCAAGCAAATGCTTTCGCTCTTTCCCAGTGTTGCTAGTTTGACTACTAGGCTATTGACAATATAAAGAGCTTTCTCTGTTCTAATCTGAATACTTTCCTTGCAGATACAGTGTTATTGCTGCACTTTCATATCCCATAAGCATTGAGCAGGCCGGCCAGCTTGTAAGGGTGTCCTACCAGCGATAAGAGGAGAGACATAAAAGTAACTTGTGGCTTGGGTAGGATGTGGACATGGAAATTAGGAAGCTCYCTTTAGTGCTGGTAATCAAGCTCAKCTGCTTGTGCTGGTTCTGCAAGTGCTGCGGTATTGCCAGCTGCTCGTTAGGTGGGCACTGCTGTTCCTCTAATTGCAGTCTGCCTTGGCATTCTCCATGCAGTAATRTTTTCTAGGGCTGGTGGAAGTACTCCTAGTCCTTTTCTGTGCTGTTGGGCAGGTTCTGCAAGTTTTGRTGGCAGCACATCAGGAGAGGTCTTCCACTACAAGAGCAGCACAGTGAGCTCATTCTGCCCWCCGTCTGAGAAGACTGGCTGTAGGAAACCTGGGACGGGCTGTCATTACTTGCAGTGTTTGCTTGTGTGCTGCCTGGGGCAGKGGGCTCTGCCATGCTCGCCTGCAGGTTCCTGCTGGATGAATGTGCGTACCTGCGCATACCAAAAGCTGCATTGGCTGCACGTGCTGTAGCAGAGCGCATATCAGCTGAACCAGCAGTGTTTYCTCCAGGACTTGAGGAAAGGGCTGTGAGAAGTCTGAGTCTCAGAAATGTGCTATCTCCTGCAGCCGCTCTGCTGCTGGGTACCACCCGTGCACGGGGATTTTCTGTCATGGTTACCTTTGAAGATGCTCCTAGAGAGCAGCGTATGTGCAGACCACGGAGCTAAGGTTGTATTAGGAGGAAGGCTGAACAAAGAAGTAGAGTAGATATTAATGCATAAGGATGAAGGTAAAGAGGACAAGTGGAAGATTATGCCTGTGTTTTGAGATTAGTATAAAAAGCTCTGCCAAATTAGGCTTTTATTTCCGTGGCACTTCACAATTAAATTCATATGTAATTCATGTATAACATGGCCTGCTTTACAACTGACTAAATATTTTTATGAGGTGGCAGATACTTTCAAATCATGTAACATTTTGATGTGGGTATATAGGATTATATAGGAGTCACTAACAAATCCATTATTAAATTAGCGTGTGTTTAGCTGGATGTGTGCAACGCCTGTGTTGGCAGATTTTCATGCTTTGATTCTGTCTCAGGAAGTAGCTTGGTGTCTAGAGCAGTGAGTAAAACCATTTGATGCATAGTATATCTGCTCAGAGACAGCATCTATTCAGGATTTTGTTTGTTGTAGCATTGAGACATATGTAGTGAAGTCTATACTGGAAAAGGCATAAAAGGTTCCCAAACTTGAAATGAAGTATRGTGCAAGGGATTTTTTTGTTTCCAGAAGCCAAACTGAGAAATATTTTTTTTCTTGACACTGACTTAGGGATTAGACTCTAGCCCTAGTAAATGTCTTTATTTTTTTCTCAGATTAGTGTTAATATGTAGTTGTGCATTTGACATTTCCTATTTACCAGTTATTTTTTGACAGCATGATATTATTGGGAGAATCTGGATCACTAGCACAGGAACACCTCTCTTTCAGGGCACAGATTTGGTATATTTGCATGATTGTAGCAGCACATAGAAGTTCTGAATAATCAATCAAGCTTCTGAATATAAGATTCAAAATTTTTTTCTCTTGAAGGGCATTTTACTAGCTGTCATTTCACATAGGGAGTAATTTTTAAAACTAAAATGAGAATATGTGGTGAAGCAAGGTACATTTGTTTCCATTCAATTGGAAAATTTAATTTTGAAGTATAATTAATCTATTACCATTTTTTTTTCTGCTGTTCATTAATTTGTAGAGTTTTTGATATATCTGGATGTGGTTTTCTAAATAGAATCTTGGCAGATTTACATTGCAAGCTAGTTTTTACTGCTATTCGTTAGCTGACTTTTCAAAATAGTATAATCGATACCTGTCATAGCATAAATATATGACCCTTTTGAGTTGCCCAAGTGGCTATGCTTTCTACTCTGAAATGAGTATTAAATTCTTAAGGGAATCAGAAGGTCAAATTAACATTGGCAAACTTTGCATCTATCAGTTTGTCTATGTGTTTTAGAAATATTGAATGTTTTTAGAGGTTCATTTTTCATAATTTTCCTTGTAAGGCATCTGGGGACTTTTTTTTCCCTGATAATGCAATACTGAAAATTATTAGATTCTGCTGAGACAAAATTACAGCATGACTTATGAATACGCAGCAATCAATGAATGTTATTGAATGAGATGTATGACTTCTGTTACAGAAACTTAAAATAATCTGCTTAAGTATCACATGTGCCTGGGCAAAAAATTGAAAATAGCTGAACTTCCACAAAAATGAGTCTAACATTAAAACAACATCTAGAAAATGGCATTGTTGAAGAAGCTCTTTAAAACACTTATGATTGATGTATTGATTATAACTCTAGAATAAACGAAGAAATGGRCTGGATTCTTCATTTTTATTTTTTTTTAATGTGATCTATGGTTTCCCACATTTATTTTATCTTTGACAAGGCTGATATTTTTTCCTGCTTACTTTTGAAGGTGTTAGGGTTATTTGTTTGCAATAGGCAAAATTAATCAGTTATTAAAAAAAAAGGTAAATTAATTAAATTACAACTTTTTAAACTTCTCAGTAAACATTGCTTGTGGTAATATATAACATATTTTTAGATGTTACCCAAATATAAGAAGCCGTTTTGGTATTATTCTGTTGTATGAGTGCATTTGTGGGTAGATTTAGTGGATTCTGGTTTCTGACATTGGTTTCTGACAAACTTCATGTTGTTGGTACAAATGTTGTGATATTAACTATGGGGTGATTAGTAATCTAATAGCAGTAATTGTAGTTTAGCCTAGGTATTTGAAGTATTGTTTTGCTTCTGTCGCATGTTATCTTAGAATGAATATTTCTCTTTCTCTGCCAAAACATGAACTCTACAGCTCTTATGAGAACTACGTTCTGTAAATGTCTGAGGGGAATCTCAGAAGCATCTTAAATTGTGATTACTAGAGGTTTTTGGTGGTAAGTGTTAATATTAACCATTTAAATGATATACCACGTTCTTGTTAACCATTTTTTACTGGTTGAACATTAGAGTAGTTTATGGGATAAAGATCTTCTGCACTGAGATTGTTCATATATGAACTATTATGCTTAGTGAATAGTGTTAGACCAGTAATGCAGAAATTAAATATTATAATTTTAACAGCAATATGTAAATACAGAGCCATTTGGCTTGGATTTTTGTTTCTTCTTCGTCTTTATAACATGATAAAAAACAAAATCAAAATGCAGTACCCCATGTATTTTCCAGGTGTTTTAAACACATTATATGAAAATGTCTTGGTTGCAAAAAATGTAGTCAAAACATTGGGCATTGTATTGAATATTTAACCAATTCAGAATTGCAAAGTTTTAGTGATACTGAAAATATTCCAAAGATATGAATAGTATCAAAAGCTACAAAACATAGTAGCCCACAGAGGTGGTGGAGTCTCCTTCTCTGGAGATCTTCAAGGCCTGCCTGGATGCAACCCTGTCTACCATGCTCTTAAGTGACCCTGCTGAGCAGGGAGGTTGGACTAGATGATCTGCAGAGGTCCCTTCCAACCTTACCGATTCTATGATTCTATGATAGAAAACACAAATAGATTACACCATGTGATTATTTTAATTCCTTTTTTTGTCAAGAAGAAATAAACTGWTATCTGAGATACCACAAACAATATATGCTGGTAAAACATAAGCGTGGAACAGTTCCTTAGAATCATGCCCAGTGAGGTTGAAGTGAAGGAATTAAGTGTGAATGTACTGTTTATTAATAAAGGAAAAAAAAATAAAAAGAAAGCAAAAAGAGCCTGTGTAGAGAAGATTATCATTTAGATGTAACATTTATGCTGTGACTTTTTCCTTTTTATAACTATGTATTTTTTAAACTACTGAACAAAATGGTCTTGTTTAATTTTTTCTTTTACTCTCATTGACATAGTCAGAGCAAAATGATTTTTCTCTTAATAGAGCCTAACAATCCTGAGTCTAACTTACTGCCTCTCTTTCTCAACTTGTCATCTCTGTAATGGGACAAGGCGGTTGGCTTTAACAAATTCTTGTTTTATTGCTTACTTATATCTTTTTGTTGTTGTTATTATGCACAGTGGCATAGAATTGCTGATCAAACTGTTGTGTTGAATAACATCATGAAATTGAAAGTTAGTGTGTTTCACAGTTTGAAACCAATAAAGAGCTGCAATATTTCTGTTCACATGACTGCACTACTACTGAGGTTTTGGGAATCTTCTTCTGTATTTATTAGTATGCTACATTGAGAGTAGGAACTTGTTATTGTGCTGTGTGATATCTACAATTTTAGTGTGATATATTATGAGCACATGATTATCTCATTTATCTTAATTGCATAAGCATTACATTGCCAAAGTAAAAACATGTATTTATAAAGCCAGACTGCATTCCTGAGGGCTTGTCAGAATATTCAGTACCATATTACATCTGTATCTTTCTAACACAGAGCTTATGACATGTGTATAAAATATTTTTTTTGTCTTGCTGATATGAGGACAGTTCATATTTTGAAAGGAAATCAAAAGAAATTATAGAAAATAGAGACAATACGGAAAACTTTAGAGAATTCATGGTTACTTCTCTAAATATCCCTGAAAATACGTTATTTGAATTCTAATTTACATTGATCTTTTTTCTGCAGCATAAATGTATTTCAGAAGATGCTGATATAATTAAAAGATTCTRTTATCCATTTGAGACTTGTAAAATTGTTACTCCTAGAAATTTTATTGAAAGAAATGGAATTTAGTAAAGCAAACAAGTCTGGTTAGAAAAATGCTATGAAAAATAGGAACTCCTTTAAAATGATCTATTTCTTTGTCTGGAAAGCAAATGGAGTAATTCATTGGGCCATCAGAAAGATCTTGGARGCCTTATTTAGTGTTTGAAAGAAATCTATTGCACTATTTTCTGATTAGAAGGCGTTCTCTTAAATTTCCCTTCTAAAAGTCGTTACTTTATTGCATAGAAATACAAAGAAAAAATGCATACCGTATTGTTATTGGATATAATGAAAACAAATGTTTGAATTTGTCATCTTACTCAGCAAAAAATAGATGAGTAACATTATATATRGCAGTGAAGGGCGATAATCAGATATCACTGAATTTGTCTCACTATCTGAGAACTTTCCCTGCTGTTTTTGGTGAGGATCTAAAAAGTCTAAAAAGATTTCCTAGAGATGTTTTTGCTGCTAATTTCTTCTGTCCTACAGCCAAAATGCATTTGTCAAAGGACACAAGAAATAGTAGATTTAGCTTCTTGAAATTTGACAACTTTTTATTTTGAGTAAAAATCCCTTTTATAATAACTTCATTTGAGACGTATTCACAGAATCACATACAGAGTGGTTTAGGTTGGAAAGGATCTCTGGAGATCATCTATTCCAACCCTGCCCCTGCTCAAGCAGGGTTGCCTAGATCACATTGCCCAAAGTYTCCGTCAAGGAAGGAGACTCCACAACCTCTCCGGGCAACCTGTGCCAGTTCTGTCACCCTCACAGTAAAGAAGTTTTTCTTCGTGTTTTAGAAGGAATTTTTTGTGTCTCAGTTTGTGCCTGTTGCCTCTCTTTCTATCTCTTGGCACCACTGAGCAGAGTCTGGCTCCATCCGCTCTGCACTTTCCCTTCAGGAGATCCCTTCTCAGTCTTCTCCATGCTGAAGAGACACAGCTAATTCAGCCTTTCCTCATAGAGGAGATGCTGCAGTCCCTTAATCATCTTTGTAGCCTTATGCAGGACTTGCTGCAGTAGCTACATATCTCTGTTGTACTAGGGATCCCAACACTGGACACACTACTCTAGATGTGGCCTCCCCAGTGCTGAGCAAAGGGGCAGGATCACCTCTCTCRACCTGCTGAGGACACTCTTCCTAATGCACRCCAGGATACCATTGGCCTTCTTGGCCACAAGGGCACACTGCTGGCTCATAGTCAATCTGTTGTTCACCGGAGCTCTCAGATCCTTCTCTATAGAGCTGTTCTCCYGCAGGCCTGCCCCCAGMCTGTACTGGTGCCCTGAGTTTCTCCTCCTCAGGTGAAGGACTTTGCACTTGCCCTTGTTGAACTTCATGAGGTTCTTTGTTCATTTCTCTGACCTGTCCAGGTCTCTCTGAATGGCAGCACAGCCCTCTGGTATATCAGTCACTCCTCCTGGTTTTATATCATCAGCAACCTTGCTGAAGAGGCACTCTGTCTGTTCATCTAGGTCATTGATGAAGAAGTTGAACAAGAGTGGATCGAGTACTCATGCCTGAGGGGACACTGCTAGCTACAGGCCTCCTGCTAGATTCTGTGTCACTGATCACAACTCTCTGAGTTCTACCTTTCATCCAATTCTCAATCCACCTCACAGTCTGCTCATCCATCCCAGACTTCCTGAACTTGTCTATGAGGATGTTATGGGAAACAGTGTTCAAAGCCTTACTGCAATCAATGTAGACAGCATCCGCTGCTCCCCCCTCATCTACCCAGTCAGTCATGCCATCATAGGAGGCTATCAGATTGGTTAAACRTGATTTCCCCTTGGCGAATCTATGCTGACTACTCTTGATCGCCTTCTTTTGGTCCACATGCTTAGAGATGGCATCCAGGATAAACTGCTCCATCATCTTTCCAGGGATGGAGGTGAGGCTGACTGGCCTGTAGTTTCCTAGATCCTCTTTCTTGCCCTTGCTGAAGACTGGAGCAAGGCAAGGTCTTCCAGTCCTCAGGCATCTTTCCTGTTCTTCATGATCTTTCAAAGATGATGGAGAGCGGCCTAGCAATAACATCTGTCAGCTCCCTCAGCAGTCATGGGTGTATCCTGTTGGGGACCATTGACTTGTGGGTGTCAAGTTGACTTAAATGATCTTTAACTTGATCCTCCTCAACCAAGGAGATCCTTTGTTTTTCCAGAGGAGTCAAAAGGGACAAAAAGCAGTGGCAAAAGTTGTATTGATACAAAGATGAATTTGGAGACCTCACTGTCCTTTGCTCTAGCATGTTTAGGGTCTGCAGAGAGGTTAATGTCCAGGGGTTAGTTCTGTTACTTCTGTGGAAATKACAAAATTTAGGTGAGATGTGCAGAATTAGAGAGACTGCTGCGTATAGATGACAGGCTGATAAAAAGGCAGGATCTGGGGAATAGTAACTGAATTAAACTCCTAATAGCCTCTTCCTCATTCACAGCCAGTGCAGGAAATAATGGCTGAGTTTCTTATTTATGGAAGAATTCCTCTTATCTTTACTCTTTTACTATTTTTTTGTAGGAACTGACATTCAACTTACAGAATAAGATATTTTCAGTGTTGACATGTAGCTGTCTATATGACCTATGTGACTTAAGTGTCTAAACTCTTAYTATAGTCAGTGGAGATCTGGTCAATACAATCAGTGCAGTCTAGGGAATTATTAACTCATTCTAAAAGAGAAACCTCTATTCAGTTGGCTYAATCTATAAATTTAATCCTACCCTGAGTATATGGTATATTTCCAGTACTTCCACTGATATATTGAAGAAGATCTGGGAACAGTGAGAAGGGAAATCAAAAAAAAGAAAGAACTGGACCCCCTAATTTTAGGCACTTTAACATCTACAGAGGAGGTGTCAACTCGTTTGTGCAAACTCAACTACAAGGATTTCTGTATAGTCATTGGGAAAAACAGCTAAGACRTGCATGCTCATCAAGCTCCAGCAGAAGTGACCAAAAGTGAATATGAGGCACAGGCCATATATCAGGCACCTCTCTTCTTTTGAGATGCCTGGCACTAGCGTACCTCTCTGAAGTGTATGAGCAGAGCAGTGGCAGCTTGACAGCTTTGGGAAGAAGGGTTTCTGCCTGTGCACTGAAGTTGCTTAGAGCAACTTACTGTTCACTCTCCTCAGCCTGGGAAGGTTGAATCCAYGTTGTGAAAGAGTGACCCTCCACCATCACCATTATGGTGTTTTTKGGGGGAAAGGTGCCCCTTGTTCCTGGCAGAGTTGAACTCCAGTGCAGGTAGGGATTTAGGAGTTTGGGGGAACAAAACAAACCTACATATAGATAACCGCTAGAGTTCAGTCCAGTGGTTCAAGCAGTCTTTTGAAGCAACTATAATGAACTTTCATTCCTGATCCTTTGATGTTCATATGCAACACATTAGTCATTGCATAAAATATACAAGTTGTTCAGGGCTTGGTTGTGATGACAGTTTGTAGAATTCATATTTATAGGAAGTTCGGATGCGTATAGAATATGCGTCATTGTGTACCTTACTACTAGTTAGTGCTTTTCTAGTAACTATTAATAGAAAGCTTAATATTTACATTCCAAATTATATAAATATTGAATAGTAGTGTCTTTATTTGTTACAATAATAAGCACAGTTCTTATCTTAGATAGAATTAAACTACTGTAATAGAAACATTTGTAACTGCTTCAATGAGAGACAAGTATTTAAATTGGCTTGTCCAGTAGATTAATATTTAAAGTTATTATTCAGCAGCAGCACAGGGGAAAAGTTCAGTATACTCCACTGAATTAGAAAAACCTTTTGGCTAAACTAAGTACAACTTACTGGAATTGACAACTTAACTGTTTTTCTATTAGTGTCATGCTGCACTTTACTCATATGCAAACATGCAATTTCCATCTTTCATCCATAGTATTCTTTTCTTTTTTTCTAATGYGCCAACCAAGTGTCGAATACCACAATCAGTTATTTCATTGTTTATAAGTAATCRCACCCTTAGCATTTACAGGCCAATAAATGATGTACAGGTTTTTCTGTCACTTTGATGCATGTGTTCTAACTTGGAAGTAGCTACATGAGGCAGTTTGGTACAGGTGTGGAGTCGATGCATTATGGTAGTGTAAATGCTGCAAAAGAGATCCTGGTGCTACTAACAGGACTGTAACTAGTACTTTCTTATGAGTATCAGGTCTGGGCAACTTCACCAGAATTAYGAGATTTTTTGGGCAGTTCCTTCTCTTTCACTCTCAAGCATAGAGCACCACTCCCTAAAGGTTAAATGAAAAGTAGTTTGGTGCTTATGGTAAGTTGATGCTACGTTGCAAGCATAGAGTTACTGAAAAAGCTTTTCCAAACTTATTTTGTTACATTTTATACTGCTTGTGTAKTCTTGTAAGAGTTCTGTTACTGAGGCTAGTGTAATTCTGAGTTGTTTTCACAAACCRTCCTTTTTATCTAGACAATGTTCTTGTGCCCTGTGACACAATTTAACCCAAAGATTCGGTTTAATAAATGTTTGTTACAAGTGTTAGTTATAAATGTCAATTATTTCATCTGAGATTTTCTTCTGCTGTAACAATAATTAGTACATGACATGTTATGCTCAAAATATCCTTCCTGGCAAAAGGAACACACCATATACAGGAAGCCAAGAGTTTATTGCTGATCTAATCAAAATTTTAGCAATCTAAGTAAAAGACAACAAACAGTTCATTTTCAAAAATACTAACATAGAGTCTAAATTATTACAGAAAAGCCTCATTAATAGCAATACTCTTAGAATTGTTATACAGGAAAAGTCGGTGATTTCTGTTGCCGTACCTGCCCTTCCAGTGTCACTCTGGGTCCGGGGGTTGAGAGTGTCGGTCGTCCTCCGGCGGGAAGGTGGCAGGAGAGGTCAGTGTGAGCTTCCTGCCATCTTTGCTGGGAGGAGTTTGATGCTGGTTGGAGTCCTTCCTCCTCAGCCTTGGAGTGCACTTTTGGGTATATTTATGTGCC
>NW_028185038.1:2209678-2341869 GCF_003343005.1 Rhea americana | reverse complement strand
GCCGCGCGGCCGGCGCGGGAGTGCAGTTTTGATTTCGGGGGTGTCTTTGAGTTATGAGTTCCCTGAGTTCTTGAAAATCAAACTACTGTCCATAAGCATCTTGCTTAAAGGTGTTTGTAAAGGTTGGCCAAAGTTCATAGCTAATTTGCCTCATAATAATTAATTTGGCTTCTCATTGAGACTCTGGTCTTGTGGACTTATTTCATTTTTAGTTTTTAACAAATCTTTTTCCATTTATAGGGTTTTCTGTCTTCTCAGGGCAAGGCTCAGAGCCTTCTCAGGCTCTTCTGACATGAATCTAAGAAAAAAGAGAGTGCAGTAAAGGGTAGGGCAGAAGGTGAAAATTAARCGAAGCTGTCACAGACTGAAATCCAAACTCAAGCATGTTGTGGTTTACAGGAATACATGTCATCTTTTTGTGCGGAAAGTTGTTAAACTAGTTTCTAAGGAAAGTAACCAGTGTGGCTATTGAGGAGATTCCACTTYTCCTACTCATAAGAGATGTCCCACATGTGTTCAGCGCTTCTTCATAGTCATGAGTATAGGGCAGGTTGTGATTCACCCCAGTGGGTGGCCGAGGAGGCCGGCACGTGTCTGTTCCCAGGGGGACTCTGACTGTTTCAGAAGTACATGTTCCATGGCAAGTTTTTGTCTCCCAACTAGCGATGACACTGATGTACAGAATGAGGAACCGGATTGTTTGGAGGGAGAGAGATTGTCTTTGTCTAAACRATTATAACAGTTACACACTCAGCACATTAGGTTTGACAAGGTAGAACTGAGGCTAGGTGAAATGATTGGTGAGCAAACTCATTTGCTGTGAGTTACCAGTGTTACAGTGTAGCAGAAATGATGGAAGACCAGAGTAACTTGAATCCTCCTACTTGTATCCTGTAGTTGGTTGTTTGGTGGTATCTGGTTAGGATATTAGTTATTTTCAAGTAATTTGGAGGTCAGGAACTAGAACATATGAGAAGCATAAGAGAAGGTACAGAAGAAAAGGGAAAGACTTGCGGTCACATGAGTTGTGGAAGGTGTTGGACTTGCACATTAGCATCCGGAGTCCTTTGCTACAAGGAGTGAAATGTTAAAGGCGAGGGTCCTTCTTCATCTTTGTCTGTCAGGAGCACTTTGATATTGACATTGATGGTTTCTTCTTCCTCACTCTAGGTCACTTGGGACCTTTTTGGCCTGTTTACTGTTGTGTATTACACCTTTTTATTTATTTTTTTTCCTTTTTTCCTCTGTGGTCTGCAGTTCCACATTGCATCTGAATCTATTGYGTGTGGAATGTCCTGCATATTGGATACTTGTTCTTTTTTCTCTTCGTTACCCTTGCAACTGATTTTGCCCAGGTCTGCATTTCTCTAAGTGACCATTGGTGGTGTTTCTCAGTCCTGGGGCCTCCACTGCTCACTTTCTCATCATCTCATGCTTTTACTTCTCTAGCCCATATCCTGCATTCCCATTTTCAAAGCCTGTGCTCTCCTACCAAATGTTTATTCCTCTGTAGTACACCATTATGCTAGAGTCACGGATACTTCCTTCTCCACAGACTAGCTAGTTGTTACTACTGTCCATGAAAAAGTTATGATTATACCACACAATTGTTCATATGTAAGCAAAATTGAAACAAATCAGGCAGCGATCACCTGGGAAGAATGCTGTTTCCACTAAACAAGTTTAAACAAAGCTCCAGGCAGGCCAAGGCAGACTTGGGTAAAGCAAATCTGACAGATGTCAGTCCCAAGTCCAAAGGTAGTGCGGAGACTGACAACAGCAGTGCTGCCGGACTGCCAAGGAGTAAAGAAAGTAGTAGGTCTGGGAGGAAAATAATGCTATAAAGAAGTAAGTCTTAGGAAGGAGGCATTGCTTATATTGTAGCAATAGGCTGTTACTTGACATTTTATAGTCAATCTGTTTTACAATTTGAGGGTCTTAAGATTATTTCCTATTTGACTCACCATAGCAAGAAGACTGTTGTCTGAAAGGTGGCAGTTTAAAATGTTTAAAAGGTGATAATAAAGTGTCCTCACTGAAATAAATATTATCTTGATTCTGTATTGAATTTATTTCAATGATTATTCTGCCTGTAGATATTCGTGCAACGGGACAATTTACTGAAAAATGTTCCAAGATATGAAAATATTCTCCAAATTTATCATGCAGAAAAATGAATGAGAAATTCTACAATGATTGGATTTCCATAACTTTTTACAGACTAATGGGATCTATTAACACTGGTTCATTCTATTCCATCCTCCTTTTTATGAGTACTCTAGATACATGTTTACATAGAAATTATAGAAAATAAATAATAATTTTGACCATTTAATCTAATAAGTGCTAAAGTATTAAGTTTTACTGTATATTATAATGCAGATTCATGTTTTTAATGTTCCTTTCCTGTTTCTCAGCTGAGAATAATGGGACCCACTGAGGAAGATTTAAGTTAAATAAAAATATAAAAGAAAGCTCTTGCACTGAGAAACTCAGTGTGTGACTAGGCAAAAGATTCAAAGATTGGTAGAACAGGAATTTATCTCATTTTATAGCTGAGGGGACTACGTTGTAATTGATTGCAGGAAAGTTGTCAAGCTTTACTCGAATTCATTGTTTCTGGACTAATATCTTGGCTTTTGTGTACTGAAAGCTTTGTCTCTGTCTGAGCTATTTCTTTAAAGCATGTTTTGTTGTAATATATTATGGGTCTGGGACAGTTGCCTGTGATTATGTGATTGTTCATGAATGCTTCACTAATGGTATTTTTCTTGAAGAAAAATATTGACTCATTTGTTTTGAACTCCTACTCCACCCACATGTGGTAGTGTAGAATTATGTAGATTTTTTAAACGAGAAAAGTTAAGTTGTACCAACTGTAATAATGTTTATTTAAATGTGATCACTCTTATTTCAACCTGTTTAGAATGACTGTTAAGAAAGGACAGTTTCAGCGCGTATGTGAAGACTTAGGTTTTTATATTTGATCCTTAAAAATGTCACCCTCTAAGAAATTGTAACACAACAGAATGTAATGAGTAGAAGACCTTTCATTTCTAATTAAACAAATCAGCTTACTTCCATTTATCAAATATAGATTTAATGTAAGCATTTATTGATATTTAAAGCTTTTCATTTTAAGTTTTAACTGCAGTGCATTACACTGAAGTGTGCAAGACACCTAGACTTAAAAATCATACTTTCAAATCAAGGCTTACAGAAGTGATAGGAATTTGTGTTAATTTTGTCCCTTTCCAGCCTAGTTTGCTATTGCAAGTGAGATTTTGTGCTTTTATTTTTACGAACAGCAGTGCACACTAGGTACATTGTCCACCAAGCTGATTTAAAGCACACTTTCATTTGTTTTGAAGTCTTAATAGATAGGGAGATATTATATTGAACTCAAGACTTCTATATCAAAAATATGTAGAATGACTAAAAAATGCTTCAGTGCACAACAAAAATGAGAATAACATTGTGAGGATTTTCTTATGAAATACAGCAAAAGAAGGGAAATAGTATTGTTCCATTTCAGGACATTCTTTATTTAGATTGTAAAGGTTTATTTATTATAATGTCTTTTTATTATGACTTACTATTTCTTTTTCATACTGTTTATATTTGTGGGAAAATGGAAACTTAACTACAAGGGATGAATTGAGTTAACTACTCCAGGAGTACAATATCCTGCATACAAAGCTTATATGAATGTGCACTTAAGCTCCAATATAGACAAAGCTTTTGGGAAGTACTATAAAAACAAACAAAATCTTATCATTACAATATAAAAATACCCTGTAAACTCTCAGAAGAAGGCTATATAGCATTGGGTGCTTCCAGAAATGAACATACTGAATGAATAAAAAGAGAAAATGCTTTTTTTCTCTTTGTTAAACCTTTCTTTTGCTTCATTGACAAGTTAAGAGTTGATATTCTTCTTCCTCTCTCTTTTACTTTTTTACTTTCAGCAAAGAACTAGTAAATTGACTGAAAACAATTGTTTTAATTCATCTTAGTTTAGAAGTCTTTCAAGTTGAATTGCAGACTTTTTCAGTGTATTGGCTTTCTCTAGAATATGTAATTGTTATGCTTTAGATAAAACTTGCAAAGATAAAACAGTGGCATAAGACTCCTCCGTTTACCTCCTAGTTAGTTAAAACGTTTACTTTTATCCTAGGAAATGTCTTTCTGATATATGGCTTTAGTGCCTGAAGGGAATCAGCAGGAATGAATCACACCAGGTGATAGAGGTGTGATGGAGAAGATTGAAACAGTGATTAGGGTTCTTAATTAGTAAGCATCTACAGGCTATAAATTAGTGCCAGCAGAACTAATTATAGCTACTTTTATTTGGATTTGGTGACAAGTACGTGAAGGTTTAGGAGGCAATTTTAATATGCAGATTAAAAGAAAATGATACTTGTTTATGTGATGTGATACAGATGCATTTCAAACATTCACAAATAAACTGATTTTTTTTCCTATTGTTATACTCATTAGGCCCTTATATTTATTACCCAGTGGACATCTTTGTTTGAACTCTTTGATTTACAGAGTTTTCTCCTTCTATTTTTATCTCCAGTAGCAAATTCTGATGGATGATAAGGACTTATTTCATATTTATAAATTACAAATTGGGAAGCATAGCTGAGAGTTTTTAAATATATATATATATATACACACACATACATATATACATAGTACATGTATATATACATATACACGTGTGTGTGTGTGTATATATATATATATATATATGCATTATCTTTTTGCTATTTCTTCATGAGGACAGGTGTAAAGGAAGGGAAATCAAACAGATGTGGGAAATGCTGCCTCTCCCTCATTTAGATATGTTGACATTGGTTCTAGGAAAGCAGATACTCTTGGCAGATGTCTTCGGCCAATGTACCTAGTGGACACCAGCACCTATGCTGTTTTGTATTTCTGTTATGCTGGTCTGCTCTGGATCAATATAAAGCTGTTGGGCATTATATAATTTGCAAATACACTATGTCCTGATGTTGAGGAAATGTTTRGTCATTAGGGATCTCCAGACAGTTTGGTCTATTTTGATGACTTTAAGTGCATCGTTGTCCTCTTTGTTTTCTCTGTAGCACTACCACTATGAAAAAGAATGGTATTGTAATGCAGTATGGCAAACAGATATTAGAAATTTTGTTGAGATATCATTGTTGACTGATGTTTTGTCACAGTCTAAGTAGCCTATGGGTAGAATGGAATTTCTCTTTTTCTGATTAGTACGCTTTCTGCCTTCCTTCCACTTCTCCTTTACCTCCCTGCTTTAGCACTATAAATCATCATTTCCTTTTTTTTTTTTTTTTTTTTTTTTTTTTTTTTTTTTTGCTTTTATTGTATTGAAGCTGTACTGTAATTCTGACCCTCATTAGATTATAGGAGGCAAACAGCTATATTAACACTACGGTCTCCAAGCACATCAAAGTGACCTCTCATAATACAGTGGACTGATGCTTTTAGTCACCTTTCATGTGGCCTAGATTAGATTCTCTGCTCATCATTCGTGTTGCGGTGTCTGTTGTTCTGATTTTGGATTAGAATCTGTTTGATGGATAATATATCTAGAGTTTGTTGAATCTGACTCTCAAGTTGAGTCAGTTTTAGTCCTCCTCACCCTCCTACTCCTCCTGACATTTCTGCTTCAGAAGGAGTAATATTCTGTGACTCATACCTTCTCTCTCTCTTTTTTTTTTTTTTAAGAGATCAAAGGGAATTAAATGTGAAGCAAGCATATTCACATTATTGAACAGGAAACTTTCAAAATATTAGTGCAATATATTGAAAACTTTTGTGACCCCTTACTTTTCTGGCTTCTGATACCTTCCTAGGAAGTTTTTGTTTTGTTTTGCTTTTCTGGCTCCTTATCTCTTTGGTTCAAGAATCGGTAGATCTGAAAAGCAGACTGTTAAGGAGACTGTTCCCTTTGATTAATAAGTGAATATATTTGCTGTAGAGCCAAGAATGGAACATCTTGTAACTGTTGGCAGCATTGCTAAAAGAATAAGTATCCTCATGGAAGGGGGCAGAGCATAACAAGAGTTTTGATCAAGAAGAAAGAAGACAGTCTTAGAAAGGCTTTCAAAAGTTGTTGCATTACTGTAAACAGCTATCTGTTTTCTTCTGGATGTGGTCCAGTGACTGCAGGAACTAAAAAAGTCATTTTAAGGCTCATATGATTCTGAAACTGGACAATTTTTTTTTAGCTACTTGACTTTCTTTCTTCCTTTCTGGCAGACTCTGCCTGACTTTATATGTCTAATGCCAGGAATGTGGCATTCATATTTTTTAGCTCAGGAGCTTGCCACTGCAAATCTGCATAAGACTGCTCTCATTTTCTATTCTGAAGTGCTTGAGTTTGCACTGCTAAAGGAAACTTGAACATATCACATAAGACATTTGGGGAAACTCTTTCAGTGGATTTGTTCCAAGAAGAGCAGTCAGAAAGAAAGCCCCCATTTGAGTTTCTCCACAGCAGAGGAGATGGGAATTGCAGAATGGTCTCCTAGTCTTGAAAATTCGCTAGTGTCTGTGGATAGCAGGTGAATGCCAGCTCCTTCTCCACTACTATTTCTGTAGAGGAGGTGCTGGGAAGTAGCTAGAGCATGATATCTCTGGCTATCTCCGCGGTTGTGTTATGACTGAGTGTCATTCTCAAACGTGACAAGTAAAAGCACTTCCCTGTGTTGGCTTTGTATTCTCTGAACCTGAGACAGAAAACACTTCCTGACTGTGTGTCATCAGGGATCTGCTGCATCCAGCAGATTTTGGATGCTGCAGAAAATCTGGCAGCCTGTGTAGTTTCACACATCTCACAGCCTGCTCCTAAGCGTCAAAGACTAGTATGTGTAAAGGAAGCAGCACGCTTGAGGAAACCGTTTGTCCACCAGCTACTTGATCTGACAGTTTTAGCCATTTGATTCCTCCCCTTCTCAGGAAAAGTGGAGTGTATGTGTTGGGGTGGGGTGGGGGGAGCACAACCCCCAAACTCTCCACTTAATATTCACTGAATTCAGTAGATTCTTTGGATTTGGAACTGCAAAACTTTAGCCTCTAAGATTCAGAGGTAGTTTGGTACATGTATGTGTGGTGTGTGTGTGTGCGCGTGTGTGTGTATATTATATATATATATATATATATATATATCATACGTAAATATATATGTCACAAATTTCAGTTGAATATTTTTAACAGCACGAGTGTGGTACTGGTAGGCAACAGTAATTTCCGTTTGTATAATCAAAGTCTCACAAAATTTATCAGGGAGGTTTCCAGTACCTGCATGTGAATTTCAGTGAACACTAGGAAACTTTCTGAATTTTCTGCTTTTCTTGTTTTTTCTTATAGGAATAGCTAAAAACCAGTCACAGAAATCTAAGAGAAAATTCTTCATTAGTATTTAGACATGTAGTACTGGCTGATTGTGTGGTAACAGGGTGTACATGTAATATATACATATTCACACATACTATATGCGTGCATATAGTTATGAATCTTTCAGGATCTGGGCATAATTAATGAAATTTGGTGTGATTTTTTTATTTTAGTATCTAGATGCTATAGTAAGTTTCTTTTCTAGATTGGTGGAAGTGCTTACCAGGGGAGTGATGCTTATTCTGTCATCAGATGATTTGACAGAGGGATTTTGCATAATAGTTCATGACAGAGTATCACCCAGGGTAATACTATAAAAATGGAGTATTTGTGAAGACAAGGAAACTTCATTAGCTTAATTTTTGCTTAATTTGCATAACACTAACAATTAAAAGGGAAGCAAATGCTCTTCTTAGAATATATACACGTTCTTTGGAAATATATACATGTGCGTATAAAAATGTGTGTGTAGTTGCGTRTATATATATATATACACACAGACGTGAGACACATGCTTCAGTCTTTCTTTCTTTAATCTCCCTCTTCCTATAAACAATATTTTGCATTTTGTTTTCTCTTTCAGGTTTTATGCAATCTGAAAACATTTCAACATCAGGATACCTCTTACACAGTATTAATTTAGCTTGATTTGTAGTGACCTATGACAAAACAGAAGTTAATTTGATTCTTTCTGTTATCATATGAACAAATGGGCACTGTGTGTATGGAAGGACATTAGTAAACTAATGTGACAAGTATTATCAGTCTCATAATCTGAGCCACGAGAAGTGACGTTTTCCAGATCAGGACTTTAAGCATGTGCCTATTCTATTAACGYTGTGAGGCTTGCATGGATTAGGGCTCATGAACACTAAAGACTTTTGGTCCTGAGGAATTACCTGATTTGATCCCTCCAGCTGCTGCTGGAGGTGATTTCCTACCAGTGTGTCATGGGCTGCAAGGAGTCCGGCCGGAGGCAGCGAGGGCTGCTGCGAGGCTGATGGAGCTGGGCTGTGGCCTCCAGCCTCCTGGAGGACATGGTCTCTGCCTGCTCACCTGGAATGAAGATCCAGTTTCCTCTTTGGCCGGAAAGCTGAGTCTGGGAGCTGGGTGGATACTCGGTTTCCTACCTGGTGCAGCATTTCTGTGTCCTTTAGCTGAAAGGAAAGAYGAGTGATCTGTTCCCAAAGTGGCAGCACATTGCTGTGTCCTCCAGCTGATAGTCAAGATCTCCTTTTGGAGCTAGGAGGGAAGTGCTATTTCATTTTAATGGGGGGGGGAGGGAAATCAGTTTGCTGAGTGGCAGGCAATATTGTGTGTCCTTTAGCTGATACCAAAGACTTGATTCTCACTGGTTTTGTGGAAGGAGGGAAAAAAGCAAAGGAAGCTTTTAGTGTTTGGATTAGCTCTGAAGTACTTAATTTGTAGATGAGCAGGTAATAGTTCCYGTTGTGTATAAAATAATGCACAACCCTGATAAAACACATTATTAATTTCAGTTGAAAATGGCTTAGCTTCTCTATAGCACTGAAAAGAAAATTAAAGGCTGTCTAATATGTTTTCTGCAAAATACACATTTTTTCCTTATCTTCTGTAAACAGATGTTTTGATGTGATTTCTTTTTATCATAAATTAGTTTTCCAGTATTTCTTGCATTCAAGTGTTTCTAGCTATTCTTAGRGTGGCTAAAACATTATTGTGTAACAAAATTAAAAGTTGATGAAACAAATAACCCCCACAAGCAACAATAATAAGAAAAACCCCTCATATGTGGTTGCGGAGGGACTATGCTCATGAAGTAGGTCGGCTTATCATTGTAGCAAATGGTAGTTGTGAATTGCTTTGATATATTATCTTCCATGGACTTAAAATACCATTAGCTTATTATTTATTATGTTTCATGCACACAAGTTGCTAAATGATTTAATTTTCATAACTGGGAATTATCTTTGCATAATTCTGCTAATTAGGACATGTTACTTTATTCAGAACTTTGTTCTGTCTCAAAGTGAGAGAGAAGAATTTGGCTGTTCATGAGAAAACCTGCTACAGTTAAGAGGACTGTTAGTGCAGTAGAGCATTCTTCTTTCAGCCCAAGCAGATGGGGAAAGTGAAGTGGAAAAAGACATGAAAGTGAATAAGATTTTCTTTTAATTTGCATCTATTAATTAATATAGCATGCTCATTCGGGTTAACACAAAGTATTTGATGTTTCAAAATCCTTTCTTATCAGTTACCTTGTTTCCCTGAGTTACTAGTTAGCCTTGTAAGTAACACTTTATACCTTAAGCATGTATGTTACAATACAGAAGTAAAAGCTTTGATGTTTAAAATAGATTCTCCATTAAAACACACTACCCCTTTAAAGGAATGATGTGTATGTAAATGTCACACTTGTTATGAAATATTGAGATGAACTTTCTCTACAAGAAAACATTATGTCATCTTCAGATAAAATAATCTCTTGCAGGCTGAGGTATCAGTAAGTTTAACGATTACTAAAAATAAGGCTATTCTTGGCTCTCTTGTAAATTAGTTGTTTTTACAACTAAGTTCCACCAGTCAACACATGATGAGTAACCTGAATATAGAACCTTTCTGTCTTCAGTCAATGCCAGGTCTGTTTTCTTGTTCACAAGAATCGTCTTGGAATCCCAACAGTTAGTGAAGCCATGAAGGGACGCTGGCACCTTGAGTCAGACTTCAGGTATATAGCTGAAGTTTCTGTGCACCAAAGGGTTAGAAAATTTTGTTTATGACTGAGGAATATCTTTTAGTTTGGCTTTGAGTTTCACCTGTAGAATTTGACTAGCATCTGACTGACAGAATAAAAATGTAACAGTGAAATGCAATAAAAGGGAAAAGGTTAGATAAGTCTTATTATTCAAGATGAATATATAATGCAAAAAACAATAGTAATCAATAGTGAGATAAAAGTAAGTTTTATACTGGCTTTAGTAATTCAACAGAGCAATAGCATGAAGAGAAGCTTATGTTTTGAAAATGAGTGATTTTCAATTTACTGTTTCTCTTTAAAGCATCTTTTATTTTTACCAGCCTCCAGCTGAGTTACAGACCAAGGAGAATAAACATTAGGACTGCAATTGCACCAAATGTCCTTGCTGAGATACTGTATTTCATCTCTTGCAGATGAAGCTGTAATACATGGCTCAAATAACTTTTAAAAAGTTGCTACTCTGAAGTCAGCAATGATAAAATCAAAGCTCTCTCATGTTTAGTATATATAATTTTCTGCTTATTATTAGGCAATACTGAGTTTTTTTTTTTTAATATATGCTTTTGGAACTTCATACATCTTTTCCCATATTTTTACAGGCTTTTTTTTTCTTTTTCATTTTACTTAAAAAAATAAAAATAAAAAAATCAAAAAGGAAAATGCTCCCCCAAAAGTACAGACATTCTGATTGTCCATTGTTTTATAATTAGTGCTTTTTATTGGTAGACTAGTTCTCTGGATATAAAGGAAGAGGCAAGATGCTACTTGCAGATGTGACGGGTGTATGGGAAGAAGAACAGAACAGGGATTGAGAGGCAGAAGAGTGAGRCTTGCAGAGCATTTTGAAGCAGAATTGATTTATGATTTGACCTGGAAAGTCACAGTGACATTGATGCTTAAAGTGAGTCTGGGTGCAGAAACCAAAATGTTTTTCATCTGCATTAATAGACTTAGTTGTTTGGTTCAGTAGTCATCTTGGCTTAATATTTCAATAGTTCTGTTTAAAAACACCTCTCCCAAAAAATCCCTCTTTTTCCTAAATAAAATGTACATACTAGTGTATTCAAAGTGATTTAAGATAGAATATTTTTAAGTGAAGTAAAACAAAGTTAGCTGAAGAGTGAAGCAGTCACCAACTCATTTTTGCCCTCAGGCCTTTTACAAGGTCAAKACCACCGTGAAAAAAACCTTGAGGTCTAAACTCTTGATTTTAGCCTCATCCTTCCCATAAGGTTATTCATTGCACAAAACTAAATTACTTTTCTTTTTCCACATGAAATAGTTGGTGTGATTTTCCTAAAGTGACCATTTGAAGTCTATGCTAAGTCACTGGTTTCTTGGAATTTACTTGTTTTTGCAGCTTTTGCGTAGTGTGGCTGACCTTATCACATCTTTGACTAACTTGATTTAATGTATTTTTCCTTCTCTATTTGAAGTGTGATAACAAAATTCTTTTCCTCTTCCCAGTATACTGCACCTGATGGCTCTTATCTTCTTCCTTTCCTCTATTGCRAGAGGACCCCACCAAGATTTTTACAAAATATTCAAAGTCCTTAGTGTTTTTCCTTTTTATAAAAAGCCAATAGCAGGCAGCTGGCCTAAGAAGCTGTTTAGGGGTCTCATGTGGCTTTCCTTATGTATTGTTTTATCTTTGTTTAATATATACTTTCCTGAAAGTTTTGTAATCACATGCAATTTTTTTTTAATCCTTCGAGACAAATACGTTTTTCTACAAAAAGAAAGCAAGGAATTATTTTGCCCAGTTTCAGAGTAGTTGAATGTGATAATTATTTGGAAGCTGAAATTCAGGTTTCTGTAACTCAGTGCAACACGAGAATCTTCATTTCATGAAGGAAACAAAATTATATTTCACGTGACAACTCAATGTCAGTTTTATTTGAGCTTTTGTGTGATATTTGTTATGTAAGACTAACAGTTCATTATGCCCTTTTCTTCACAGTCTTGCAGTGCCACTGTGTTGCCTTTAACCTTATTAATTATAAAATGATGGCTAGTTGGTCCTCCAGAAGTATTATTAGTAATTTTTCATAGGTGTGCTACAGGATTCTGAAGCTAGGCGAGTAATAAATAAGATGTTTAAGTCATTATTTAAGAGGTCGGGCTTACAGTTAAGCATGTTCTTAACTGCTGGCCAGAACTGATTTTGTTCCAGTAGCTCAGTTGGCAGTGGTCCATCATCTTTCCTTCTCTTCTTTCCTTTGTTTCCGATATTTGTTTTATAGTCAGTTAACCAGGTGATAGGAGAGATGATGAAGTGCATGTGATGGATGTTAGTTCCTGTGCCACTGGAGATGCTGAAGCACCATGGTGATGGGAGTCTTGTTCTACGTGTGAGCCTATGTAGAGTACAGGGCTGGAAGAAGCTGCCCAGGAAGGGCGAGGAGGTTGGGTGCTCTAAAGGGCCGGGCTGCTTTGGCAGCTGGCGAGTCTCTCTTGGACATCACACTGAAGTATGCTCTTGAGTGGTAGAGACTGAGCACCCTGATTCATGAACATTTTCCTGCCCTAGAACCTCTTAAGATAACAAACGAAGTAAAAAAATAAACCTTGAAGTTGTTTGTTTATTTAAATACAAACTAACTTTGGGTAGAGGAAAGAAAGGTCTCCTTTCACGGAAGTAGCAGCTGATTTTTGATGCAGTTTGACATTTATCCTTTCTGTAAGAACTGATTTTTGCCATGTGTAAAAGGACATAAACTTGACCCTTTATGAGAGTAGAGGCAGATTCAAGTTCACAAAATACTAACACACTTTGTTGAATGGTATGTTGAGCCTGTACAAATGTGTTACATTTTTATGCAAATATATTAAAAGTTTTAGGGACTAGACTGAGGATGAGTAAGCACTATAAATTGAATGTGGTGATAGGGAGTGATAAAAGCTTATGGGAAATTGAGTGAAAAGGTGTGGACCTTTATTTGTTAGGCTGCTTGGGATGCCAAGGGCTGAGATTTTGTGGACATTCTTGCTAATTTTATTCAGAATTTGATATCCAAGTCCCTGCAAATTTTGCTTGTAAAATAACAAACTCAAATTTCTTAACAGACTGAGTAATGTTATACTGTTATTTTGTTGACCATAGTTGGAATTGATCGCAACCATTACTGCTTTTCAGTTAATTATAGCTGGACTACTGACAAGTTGTGTCATTTTTGTACTTAAAAGTTACCCTGGCAGATATGAAAGATATGGCAATATGGTATCTTTGAGAGGTACTGTATATTACTGTGTATTACTGTAAACTACACATATATGCATAGAATGTATATGCATATATACAATCTTGCTGTTAAACATAGTTTTTTACTATTATATTTATGGCAGTATGCCATTTGGCCTATTTTTTACAGTTTTTAAGTTGCTGACATGATACTGAAAAGTTGTATTTTTCTCCATTTATTTTTCTCTAGTCTGTTATGGATAATTCTCTTTATTTTGGTTACCATGGCGATGGAATAATATATGAACTGCAATTACTGGAGCTGTAAATAAGCCTGTCTCTTTAAAAGAGAAATGTATGGGGCTTGCACTGATAGATTACGCCTAAAAGATATTCCTTATGCTTGCAAAATAATATATGAATAAATGTACTCGTGTGGGAGGTTCAGGCAAAGTTAAGGAGGAGGCAGTTTACCTGGGACCTTCAGCTAATTAAAGCAGTGACTTTGCAGTCTTCCCCTGTTTTTTTATCTGTACAACCACCTCAGGGTGCAAGGATTTTTTTTTTTTTTTAATGAGTAGTGCTTTGAAAATGATGGCTTACTGCAGGGAGAAGGAAAAAAAAAGTGTCTTTTTATACATCTGTATCATGACAATGCAAATTCACAGATAAGTTGGTATCTGTGTGCATCCTACACCACTCAGATTTCAATTAAGAAGTTGAACAAGTTCACTTTTCTTTTTATCTGCCTAGCAAAGGCATAAAGACAGGAACTCCTTGTCTTTAGGATAAAATTTCAGTGAGCAATGTGATCTGGGTTTCTTTCTGCAAACTGCAAGACTATCTTTTGTCAAAGATAAAAACACACATTTTTTCATCCCATTTCTCCTTCCAAAGTCAGAAATAGGGACTAGGAAAAAAACATCTTTGCTCTAACACATACCAACATGCATTAAAAAAAAGTTATTGCTCCAATTTGAAATTAGAATTTAAATTCAACGTTGATTTTAATTGTAATAACATATCTTTGATGCTTTATTCTACTTGTTTGCTTTGCTTATATGTATGCTTTATATAGTATTTAAATAAATGTAATTTTCTCTTTATTTTTTTTCTTGTACTATTCTGAAATCTAACCCAGTTGATCTTTTCATAAAATGTATTGATCAGGAAGTACGTTCATTATTCATGTGCCCGTAAGGCTCTGTGATTTCCAAAATTGAGTAACCATGGAAACTTTACTGAATAACATAAGGAAGAAAGTGCAGCAGTAAATTTACAGTTAGTATTTTAATCAAAAGTTATTATGTGGATTCCATTTGTACCCTGTAACTGAGCTGTTTTTTTAAAAAGTCTCTTTACTAATTTAAGTATCTGCATGTATATTTTCTCTTTATGTATGTGTGTACACACACATATATAAAAGACAGATTTTAAAGGAAACCTAAACTTGAGACAAACATTTGATTTTTATGATTCATTAAATTCTAGCCAGAAAATCCATCAACTTCTCCCACTTTGTTTTTTGTAACTTTCTTTTCTGAATGAGAGTTTGACACCTTTTTCTGAGTTATCTATTACATTTTAAAGGCAGATTTGTAAAGCATTATGTGGTGGAATACTCTAGTAGTCAGAGCATTAAAAGGATCACAGATGGCTTACTGGACAAAGGTATAATAAAAATGTTACAACTGCAAGGTAAAGTCAAGTTTTTGATACTGTAAAGAGTGTGTATTATTTTTAATGTGATAAATTGCAAAACTCTTAGGGTTTTGAATAGTACCTGGCACATATTCTGATTTCTGATTTTTATATTTCTTGTGATTTTAGACTCAAAATGTATTTTAGCCATTTTGGAAAAGTGTGCCCCAGATATTTTTGGGCTACACCATTCATACAATGATCTGCTGCCTAATGTGTTTCCCCTATATGTTGTTGTGAACCTCAGTCTGTTATCTTTTCTTAACATTTTTAATCTACATGAGGCTCTGCCTTCGTGTATGTGTATGTTATGTTGGGTTAAAAGCAGCAGTTTTTCAATTTACTCTTGCTTTCCCTCACTATCTCAAAACCAGAAGGTCAAATACATTATGCAGTAAGGACAAAGGGAAGATTTCCAGTTACTGTCCTTTAAACTTTTTAAATATGGAGCCTGAATTTCTTTGGGCTAGGAATATTTGTTTTTCTTTCCAGCTTCAGCATTTGTTGAAAGGAAGGCTTTCAGATCCTTTTTGCCCATATCTCCCTCACTTGTTTTCTCCTGTCACGCAGAGGAAATGAAAGAGGCAGCGTAAGTCCCAAACTGTATTCTCTTGATTTTGGTGCAACCTCTAAAATGCATCATATGTCAAGCTATGCCCACTGTGAGCAATTCATGAAGAAATTGCCTTAACATTTGGATCACAGTCAGGCTTTTATTATGAAAGTATCTAGCATAGAAAGACACCTTTAGAAGYGTGAAAACAAGCAATACAATGAAGTAAAAGTGATAAAATTGCACACAGCACTGGCACAGTCCAGCTCCTCTCCCTGACAGTAACTGCTAGCTTCAACAATAGCCTGCAGCTGCCCGGAAAACCCCGCTCGCTAGGGGAACTGATTCCTGTTGGTTAACTTTCATTTTAAGATCAAAAAAAAGAGTTGAAGCTGGAATCCCATATTTGAAAAACTCTGAGCTTTGAAAGTTTTGYGTGTGTGTATGTGTCTATGTGTATACATAAAATTGTCATGTGAAACACCTTTATTTTTAAGAACKGCTTTGTAATGGAACCTTTATCTCATCTAGCTCCACAAATAAAATTCCTGTTATATGAACAGTTGTTGGCGAACAGCCTTACAATCAAAAAAATTTATTCAGAACGTCAAGCAAGAAAAAAGAAAAAGAAAGTTAAATAAGTGCACAAACAATTTACACTACAGAAAGAGGTATGATTTCTTCCTTCCCCAAGCTGTGGTAGGACCAGACATCTCACTTGGAGTGTATTTCTGCAGTATGATAAAGAATATGTCATGTCTGTGATATGATACAGAAGCACAGGGACCATCTCATTTTCTCACAGTTTTCACAGTAAGTTTATATGTAATAGGTATGAGGACACTAACTACCACCTTCATCTCACGGAAGGATGAATTTAAATCCATCAGATGTCTTATTTTCTTGCAGTTTTCTAAACTTCTCTAACCTATCAGCAGGGTCAGCAGCTCTTTGTCTATTGATTACAAGCAGGCCCATGTGCTTTGTCGTATATAGGAAGGCATGTATGCTGATAAAATCTGGATCTAAACTGCTGACTGTCTTAAAACAAGTGAGCGTTCTTGTTTGGACTTGGAAGTCAGTATGGACCCAATTATCCATCACCTGCCACCTTCWGTGGTCACTTACAACGATGTGAGAGGATGTAAAACACTATCGTGATTTAATGTCATTTCATACCTGGCTTGCTTATATGACAAAGCCTACAGAATTGTGGCACAGTGGAGTGTCAAGCAATTGGTATTTGTGACATTAGATTTTGTAGGAAATCCCAGACTAAATTCAATGTAAATCTATCCGTGGAAGCAGTTAGAACCTTTCTTATTCTATTTTAGTCTTCTAATGAGCTGGCAGAGGTAAAGCCCAAAAAGCACTCATATTATCCTGAATCAAAAGTTTAACCCAGAATCTCATTTTGTCTCATGAAGATGTCAGGACAAAGATATCAGGACACTTCCTACTAAAATCCTTACTCTAAGAAATAAATTACTACATCATTGCAACCCTAGAAATAAGACACCTTAGCTAGATGGAGCTTGAACTTAGATCTGAATGTTTTAGTGAAGATACTAATTTAGATATAACATTTAGATTCTCTTATGATGAGTAGGGTATTTTTTTCCTATGTTTTTCTTCTTCATGTGAATCTGTCTCTCCTTCCAAGCAAGATATTGAGACAGATCCACCCAAGAATTGTATCTCTGTTGATTTCTGCAGTTTTTGTAAACAGCCCTTTCTTTAATTATCTGTATGTCTTTATTGATACCTCTGTTGCATATACATATGTATATATATATAYGAAATATTACCAGCTTACAGCTACTGTGACTCACAGTTGGGAAGACTATGTGATATTGTAACTGTTTCCCTTTCCTTATATTTTAAATCCGTCTCATGAAAWCACAGGGAAAAGATGCTATCATGTAGTTTTTCCCGTATTCACATTAACCACCACTTTATATTATCTGCAGAAGCCAGTGAGATGAAAACCATTCTAGCTTCCCATCACAGTGGAGTTTGTTACACATACAGTCTTGTTATGGGCAAAGGGGGATGCACTGCATATGGAGATACAAGAATTTACTGTTACTCTGRTTAAAGTCTTCATAATCTAGGTGAAATAGAACCAATAGTTGTTAATCCAGTTAGAAAACTACTGATTCTCATTGTCTCATTAGCAACACCCTTAAAATGGTTATGRGAACAGCCCACTGGTGTCTTTTCCCTGGTGCTGTGCCAGAATGGGACTACATGTTTAAACAAAACATCTGCCTTGCTGCAGCTCAGACAGCTGCTACAGTATTTCTTGGACTTTTTGGACTTTTTTTCCACCTCGTATGACAGTCTGTCTCACTCCCCCCTCCAAATCTGAGCACTTTAACCTGCAATCAGCTGAGTACTTCTTATGTATGGCAACAGCTCCTTTCCTGCAGGGTAGGAGCGTAAGACGTGGCTGTAATCACTACCCACAGCTTGAGAAATGTGGAATAGGGGAGACCTGCAAGGAGTATGGAAATGGTGCTGAAAGGTGCRGGGCAGGTGAGAGCAGCGATGTGTGGGAGGTGGTGGAGGATCCAGGAGCGCTGACGGGAGCATGCAAGGTCGGGGATACAGATAGGTAGCGAATGGTGCTGGAGAGCAATTCAGCGCTGCTGAAGCGATGAAGGGGCTGAAAATTTGGGGAAGGGTGAGGTGCAGGCTGCTGTTGCTGCTCAGGATTTGGGGGGAGCCTGCAGTAGGAGCTGCCTAGCAGCAACCCTGCGGCTGTTTCTGGGGGTGTGGAAATGGAAAGCTCTGGTAGATGCTGTAGCTCCAGGTCTGACTGCACAGCTGATAGGGCTCTTGATGCCCCATGAGCTTCCATCTCTATGTAAGATCCACGTTTTTTATTTTTAACAGTTAATCAGATGATAGCTGTGTTTTATGGCCCTAATACAGAATGGCAGAGAGTCAGGACAGTAATAGGAAATGAATGGCACTTCTCTGAACGGAAGAGTGAACAAGGGGTCAGTGGCATCTCCTGTGCAGCATCAGAGATATGTGCATTTTAGAGTGCATTAAAGTTTGATTTTTTCAACCTTAAGTTTGTACGTATGTAGGGGCAGGAAGCAGAGCGGAGCTAAAAAGTCAGACGATGACTAACCCTTCTGTCAGGACTGTTGTATCTTCCGGAAAAGAGGCCATCATGAGTTGGGGTCAGTGTTTTGGAGACAAAGAGGTAATTTCTGACTTTTTGGTCTCTTGAAATAACAGTGTTATTTTAGTTAAGTATAATATTCTCAAATACTCTTTTAGATTCAGGAAAAGAAGATTCTTATTAGCCCTGGAGACTCTCAGTGTGATTTGTATTTTTATTGTATCTAAAGAAACAAGAAGAGCAGTAGACACTGTCTTAAAAAAATGTAGGAGAACACAAAGAAGTTACATTTAAAAAAATCTGTTTAATTCACTAACTGACAGCTTAAAATTGTTTTTCAAGACAAAATACAAATCTACTTTTAACCATGCTATTTTCTCCATTTTTCCAGTGCTTATGTAGTCTTTACATCTTATTTGTAAAGAGGCAGCTTTGAAGTTTTCTTTCAGAATGAGAATAATACTGAATTCTCATAAATTTCCAGAACTGGAAAATTCTATCCTTAGTTAGCTTTAATTCTGCACTGGGCAGTAGCATTTTTTCCCTCAGTCTAAGCTTCGAAAGTAAATTACTGTGGTAAAAAATTCTTCTGGAAATGCTCTATCATGCTATCTTCACACAGACAGAAATGGTATTTTACCAGTTAGACTTAGTGCACATTTTAAATTTTTGCTTCTGCAATCACGAGGACAACAAAAACTTAGTAGCATCCCAGAAAGGGTTTGAGGCAGAGGTGAGCTTATTTTAACCCGTCCTTTGTGTCAAAAGCACAGCTTCGTAACGGAGTGGAGCTTTGGTTCGCTGCGCGGTGCTGCGGGACCAGCTCCCTTCCCAGCAGCAGCTGATCCCCGCACGCTGCGCTGTGCGTGCCGGCACTGCAACAAGCGTGCGTTTGTGTAGGTGTGAGCACGTGCCAGAGCACAGGCCAATTCCCATTCCTGAAAGGCAATAGATGAGGCTTTACTGCTCATATATTCATAAGTGCTGATTTATAGAGAAGTATTAAGAATCGATGATCCGTCAAATGTAGGACATGAGTCTTCTAGAAAACTGTTCATTTACTTATTATTTCTTTATACTGATATATATTTTTTTCTTTAATGATCTACTTCTCTGTATTAACTGCTTTATGGTTCACATTMAGGAACGAATTTTCTATCTTGTTTTGAAATTTTTGGTTTGAATTGTTAATTTTATGAGTATCTCGTTCAGTGGTTATGAATGAGTCATTTGTAGTAATTTTGAAATATTTAGCATAGAAATTTTTGAACCCATCTCTTCAAGTTAGTAGGGAAACCAGTTTGCTGTTGGTGGGAGRATTGGAAGGTGACTGCCAAAGATCAGGTGTGGATGAACTATTCTTAAGCAATTAATTCCACTGTTGATTGAGTTAACTTATGTTTTGCAGGGAATATGAGCCAGGATGTTTGGAATCCATTTGGCATAAGCATAGTGAAACTGGCAGGATGTATGTGCATCTATTTTCAATACTGCCWAGCTTCAGTTGTGTACCTAGAAATGAATTTTTTCAGCAGGTTTTTTATTCCAAAAGAGGTGGGATTGTATTGCTGTGTTTGCATATCTAGTGGCACAGTTGAGGGCAGATCGTGCAAATAGAATTTCCTGCTATATATGTTTCTTATGCTATAAGAAAATGCACATAAAGTGGAGAGGAAGGATGATGATATAGTTGAAGAAGAGGGCTGGAATTTGGAGTAGTTTCATCCTGCCTAGTTCCACCACATATATTGTGTGAGACTGTGAACAAGGCATGCTCTGCGTCTCTGTGAATCCGTCTGTAAAGTGGTACAAACTATACTTACCTTGCAAAAATCTAGTAAAGSAAAGTGAATCATATCTGAGTGGTGTTTTGGGAGATTTGAACCAAAGATGCTATGATTTATCGTAAGTGCTGAGTAGGATTTAGGATAGAGGATGTTTATTACAGTATACTGCACTCACAGGAGCCGGAGCATTTCTACCTCTTTAAATATATTCTTTCAGTATTTGATCTACTTATCTGTTCTCCCTCCTTCTCCTGTGCAATTCAGAAATCTCTTACCACTCCCTTTTATTCAACTAAATTTCTTTCTCCAGTTGGTAAACTTTTTCTTTCGTGCTGACCTTCCCGGATCAACAATCCTTTTCTCAAACATGACACATCACGTTTGAGATGTTGACAGTTGTCTCTCATGAATTATCTTCTTCTGCCTCTATCTTCTCCCTTACCCCTCCACTGCCTGGAGCTGTACGGTTATGAAAGAAACTCAAGGTTATGTAAAATTATCATGGATTTTTTTTTTCTTAACAGGAAAAACTTACCTATCTAAATAACGTTTTATTTTTCAGATTTTTTTAAGTTCTTATCTATATTTTTATTTTTAATTATATACTTGAAAATTTGCAACCAATTCAGTTTTTAAATCTACTTTAGCAGTTTTTTGACATTTAATTGGTGATAGATTTGATGATAGATTTTTATAACTGGAATTCCTTTTGGAATTCCATCATGTTCAAGAATTTATACGATGAAGAAAATATTTTGTGTTGCTTTTTTAGTTGTTGTGGACTTTTATTTTCTTTATCATGAATTATTAGTCTGTTTTTGTTTAGCAGACTGTTTCCATCTATAGAAAGTCACAGCTGTGTTTTTTTTATTTATTTTCATTGCTCTATATCTCTTTTGTGAATTTACTTTATCCTTCCTTATTTTTTCCTTTGCATAATGAAATATTTAATATCTATTCTCTCAATATTGCTATATTAGCAGCTTTGATAGAGATTGAATGTATATATTATAATGTGTATCATATTTTAAAATTATATGTTTCGTGAACTCAGCCCTCAAAATTCATTAAGTTTAGAGAATTGTATATTCCATTTGATCCACTAGTGTAATTAGATGCAACTAGTGAATGTTAAAAATACATCTTCGTATTGGAATTGAAAATGTTCTTATTAGTTTTGCAGATAACATGAAGATGGGAAGAGTACTGAAGGAGTACTTCTTAGGGTCCAATTCAAAATATCTTGATAAACCGGAGGAATGGTTTGAAATCACTCAGACAAAATTCAATCAAGACCAATGCTAACTATTACAGCTTAGAAATGAGAAATCAAATGTTTATGTAGAAAATGGGAAATCAATGTGTAGGCAGCAGTTCAGTGTAAAAATATCTCGGTGTTATAAAAGATGATGAAATTAATAAATTGTGTGATTCTTTTGCATAAAAAGAGCAAAAGCTCTGTGACATACAGACAGGAATGTTGTTTGCAACACATGGGAGATAAGTGTTGAGCTCTTTTCCAGGGGTGAGATGTCTTGTGAGTATTTTGCTTGGTTTTGGGCATTATGCTTAAAGAATTGAATGAATTACTTGGATGAGATCCAGAGGAGACAAAAAATGTCCAGCACTAGATATTAAAAGGACAAAAGAAGGAGGCTTTTTAATGCTGAATAGAAAGGTTGAGGTGTATATCTGTTAATAATATTGCAACCAGTATGTCTTCTAATGTATGGAAGGGTATTATAAGCAATGATCAATTCTATTTTCCATAGCAAACAGAACAAAAATAATTAGCATAATTTACAACAGTGTTGCTTTGGGTTAGATACAAGAAAACTCATCATATATGACAATACCTAAATACTTGAAAAATCTGTAGGGCATCTGAGTCTCTTTCACTGGATATTTAAAATACATGAGACAAATCTCTGTCAAGAATGATCTAAGAATACAGTATCTTCTATTAGAGTAAGAGAGATGAACGAAATGAGGCTTCTATTAAGCACAGTCCTGTATTTTTATGATGTTTATCTCTTCTTGCGTAATTAAGCCACTATATGTTAGTGAGATAAGACATGATAAAGTAATCTTTGAACATACTTSAATGATTCTGCAAAGCAAAGTTTTTAGGGAGAAGTGTTAAGAGCTTTTACCTATCTATATGCATACATAGGTAAAATACATATACACATAAATATATGTAAAACTTTTTCATATATATGTATATATATGTGGGGGAGTTTGTAAGCAAGTGATACTGGAAAAAATAAATGAACTCTTGGATGCACAAACGTTTCCTCAAGACCGAAATCAAACAACATAGGTTGAAAGTAGTTGTTCTGTTTAATTTAATTATGTTCATTTAATATATAGTTTAAGAAACTTTTTTTTTTAACCTATGGGATAGCAGAGGCTGCTAGAAAATTTGGAGGTGTTAAAGTGAGCTCTGCGGGATGAAAAGAGACAGATAATGATTACTCGTGGAACATGGAGGAGTAATCTGGGCAGAGGATGTGAGAAAAATAGTAATACGTCTCTATGGTATCCCTGTTGTTTAGTATCTGAGAGAGCTATGAGTTTTAATTGTCAGTCTTGTCTTTTGGAGATATTTAAATAAGTCTCCAATGAGAAGCAGGTTAAGTGATCAGAAAAATGTAGCACATGTTTTGTGAAAACTATTCTTCCACTAACTGGATGTCCTATCTTTTGCTGTTCTCATGTGCGAGTTGATTCTGGTATTGGCAGGTCTGTTCTCTTTGATCTACATAGCTTTTATAACAGTACTTGGTGCCCTTTGTATGCATGTAAATATAGGATTCATGAGTTTGGTGGCTTTATGTGACACAGTTAGCATATTTGTTGTGAAAAGGTACATCGTATATTTTTCATTTTGGGGAAGACTTGTTCCCTGTGGTGTATGCTGATGTCAATTTTGAACAATGAGTTTGTGAGATGGAAGGTTGTTTTAAGGTTAGGCTAGAACCTGCGTGGGAAGGTTTGGGTTCGTGATTAGCTCTTCAGTTTCAGTGAGATGTGCCCTTAGGTTACTCTTTATCTTTTTGACAATAGTAAAAGTCACTATTCTATGAAACATGCTCTAGGTGAYCCTGCTTGAGCAGGATTGAGCTAGATGATCTCCAGAGCTCTTTTCCAACCTCAACCATTCTGTGATTCTCTGTATGATTCTATTAGTTGGAGAAAGATAGTATGTAAGTGTGGTTGATCCTATGATGGCTTTCTGCATGAAYGTTGCAAAATGGTTTGATGAGTGTTTGGTGCAACATTGTTGGAGAAAAAGAGGAGAGAAAAGGCAGGTGCTGTGTGCTCTGCTGCAAGGATGAGGGCTGTGGCCACAAGCTGTGAACACTGCAGTGGTTCAGCTGTAAAACCCTGGGATGCCCAGCACGGGGCCGTTCTTGTAGCTCCTCAGATTGCCTGATGAAAAACCGCTTTGACACAATAGAAGGGCTTCACTTCTAAGCCCAGTAATAATAACCACTGTGACATATAAAAACTGAGCTCAGGTTTACAGGTGGGATAGGACTTTCTGTAAAGAGAGTGTTCCTTGGAGTGAGAAAACAATCTTCAAAAGAGATTTTTTTTACAGGAATTTAGATTGAATCATTTATATTGCCATAACTCAAAGAAAAACCTATATAACAAAGACTGTATTGATGAATAAGATTAATAAGCTTAGGTTTATGTGAAGGCTTTTTGTTATTTTAAAATAATTTTCTATAATGCATTATTCAATTTGACAAAAAAGTGCTTCTAGATTCCTTTGCTTACTTGTTGTAAAAAGGCTATTTGTCTGTGTCACGTCCACCTGAAGAAGAAAAGGGTTTACACTTAAACCTTCATGGTAGTACGTGCTTTGACAGACAAGCTAGAGTAAGTGGGGCTGCAGCCTTGAGAGATGTTACAGCTTGCAGATATTAACCAGGCTGCTTTTGGAAGCTACCGTTCGTTGCAGCAAAACTGGCAGAAGAGAACATAYGCCAATCACAGCAGTGATTATTTCAGCTGTGCCAGCAATTCCCCCAGCATTTTAGCTTAAAATGTTACACTGAAGGTAGGTTTGTGTTGGTGGTGCATGGTAGRCACGTACACACATGTGTACGCCCCACTGAGTCAGCCCAGCAGAGCTGGCTGGGCAGGCAGCCGTGGCCACAGTCCTACACTAGCAGAGCAGAATGGGCAAGTTTTTGGACCTGAAAACCCTAAAAAGTGGTGCAAGAGAGCATGTGAGGCCATGCCTTAAAGACAAGCTGGAGTACGACTGTTCCCCTGCATCCACACTAGTGCTGTATTCATGCTTGGCTGTAGGATTTCTCTAATCATATCCTGTAGTTCTTCTCTCAAAAGATTTGTTGGAATTAGGCTGCCTTTCATGGCATGGGCAGGGAATTATGGGAAGAAATTTAGGACTGACTTGTTTAACCAATATTCTTCTGTGAAAGCAGAAGTTAAACTGTGCCCCGTGCATAGGACTCTGAGACTGGATTTTTTTACTCTCTTTGACCCAGATCCTGTTGGATGAGAACAGACAACACTGTCACTGCAGCTAAACGGTGGCCAGATTTACCTCTGAAATGAACGTGAGCCCTAAGARTTACAAAATTGAAAAATTGCAAAAATTGCGAGACTGGGAAACAGTGTCACAGACGGTCTTGAAATGCTGATACAGGGAGTGAAAATAGCAATAATTAACAGCTTCAGTGGTATGTTAATACTGGAGTTATGTGATCATCACTCTTCTATGCATTTCCATGTCTGAGAATTACTTTTAGGCATCGTGTTTATATATAGCATTGTGCATAAACGTCACCAAACTTGATGAATTCCATGCAGTTGAGTGGAGTTTGTGCTCCTGCTCATAGGTATAGATAATAAGCACATAGATATATGTGCTCCTTCGTAGTTATAGATGATGTAAATATGTATGTAATCTGCAAGCTGTGCAGATGGCAAATGAATTTTTGATTACAAAATTTATAAAGTAAGTGAAAGAAAGCTTAGCCTACACTGTACCATGACTCATAGGAGCCTCTCTGTTTGCCTCAGTAATTATCTATAGGGAGAGAATCCTGGCTGCATCTTCTAAAATAAGGAGGCAAATACTGGGAGTGAGAATCTTTTCTAGAGCTGTTCCTGCCCATAAGTCTCTAGAGAATTTTTTTTTTCCTTTTTAACAACTGTCAGCATAAAGTGTTAGAGAGAAGTTAGATATAAGATTGCCTAGTGTTCAGTTTGATAATAAGTGCCATCAATTTCAAATGTTCACAGGATTATGTTCTGTCTCTACAATTWAAAAAAAAGTAAGAAAAATGGATCACAGAACATTAGCATAATTGCTGTAATGCAAAGGCTTTGCATGCTGTCTATTAGTATTTTCCAAACCATCTGACTTGTGATAATTGGTATCAGAGCTGTTTCTATGTGATTTATTAGATAAGCACAGTATTTCAAAACCCATATTTGCAGAATTAAGGCCAGAGGTTCTCCAGCTCATGAAAGGAAAGAAATTCCTTGCATTTTCTGTATTTTGGGGACCTGAGTGAAAATAGCCATTAATAGAAAATAACTAATTGATTTGAGACAAGTAGAAAGGGACTACTAGAAATTTGGGAGTATCGATACTGACTTGCTACTAAGGCTTCTCTACTGGTCAAACTGATTAAAACTAGCTGGCATGAGTATTGGCAAAAGTATAGCTATAGCAGCAGGCGGCTTCGTGTTGGCCGGTCACAAAAGCATTTACCTGTCCCTAAAAGCATTGAAGTCTGCACTAAACTCCCTTTTGCCTTAGCTATCATGCTAGCTAAGCACAGTTAGGTAATACCAGCACTGTCTGAGCCTGTATACAGTACCTGCAATGTCTCACTCACTGTTACGGCTGGATATTGTAGTGTCAAAAATAAATGAAGGCACAGATGGTACTGATCTCAAAGTATAATCCGAAAGTATACTCAAAGCATACATTTTCTATGCTGCTAATTGGGGCTGTGTTTTAGACCTGTCCTAAAGATGTCTGTCTGTCTATTGTAACATTATGCTTGCTTGACTACTCTTCCATTGTATAGATACTTGAAGATCACCTGTATATGTATTTTGATACATGTATTTTTACTGATGTCCAAAATAATATTTTTACTTACATTATAGCACCAAGTGTGATAGTCTAGCTTGGGCCAGATATTGTGTAAATATATACAGCACTTGTCAACATGGTTTGTTAGCTTGGATACCACACCACAGAGTGTCATTGAATCACTTTTAGTCTGGAGATGATTCTCATCCAGCTGATATGCAGCATGCTCAGAATGAGTTCAATCTCTGTCCGCATCTGGAAGGAGGAGTAGGAAAATATGCCTGAGGTTGCACACTAGATCAGTGGGGAGGCGGTTGTGTTACTCTAATACTCTGTGATGCCATATCGTCTTCTCCTGCTTTTTAATTCTTCTGGCCTTTCTGCAAAACTCAATCCCTTCTACGTTTTAGTTGCTGCTCTCTGAATTGCTTCCAATTTCTCTCCATCTTTCTTTTATGGCGTTCAGCCACCCAAGTGGACTGCAATAGTTTAAGTGAGATTACACTGGTTATTGTACTAAAGACAGAGTATCATGTTGGAAGTGTATGACATGGTACCCTTAGGAGTGGTTACCTTGTTGGTTGCTATATTCTCTTATACACAAATACTAGACTCACTGTTTACTAGCACCTCTAACTGTTTATTGCCATGTTACAGTTACTTGATAAGACAAAATCATTTGTAAATCATCCTTTCAACAGTTTTCACTTTTCCTTTTCTAATTTTCTTATGTTGCTAGGTTTGTATACTGTTCAATATATTGTTCTTCAATTATATTTACAGTACCATCCAAAAATAATTATCACTTTTAGTCTCTCATTTTTACTCATTTGGAGTACTACATTTCTCCTGAAAGAAATCCGTTAAAGGACGTATTCAAAGACAAATGAGTACTGGGTTTAAGTCTGCCAAGTATAGAATAGTATTGCTACTTACATGGGCATATTTATTGCATAGGTGATATATTGATAATCTAACAAAACTAATAAAATTTAATAAATTTAAAAATGTGATGTATTAAACTTCACTGGTGCTTTCTTTTTGAGTAGTAAAATTCTTCCATTCATAGTAGGGCATATATGTATACCAATAAATAGATAAATATTTATGTAAAAATTTAGTTTAGCTCAAACTCACATCTTAAGTGTTATTCTTGAGTTTTTGTAATATCATACTGCCTAGCCTTGGCCTAAAATCCTTTTTGGGGAAGAAAAAAGAATTCCCACCCTAAATAGCTTACAGTCCAAGATCAGAGAAAACAAGAGTACAAGAAAACAGAAGGATAATGTTACTTTGAGTGGCAAACTGTGGTTAAGGCACATCAGCAGCCTATCACTCAACTCTTTCTGGAGAAGAAGTATTTCTTGCTAGATTGACTGATATACTTAGAAAAAAACAGAATTTCAGATAAGTAGCAGGTCTGAAACAGAAGCTAAGTACATGCTTGCTTGGAAATCGAACAAGTAATTAATCCGATGGTTTGGGAGATAACACTAGCTGGTGAGCAAAGTTTTATGTTGGTAAGTGGAGAAAGAGGGTGTGTTGTCAAGAATGTTTTATGGAAAACATTTGAAAGAGGGTAATGAAGTTTTGGAAGGGGAGTTACTGCCAGCGGCTGTGGCAGACAGAGGGATGCATTTGCAGCTTTGGACTTGTTAGAGACATGGGTGAAACAGCCGTGGCTTCTCTTTTAGTTTGAAAATTTGGTCTTCAGTTTGCATGTCAGCTATTTAAAAAATATTGTGTGAACAGTTACAGGAAGTATTCTGAAATATTTAAGAGTGCTTTTGTTTAGAGGCGGATTGCATGTGGCCTGCTCTGGGCTTACTGAAGCCAACAAAATTCTTCTACTGACTTCAGAGATTCA
This sequence comes from Rhea americana, assembly GCF_003343005.1. Taxonomy (NCBI): domain Eukaryota; kingdom Metazoa; phylum Chordata; class Aves; order Rheiformes; family Rheidae; genus Rhea; species Rhea americana. The sequence goes on along the minus strand of NW_028185038.1, from coordinate 2,313,409 downwards.
CATCAGGTTTTCTAGATAGAGGGTAATGAGGTGCACAAAAAATAATGTGGTTTGATTATGATATTCCGCCTGAACGTGAGAGGGAATTTCTTCACTGTGAGAGTCACGGAGCACTGGAAGAGGTTGCCCAGGGAGGTTGTGGCGTCTCCCTCTCTGGAGATATTCAAAGCCTGCCTGGACGCGACCCTGTCTAACATGCTGTAGGTGACCCTGCTGAGCGGGGAGGTTGGACTAGATGCTCTCCAGAGGTCCCTTCCAACCTTACAGATTCTATGATTGTGTGATTCTATGATCTGCTCATTCCTGATATCTTCTATTTATTTATTAAGTAAAGAAGCCTTTTGAATGTTGTTGGAACTATAATTCCGTGGCTATGGTCTCTGTTTTAAAATTTTGTGTTTTATTGCCTCAAATTAGCATAGAAATAAAAGAGAAATATTTTTACCATGCTGAATGGCTGCCAGATCTGCTTTCTAGGCTGCTCATGTGAGTCTCGGTGCCTCGGAGAAGCAGTCTAAATGCCTGTGTTATTGGCCAGAGGCTGGTTGTCTGAACGGGGAGACAACCGGATACGCAGCTAGGCAATCCAGGAAAAGAGTTGGCTGTAACTTAGTTCATTATGTATTTACTGAGCAGGTAAACAGGCTTGTTGGGGTTTGCTGTCTTCCTAAGTAGCTTAGAAACTTTAGGAGCCCTGCTCTGCATCAATACACTTGGCAGTCACGTATGGAGAGGGGAGACCTTGGGCGGAAGGACAAGGTGCCAGCAAGCCAGAGCAAATGCTGATGGGAATAGCTACAGATCTTAAGCTTTGAGGTGTCAGTAAATTTCTTTAAAATTTTTGATTTACATGGTATCATCATTCTCTACTAGAAAATGGCTCACTCAGAAGATTTCGGAATAATTCCATTCTAATTTTCAATTAGAAGAAAAAGTTACAGTAATTCCCTTCTCTCATTGGAACATGTGTGAGAACTTCCAATGGCCAAATGATGTATTTGAAGGGGAAATGAGTAAGAATTTTTTTTTTTATGTTCACCTGAAATTATTTTTTTTCTTTTACTTGTACCTTTCCCTGTATGCCTGCTGGTGAAATATTTGTATGCTAAAATTGAAGAAAAAGCCCCTTATTTTAAGTTATTTTCCTTTGCCCAGTCAGTAGAGCACCTCTGTGATTATGCAAATATAGTAAGATAGAATCATAGAATCAGTAAGGTTGGAAGGGACCTCTGGAGATCATCTAGTCCAACCTGCCCGCTCAGCAGGGTCACTTAGAGCATGTTAGACAGGGTCACGTCCAGGTGGGCCTTGAAGATCTCCAGAGAGGGAGACTCCACAACCTCCCTGGGCAACCTCTTCCAGTGCCATGTCACTCTCAAGGAAAGAAAGATGGACTGCAAATGCTTAGTAGTCTTCTTTTTTGTACCTGAGCTATGCATAGGGATGCACTGGCTGCATCATAAATAGCTCGAGGATTGCTGTTTCCTGTGGTCTTGCCTTGAGTTTTGAGAAGTGCCTGACTTAATGGACCGAGACTCCTAAATGTGGCTGTGGATATGGAAACTGGTTTTACATTACACAGTACTGTTGGATCTGTGTGGGTTCCCAGTGTTTTGCATAAATTCAAAAACTATATCAGTTCTGAAGTATTGTGAAATCTTGTGTTACTTTTGTACAGATTTTTTGAAAGTTAGAAAGATTCAGCAATAAATGGTTTCCGATGAGCAATACATAGCTTTTATCTATCATGGTGATTCAAGTAAATGTGACTGCATGTTAGCAGGGCTAGACTTTGCAAATATTTTTAACTAATGTATATAAAGAATGGAGATAAGATAGGAAAATGTTATATACTGCAATATTGAAGCTCTAACAACTGTTAGCAATAAGTGATTTGGAAACGTGCATAACTTGTTTTTCTTAAGAGTTGAAATTTAAGGGAGTTATAATGGAAGAGTTAAATAAGTAGTCTTTTAACATGAATAGTAAAATGTATTTCATAGAAAGACTCAAATATGTCTTCCGATCAACTGATTGAATTAAATATCATTAAAATATTCAAGATATTCTGTCTTTGGACCACACACACACACACACAAAATCTGTTAAGTGTGTTCAGTACATCTCAATGAAATCCATTCACATATTTTAAATCTGACTATGAGTGTTCACATACTATAACTTACTGCATAATTCTATTTGTCCCATAAATAGAATGAATATTTTAAAGCAGCGCATATGTAGTTTTGGAAGAAAAACTGAGCTGTCAGTAACAGGAAATTTATTCTAGCAACTGTGATAAAGTATCACATCTTAGAGGATTTTTTTTGGGGGGGGGAGCGTTGTTTTGTTGCTTTTTGAGTTTGAAATTGTGTGACTATGAGAACCACTGAAGCATATTGCACTGATTAAATGTAGTACTCGGGAATCTCAAATGTCACAAAACATATGGAATATCAGGAACATTTATCACTGTTTGAAAGGACTGTCTAAAGCCGTGATAGCCTGGTCTAACAATTGTGCCAATAAAATAGACAGTGAATGAAATGAAGATTTGGTAGCTTGAAAACATGTGAAACAAAGTTGGAACCAAAAGCTTGGGTTGCTATGGAATGACAGCTTCTTCTTACTCCTCCTCCTCTTTTAAAGGAAGGATGAAGACTGTGGTCAGAAAAGCCATGCCGACACTATTTAACCTTATTCTAGCAATAAACAAGCATTGTATCTGCATATGTTTTGAATTTTGTAAAATAAATTTTGAGTGCAGCAAGGTATTGTCATACATTTTATTTCAGTCAGGACACACTTGCATATGTGAATATTGTTAGATCAAATGTGTTATTTTCTCATTAAGTTTAACACTATTCAGTCTAATTTTGGTGGGGAAAGGAAAGACTCTGCTGAGGCAACTTAATTTAAAATATTTATTTAGTTTAAAATGTCTGTAGGATAGTGTTAAAGGAAGGGAGGAGACAATTTCTTGGAAACAATCCACAAGTATAAGCAGATTGTTCACTGAGTCTGAGGACTGCGTTTTTAATGTATTCAAGGGAAAATGGAAAATGGATGAGTATTACTTATCAAATGTTTGAAATCCTTACAGGAGATGCAGAGGCACTTTCTGAAAAAAGTTCCGGTTCCTTTTTTCTTCCACTATCTTTTCCTGCCATTCCATTGAAACTTTACCTAATGGAAGTGCAAAATGTTTACACTGATTTACTATTCAATGAAGCAATGTTAGACTTTTTGTTTCGTATAAAAAAATAAATTTTCTTGAAAAGAGAAAAAAAGAGAAATGGTGACTGCTACAAGACAGTTTATAAAGAATTCTTAAAGTAATGTAACTAGGTAACTGCAAAGCATTACATTGTTTGTCATATGCATCAATTTTATGTACTGAAAGTTGGTCATTTTAAGTTTTATTTGATTTGTAATACAACTTTGAACTCCTCTGACAGAATATCACAAAACTCTTCAGTAGAAATATGAGTCTTTCATATTTTTTTGTTTGGGAGCAGGCAAGAGTATATAAGCATGTGTGTTTGTATATATAGGTCTACAAAAACTCAGTCCATATAACTGATATCTGTGTTACAACTTCCATAATTTAGGAAATAATATTATTTGATCTTATTGTCTATAAATCTTTGACACTTAAAATATATATTTAATTAAATATAAGGTTAAGTCCACGGTTACAAAAAATTTTAAGACCTATTAACTTTCTATTAATATATTTTAACTTACTTGAAAAATTTTCCAAATCTCTTATGTAAGTAGAAAAAAAGATTTGAAAATGTTCTCTGTGTAACTCTGAAATAGCTAAATTACATATAGAAGCTATTGCAAAATAAGCTAGGATATGAAATTAAAACATGGTAAGTGTTCTGTGCTGTCTTCACTTAAATTCTAAAGTGAATGAAATTACCTGGACAAAAAAAAGTTAGGACTAATGGAATAAGAGTGTCGGTAGGAGAAGCTATTATAGGTTGTTTTCCCTGGGTAGATAAGTCTTGAGTCAGTAGAGGTGCTGGGCTGAATCTGGGTCATCTGACTCCTGCTTGTACAGTTAGCTGTCTAGGCTCTTTCTCTCCGCTAAAAGCCTCTTGTCATGGAATTACATTACGATGTTTTATACATTTGCACTGTGATGTTAAAGATTATTATGGGATATCTCTAGTTATGATTTTATAGCATCCCACTGAGACATCTACTCAGTTAGGTTGCTGTTCTTGAAAAAAAAATTACTGACTTACTCTTGGATTGTGGTTATAATAATGCATGTGCTACATTTTCATTATTTGACATATACAAAGAACATTTTCCTTTTCCTAATATTTTATTATAATTTGGAATAGAAAATGAAGTCATTTGCACTTTACCTTTTTGAAAATAAGGTAACAATGTATTGTAGCAGTTCAGGACTAAATAGATTATGCAGATTTTAGGAGAAGAGTATACTTGCAAAATCTGTAGATATTGTAGAATGTTTTTTCTGCAGATTTGGGACACGACAGCTATAACATTTCATAGCTAACAATTGTTGAGTAATACATTCAAGGTACAGGAAAAGGTTTCAGTAGCTATATCCAGTACCCTGAGTTCAAGACTTCTTGATTCCTTACAGTTCCTAGGGAAAAGTAGATACCTCAGAATGGGGTCTAAAACAACCAGAACAAACATCTGGGGATGCCCTATCCCATAGGAAACAATAAGCACAATTGGTATTTTTGAAATCCTTCCTCTTCCTAGAGATCAAGCACCACTTTCAGGATGTCACAGAGACAGTATATAAAGCCTTTCCTTGGTCACTCATAATTATTGGATTTAGGCATACTTCTGTAGGTTCTGGGCTTTTGATACTAATTCTTGACTTTATTCCAAATTCTTATCAGAAGGGCAAGATATTACAAATGGAAAAAAAATCTACCTATTGCTCCTCAAGCTCCCTGCTGAGGCATTGTAGGAATTTTTTGTAAAAGTTTTCACTTCTACCAATGACAAAAGCTTTATTCTTCCAAGTTGTTTACCACCAATTTGATAAACTTCGTGGAGACTATTAAATTAAAAACAGTAGTTTTAAAAGTACTATTACTAACAAGTGAGAAAAACTCATTCTTCATAATAGAATTTTTCTATATACTTGAGCAACTCAGCTATCAAACAGCAGTAGTATCTGGAGTTAGTAAGGTAGATGTAACAAATACTGCTTGAATATTTTTCTGCAATCAAGGCAATTTTATATGTTTATCCATCTACAGGATTTGTTATATGTAGTCTTTCTATAGCAGCTTGAGATTAGAGACAGTATTATCTTTTGAAGGGGTAGTTATGATGCTGATTTTATGTATTAAACAAATCTGTGGTCTAGATTAAGATTAAGATTCATTTAAGCAACTGAGTTATTGTATCATGAGAGATATCTAGTTATTTTTAAAGAATAGTGTCTATTCTACACTGCTCTTATGATCTGAGCAGGATTTGGAGAATTCCTACTATATTTGTGTATTAGTTAAGAAATGCTATATGCGAAAATATATGTTTAGTTAATATATGCAAAGAAGCTAATTCCTGACTATTGAGAGGTAATGCCTGGGTCCCATCCTATTCAACTTCTTCATCAGTGACCTGGATGAGGGGACAGAGTGCCTCCTCAGCAAGTTTSCTGATGATACCAAGCTGGGAGGAGTGGCTGATGCAGCTGAGGGCTGTGCAATTCAGAGAGACCTGGACAGGCTGGAGAGTTGGGCAGAGAGGAACCTCCTGAGGTTCAACAAGGGCAAGTGCAGAGTCCTGCACCTAGGCAGAAATCACCCAAGGCACCAGTACAAGGTGGGGGCTGACCTGCTGGAGAGCAGCTCTGCAGAGAAGGACTTGGGAGTGCTGGTGGATGACAAGTTGACTATGAGGCAGCAATGTGCCCTTGTGGCCAAGAAAACCAATGGTATCCTAGGCTGCATTAGGAAGTGTTGCAGGCAGGTCAAGGGAGGTGATCCTACCCCTCTTCTCAGCCCTGGTGAGGCCTCATCTCGAGTACTGTGTCCAGTTCTGGGGTCCCCAGGACAAGAGAGACATGGAGCTGCTGGAGAGAGTCCAGTGTAGGGCTACAAAGATGATCAGAGGGCTGGAGCACCTGCCCTATGAGGAACGGCTGTGAGAGCTGGGCCTGTTTAGCCTGGGGAAGAGAAGACTGAGGGGGGATCTGATCAATGTGTATGAGTACCTGAAGGGAGGGTGTCAAGGGAGTGGGACAAACTCTTTTTCAGGTGTCCCGTGTGACAGGACCAGAGGCAATGGGCAGAAACTGAAGCACAGGAAGTTCCGCCTGACCGTGAGGGGGAATTTCTTCACTGTGAGAGTGACGGAGCACTGGCACAGGCTGCCCAACCAGAGAGGTTGTGGAGTCTCCTTCTCTGGAGATCTTCAAGGCCCACCTGGATGCAACCCTGTCTAACATGCTGTAGGTGACCCTGCTGGGTAGGGAGGTTGGACTGGATGATCTCTGGAGGTCCCTTCCAACTTTACTGATTCTATGATTCTATGATCATTTCCTCTTATCCCATTTTAGGTATCCCCCAAAAAAGTTTGGTTCCATCTTCCCCATATCCTCTTATCAAAGTTGTAGACAGTGAAAAAGTCTCACAAAGCTTCTCCTCTCCAGGCTGAACAGACATATGTTTTCCTAGCCTCCTGACCAGCTTGATGACCTCCACTGGACTTGATCAAGTACATCCATGTCTTCCTTGTTCTTCAGGAGCCTACAACTGGACCCAGTACTCCAGATGTGGTCTTACAAGTGCTGAATAGAGTGGAAGAATCCTTGGACCTACTGGCTACATTCTTGCTTTTCAGGGTCTGGTTGACCTTCTTTACTGCAGGGATGCAACTGCTGATCCATATTCAACTTGTCTGAATCTTTTTCTGCAGAGCTACTTTCTAGCCAATCAGCCCCTCACCTGTACTGATGTGTGGAGTTATTCCTGGCCGAATGCTGGAGATTTGCCTAGGACTTGCCCGTAACTGATAATAACTATAGCAATATATACCTGTCACAACTAAAACTATTGCAGTCTTTTAAAGTAATATTGATAGCATTTAAAGCTTGCAAGATATCCACAATATTCTATAATTAGAAAATTATCAGTGCCCTTTTGGGGTCTTATTTTAAGGACAGGTTGGTAGTGATAGTTGCCTGTTTTTCTTGGCAGTAGTTTTCCAGAAGAAGAAATGCTCTTAGAGCTTGGGGGGGGGGGGGGGGGGGGGGGGGGGGGGGGGGGGGGGGGGGGGGGGGGGGGGGGGGGAGGGGACAAAAAGCCCACCAAAACTTGGAATCAGATCTCTTGCAGACTTAAATTTATACTCAACAGTGTCTTAAAATACCTACGCTCCCTAATTGCTTGTTATGTTTTAAAAGGAAAAAAAATCTATCATGTTAGACTTAGAAAGAGCATAGAGGAGAGCTTTTTACTACAGGCTTTCTGAAGGAATGTAGTTGAGGTCAATTGTGATAAAAAAAATCATTATTTTATTTGGCTGTTTATTGACTTATGTAACAGAAGTTTGTTAGCATCTATTAATAAACTGAAATAATTGCATACACACATTGCATATGATTTTGATTAAGTGCTTTTCTTAGTAACTTCGGAAGCCTAGAATTACCTTCTTCAGCACAAGTTTTAATAAACTGTGTTGGGGGTACCTACTGCTAGCAATGCAGTTGTTTTCCGTATAGTAATAGATACATAGATAGAATTGACACAGTGTGTAATATGGTTATTAGATAGTATATGATTTTTATTAGAATTTTCTGTTTGTTCAAATCAGGAGGTCCAGTCCAAAATCTTTGAATTACTAAGCCCCAGAAATAATGCATAGTTGGGAACTATGTAAGCTGATGAATGTCAGCACAGGTTGATAGAGTGATGCAACATAGTTATGTAGTGCATTAGAATCTCCCATAAGTGGTAATCTAGGGATACAACTGAAAAAATTAGATTGCTTCACAACAATTTTAGACATGAGCTCTAAGTTTCAGTTTTAAAATACACTGGTAACAGGCATTAAGAGTTTACATTTTTTTAGCCTATTCCAAAAAACCTTTCAATAACCAACTAATTCACATAATTTCTGTTGGTACATCTTGAAGCATAGCCTAGATTAATATTAATAACTTAATTTTTAGATGGACTTGCCTTTGTAAAACAGGAAACTGTTACAATTCCAGATGTATCTGACCAAAAAAGTTGACTGGAAATAAAGAGTTGTATAGTAAGTGCTTGCTGCCTATGAAAGTTGGGTTCTTGTTGGGAGTTCAGTGAGTATCGCATCGTTGGGAACGAAAGTTAGTTCTCTATGTGGGTTTGGATGTCCCATTGACTTAGCTGTTTGTTGACAGAATTTGCTGCGTTTTAGTCTTTTTCACATTAATGGGCCAAAAATGCTACATCACTGCTGTTTATTGCTGGACTGAACAACACACATAAGCTTGGCTCTGATTATTCAGTGCTAACACTGAGTGATTTATTGGCCCTGGTGAGCCTTGGTTATCAGAAGATTCCCAAGGCTCAGCAGTTCTGCAGGCACACAGCTTTAAGTGCAATGCGTGAAGGCAGTTTACAGAGGCCAAAAAATGTCTATGTTGCTAATTGAGTTTTATCTAAATAGTTTTATGTAACTCCTTATTAAGCAGGTGCCCTTATTGGTTTCACAGTTTGGTAATCTTGTAGAGTATTTATCCTTGAAAATATTTTTTCATCTTGCACATTTTTCTGAGTAAACTTTTTATTTATTCTTGAAATGTTTTGAAAATATTTTTTCCTTCTTTTTCTAATGAAAGAAAATATATTTCTGTGTGTGTGTGTCTGTGTGTGTGCCTACATGTTTGGTGGTAAAAGAGAGGATCAAAATGGCTGTTGTGTATTGCAAAGTGAAAATAGATACTGCTTTGCTGGATTTAGAAAATATTTCAAGTAGTTAACAGTCACTCCTGGGGATTCTCAATGAACATTTATAGTATTTAAGACATAAAATATTTTAAGACTTCTAAAATCAATGTTTCCTTCATAAATTTGCTATCTTAATTTAAAAGTTATATAATGAAGGCAAGGCACAGGTAATTTTTGCGCCCCTGTGGCTAGTTAAGGTCAACCCAGAGAGAGAAAAAGAAATACTGTTTCTAGATAAAAGGATTAGTTTTGTTTGTTTGCTTGTTTGTTTAAAACTATTCTGCCTTGCAGAACAGGACTGTAAAACATGCAAATTATTGAAGCCTTTTAATGTTAAATTATGTTTGAGACTTTTAATCTACAGGACTGCCTATATTCTGAACTTTAATTGAAAAAAAACAAACAAAAAAATATCTATTCCTCATAAGGGGAGTGACATCTGCTGATTGTTTGGAAAGGCCAGATTTGGAGAATCTGTGCAAATCAGAATTTCAAGAGAAGGGAGAAATCTCCCTCCTCCAGTTTCATTCACCATGGTGAGGCTTGGAACTTGAAGGTAAATCCAGCCAATTTAAATGCTGCTCTCATTAGATGAAAGAAATTTACCCATCTCCCTCTTCCTTTGGAGGAGAGAGGTGAGGGAACAAAAAAATAATGTAGAGGTAATACAGAGGTTAAAAAAAAAATTTTCATATTAATTTTAGACAATTGCAGACACATTTAGGCCTTCAGTAAGTTTAAAGCAATAATAATTATTTTTTGGATACATATACAAACCCCCATGTTTTGCAATGTATACAATTAAAAATAAGATAATACCATCATAAAATTTCATCAGATTCATAGATTTTCCATATTTTTTGTATTTTTTAAAAAATACGTTATTCCTATTGATTCTTTCTTTGTGTTTCAAATGGTTGAACTTCAACTTGTTTCTAACTTTAGTTATACTGAATTGTTTGTTAACAGTTAACAGTCAGTTAAACTGAACTGATTGTTAAGATTGCGATGGTATCTTGCTGCCACTTGGTTCTTCCAAGCAGGAAAAATGCTGATTTTACAATATTCAGCTTTTCTGAATTCTCCAGAGACCTGAATTCTTGTTCATTTTTATATTTTACTAGTCAGATCAGTCTAACTGACTGGGAGACTACAGTGATAGTTCAGTTGTCACGCATGAATCTGGTCTGTAAAGAATCCAAGGAAGATTACTGTTTCTTGTCATTTAAGAGTACAGTGGGGAGAGCGTGAGAAAAAAAAATCATCTTTTTTATACTTAATATTTTGAAAGAATTAATGTATTTTTTTCTAGATTTCAGGTAGTTAAAATTAGATGGGTTATCTGTTAATTTTAGCACTTTGACAAAATCTTCTGGTTATGAAAATTAGAACTGTTTCTCTTAGGATATCCTTTGCTGCAGTCCTGTAAAAATTACAGTCTGCTGTAGTAGAAGCATATTTATGAGGAAACTAGGAAAGATTTAATACAAGAGGTCCACAGTAATAGATAAAATTAGAGAACTGCATAATGTATGTGATAAAGAGCAGGTTTCTGCTATAAAAATGCTCATGTAAAATTCACATATTCTTCTCAAAGCAACAATATTTTTATTCCTAGTGCTGTACCTAGACATGTCTTTCACTGGAATGAACTGTTAGATATTTTGAAATACGGTTTTCTCAGATCACAGTCGTTCCCTGATTACAGGTTATTTTTCTCCCTCCTATCAGTAGCGTTCTGCAGTAACAGTCTGCTGAGGTCTCTGTTGTACCCCCCTAAAGAAGTGAAGCTAAGCACCAGCCTCTTGGCCCAGCTCTATCCCTGAAGCATACCGATTATCCCTAACTCCATGAAAAATGTATTCTTTTCTTCCGTGCCCAYGTGAAGCCATCGGAATCGCCTTTGTCTAAAAGGAGAGCAAGGGACATAAAAATGAAGCTAGTCGAACGCTGCACTGGCCGTCTTCAAGCCGAGGCAGTCAGTGGTATTCCCGAGAAGTGTCCTTCCCTCTTGCAGGCCCTGCCGTCGCCTTTATCCTTGGCGACAGAGATAGATGTGTTGATGCTAGCTAATACTCTGTCCACAGCCTGCAATGTGGATGGATTTTACTCTAGGTTTCATGAGTGGTAAGTTGTAAGATGTTTTCTGCATAAGAAACGATGGAGCGTGCTGTGCGTAAGATAATTTCCTGTCGTGTCCTCCTATCCTCATTTCCTGAGTATATTCACCTTCATAGATCTGTGATTGTCTGTTTTTCATGCGTAGCAGCTCTTGTGGCCTTTGAGTCAAGGAGAAATCTGCTGCAGAAGTACCTTGTGTATTTTGGAGGTAATTTTTTTTTCCTAAAACATAGCACTTCTGATGTGAGGAATATTTGAATAATAACGTGGATACTTTAATAACAAACTGAATGTGATTCTGAATACTGACCAGGCACAATATTAATGGTTTCAGTCTGTGCATTTTTCATATTTTATTGCTTCTTGAATCCCCTTCTCTGGAATAAGATTATCTCTGCTAAAGTAAATGACATGTGCAAGTTGCTTTTATTGAAGTCTGTTTTAATTGTAATGAACTGCAATATAATTAGAAAGTGTTTATTGTATTATGGCAACAAAGTACCAATCACGAACTGAAGTCTGACATTGGAGCAGGCAGTTTGTGATTATTACTGTATGTCAAGATCTTCATTAATATGCACATTAACTGAACATAATTGACTATAAGGCAGCTGGACAGTGGTAAAATATTTAGTAATGAACCTCTCACTGCAGTATTTTCTGCCTCAAGGAGAACAATAAAAGTGTCCACATTTTCTTTTAATACCCTTTAGTAAATGCTGGCATATTAGCAAGCAAAATGATATGATCACATGAGGACTTGGTAGTTTCTACTTCTCCAGATCACTAGGGCTATTAATTCTAAGGCTGAAGATTTATGAAGGAAACAGAGCAAAGTGTCTTTGGAGCTGTGATCTCTGGTGCCTGACCATATCGTTTATAATCCAAATTAAAAGAACAAACAAACACAATAAGGCAGCTGGTTTTATTCTACTAAAAGTTGGGCTCCAAAAGCAGTTTTCAGTTGATTTTAGAGTAACAATTTGTAATTTTAGGAAATAACTACCCATCCGAACAGAGGCTTTATTTGGTCAGCATCTTTTTTGAAACTGATATAGAATCGAAGAAAGTGTATCATACAGTATTGTTTTGTTTTTCATTATTTTTATAAGTATTACAAAACTAATGGATCACACACTAATATTTCAGAGATATTTGATGGTGTCTTACCATCAAATTGTTTATATTTTGTCGTACCAAATGAATTTACATTTCAGTGATGGGTAACTTAAAAAAATATATACACAATAATAATAATGCCTCAAGTTTATCCCGCATCTATTAGTTGCTTCAGAATTATCAAAGGAATAATGTATTTTTTAAATCTGATTATATATGAGCTTTCCATCGCATCCTATCATACAGCTCATATTGGTGGAACATAATGGATTAGACACAACAAATTTATAATTAGTAGCTTTTTGTATTTTGTAAGAGTTAAACCTCTCAACAGCAAAGGACTGAAGATCTCAATTTTCTTCAGAAAACATAATTATGTAACTGCACATAAAAAGTGTGTTGCAACAAATGAGAGACAATGTAATAATACTGTGTTTATTATCATCAATTTCCACCTTAATCTCCCTTATGTACTTTCATTATAAAGTGTTACCAGCATAATATACTAGAATATTGGAATGATCATGTTCTGTTAAAGTATTTGATGTTACTGCCCTTCAAGTTCTCATTACACAGAGCTATTGAGGTCTTTGCTTCACACAGGTCTGTAATATTCCGGTGTTAAATACAGAACAAATTAACTTTGCTGGAGTGCTTTCAAAATAGATAATCCAGTTCTGTACTGTGAGTTTTCAAAGGCTTTTGTTGGATTTTGCTGTATTTTAAGACTTGATAGGAATTTATTCTTATAGATCCAGCAAACTGTCATCAGCAATTTATTTTTTACTCTTTGAGCTAGGTTCTAAGGCTTCAGGAAAGACGTGTTCCTTCCTTTTATTTAGATTTTTGAGCATAGCTATGTAGAGTAATCTCCTGGAGAAGATTTACTTTAGTATTCCATGTAGATTGATGCAAATAATTCTATTTAGTAAAATTGAAATGAAAACAAACAAAAGTTGTTGATTTTCCTCCTGGTTTTGTAATTCTTTCAGCCAAGAAGCTTCAGCTCAGATCTACCATCCGTAGGTTTTGTCCAGATCTTTTAAAGTTAGATTTTGATTTAAGTCTTTTATTCAACTCTTTGTGTTTTCTTAGATTTGTTTTATTTTCACGTGATTGGCCCTAGGTCGCTGAGTGAGTCGGTGGCATCAGAACCTGAGACTCTCCTGCTGTTTTGTGTGCTGATAATTGGCATAAGTGGACTTTCTTACTTTGTATTACTGCATTGAGAGAGAGCTCCGCTGTCCCTTCTTTCAGATTTATTTTGTTATCGTGTGACTACTGTTGTTAGTACTATTATGTCATGAATACAAGTAGTATGATTTTGAAAAATTCAAGGTCACTGTCTTAATCTGTAAAGTGAATGTGTATATAATGGCTTAAAAGAGGTCGCAGTGTATTGTGCACGTGTGTATACACACACACACACACACACACACACACACACACACACACACACACTTATCTACCTGTCTCCCTATCTATCTAAGATTCTACACAGTCATACACAAAATATATCATACACAAAATATGTCTTTCTTAAAATACAATGTCCTGGCGTTTAGATACTGAATTCGTAGCGAATTTTCTCTCCATAACAAATTCTTCATTTTTAATATGGTAAGTTTTTATCTTGACTGCATCTTACCGTTTGAATTTTATCTAGCTTGCGTACAGACCATCCTCAGTTGSCAGTTTCCTAAGAGAACTTTGCAGGAACAGAAAAAGCCTCTATTTCTTTTAGTTATTAGAGTGCAASTTGTGACTATCTGCATGAAGTCAAGGAAGCTCACTGGTATTAATGAAAGGCTTAYGAAGCCTATCACATCTTCTATCCCCCTGGAAGCTCTGGAAGGATTGAGTGCAGAAAGTTCCTCTTTCTTTGTTCTTTTCACCCTGTCCCCATGCGGATCTCATTTGATGCAAGCTCCACCACTCCTGGGGCACAAGGATCCTTCACAACACACACAGATTGCGCTAACTTCTCTGCTAGGATTGCTCGAGACATGTTTGTCCCTCCAAACCAGCAGTGAAAGCTGAGTCATGGAAATCAAAAAAAAAAAAAAGTAGCATTTGAGAAACTAGAAGATAGCAGGTGTTACCCTCACACTTCCTTTTCCATAGCTCCCAGGCACATAGCTCCTTAAAAGAGGTTGTTTCCATGCATTCTCGTGAGAGTAGTATTCTTCAAAGCACTGTATGACATTGCCTTGTTGTATGACAACTTTGATATTAGTGTTTGTTTTAAAAATTCATCCTTGTATTTGCCACTGTCTGTCTAATTTCTGCTCACTTTGGATAGCAAAAGAGGAAAAGAGAAAGAAGCAGGCTTTTCATCCATTATCTCCTCCTTGTCCCATGGACAGCAATCCCGACTTAGTGCTTAGAAAGATGAGCCTTTCCTTGAGATAGACATATGCCTGTGAATGAATTTAAAAATGAAGCACAGACAAGACACCCTTCCCAGAAAACAATTGGCATTGCCAAAAATAACTTCCACCATGATCTTCTTGCTCTTGCGTTGTTTCTGTCAGTTGGTGGCTGTCTGTAGGGTTTGGTCACTATTGATTCCTTTTTCTCGTAATATTTTTACTGCACAATACTATGGTAATCTCTTTAAATAATTGATCCTGAATGACCTAATTTTTAAACTGCTGAGCGTTTATTGCTCATACTGAAGAAAATCTGATTAAACAATGTCTGTTCTGCGGCGGGGGTTGGAAGCAGAGGGGAAGATGTTTGTGTTTGCTTGTATCTGTCTCGTACAAGCTCTCTTGTGATTATTCTTGAATTTTGTTTTCTTTTTTCCCTCTGAGAAATAAAGAATAATGAAGCTTTTGTTCTGGAAAGAATAACATCATTTGTAGAAGAAGAAATCAAGGGGTGGATGGAAAAGGACAAATTTTCAAGTTGTCAATTCACAGTTTCTTTAACTGTTGCAGACCTTTTTTGGCAGTCTGTTTGYATGCCCAAATAAATCCAAAAATAGGCAAATGAAGAATTTGAGGTYGATAAATGCAACTTAAATGTCTTCTTGTTGTTGTTATATCACTTGTGGAACACTTACGTAAGAATCTGGGAATCTATCAGTATGTTTAYGTCTGTGTGTTATGTCTACCTGTTTAAATAATATATGAACAAATATTTGTGTTTTTTGAAAAGTGCTTTATACAGCAGAACTTGTTCAATTAATAGATGATTTAATAAGACATTCTTAYGTATGTGAGGTAGTACTTAATGCTACTAAATTTATCAGACGGTGCAGATGAAGATTATTTTAAAAGTTCCTTTATCTAAAGTGATAAGACAATAACTCTTGGRAAGAAACAAAACAGAAAAACCCCACAAACCGCCCCAACTTTTTCTTAGTTGTGGCATAATTTATTGAAATGCTCTTGCATTTTTCTGTCAAGTTGGCTCATAGGTTGTGAATCTTCTCGATATATATAAATTACTTATGAAGAAGAGAACAGCTGTTTCCAAAATAAAACAATATGGCAAGCACATAAGCATTACATATAAGCATTAAGACATTACAGGATTATAGTGAGAATTCTGTTATCAGCCTGTGTTTCTGTGAACATTTTAAGTACTATTGCCAAAATTATGATTACTTTGCATGGTTCCATGCACAACACTGAAAGTATCTAATGGTTGTTTATTAAAAACATAAAACTTTTAGCAGGGGCAGATTTTTCATCAGCTTACCATGCTCAATAGTCACTACTAAATATGGTCAGTTTATATTATAAGTAAATCAACAAACCAGAATCAATAAAACAGAATTCTGCCTAGTTTACTCTTTCTAAGCAACTATTCAAGGAAAAGAGATCCTTTTTCTTCTCTTTTTTCTTTTTTCTTGTTTTTCTTTTTTTCTTATGGAAAKTGAATTTAATCTATGCCTGATTTTTTTTTTCTACCAAAGCTAGATTTGTAAGTGGAAACTATATATATATATTTTTTTTTCTTTTCTTTTCTTAGAGAGTATCTGTGATTTAGCTCAGTGAACAATCAGCAATTATTGCTGGACCAAATATGAAGATGAACACAGCTACTATATATACAATATAACAAATCTGGTTCAAGCAGCCAGATTAATGATACAATCATGAACATAGTCATGAAATTAAAGTAACATTTTATTTTCTTTGTTTATGTGAAGACTATAAATTTTGTCAGCTACAGGAAGGCAAAGTTGTTTTATGGTATAATTAGTATTCAGGAAATATTGTAATTGTGAATCACTTCTGTGATTTGATAATAAAAATATGGAGCCTGCATAATCCCTATTCAGATTATAAACAGAGGTGTTCATCTAGATAGTGTGTGTCTGAGCATTTTTCTGTTAGTTAGTCCTCACTTTGAGTTTGAAAGAAAGCAAATTAATCTTTGACTGGCAATAATCTTAAGAAATGTTTTGAGTGAAAAAATCTTCACATGTATTTTTTTTAACCCTTTCACTGTGCTTGTTTTAATCAATATCAATTTTTAATTCAATAGAAAAGCACTCAACTGGTCTTTTTTACAAAAAGATTCACAAAATCCAGATTCGCAGGACAAACAAAGTTTTGGTACAGAATGTTGTGAATGCAGGAAACGCATATGTGTATAGGCTCTTTCGTTAGTATGACTTCCAACATTTAAATATGCAGGTCAGAAGTAAATCTTTTGTACACATGTGCGGTGTTATTGAAGTAACTGGAGTTGCACATGCTTTATCAATCATTTGGTCTGGTGTTAATCTCAAGGAAGAGTAATTGTTAGTCTCTCTGGTTTTCTTAAAACAAGTATTTTCTTTTTTTGAATCATTTGAGTGAGTCTTTATTTGTGTTATTTAGAAGGATAAATGTAATCTCATAGGAATCTCAGAACTCTGCRTAATCCCTTGCCCTGCTCTTCCTTTTATTTATTTGCCCACATTTGAAGTAGATATTTCTAATACCTAGCTGAGGCAGCGTATGAGTTGGATAAAGTGGCAAATAAGCTAGAGTGAGCTCAAATGTTAAGTTTTGTGTTAATTTTTACAAGTATCCTGATTACGTATTTTTTCATGGTTCACATCTGCCTTACCAGATAAAATGAGTGGTCTACTGAGTGAGGCATCAAGCCTAATAGGGTACCTTTGGGCTAGTAAATGGGAGGGTCAATGATCTCACATTTCCTGACACTGTTTTGGACTAGTCATTGCAGGGRAAAGCCTGAGCATAGTTTAGGCTGAAGTTGACTTCAGGAACCATGCAAACAGGCAGCAGAAACAAAGCAGTGCTGGTTGTGGCTCTTTCCATCCACACCATCCTTTGTCACTAAGCACACARGCTTTGAGTTTGAAAAATAGACCTTCAGACTGCACCTAGGAGATTTTTTTTTTTCATGTGGCACTAGAGGAGACATCACATGAATTCAGATGTTTTGCATTGCCTGTCCCTCCCCACTCACAATACAGATTATGGCTTAGGGTCCCAGGGGATGCATATGGGTCCAGAGGTGACTCGGGGCCAAATACGAGGTGATGTGACCTCAGTAAGCTTGCTCTGGGAAGAGCTGGTCAAAACTGTAAGTATGGATAGGAAGCTATCTGCTCCACTTGTCCTTAAGGCTGTGGATCATTCCCTGCCCATATATTTAATAGTATAGAAATACCTGGTATAGCTAGGCAACTGTTTGATCTTCTCCTTATCTTGAAGACAATAAAATCTTAGAAAAAAATAAATTTTATAATGAATAGTTTGCACCCATGACCCAGAATCTTTAAAGATGTGGCTAAAGGTATCTCTGGTATCATGGTTCTCCTTTTTAATAAATCTCAGTGCACTAGCAGGATGCCAGAAAACAGGAGGAGTCTTAATGTTTTACAGTATTTCAGATGAGAAGTAGCTTCATAATTGATTCACTTGGTATCACTATGGGCAAAATAATAGTATATGTAATAAAATAATTAATAGAGAATTAAGGAAAAAGGATATAGTTAAGAAGGAGTAGCAGACTTTTCTAGGAAGTTACATTTCATCARTGACTGATTTTCTTGATGAAATTAAAAGTTTAGTTGATAAATGTAGATTGTAGATTACCAAATGAAAATATTTTTGTAAGGTGTCTGATTTTATGCCATCCCATATTTGACTGCTGATAATATGTAATTTTAAAACTACATACTCAGTTGATGAAGAATACAGTAAAAATTTTCATGAGAGAAATATGARACAAAGGATAAAAAAATGCTAGTAATAACTTTTTAAATAAAGCCACTTCTTTTGAATTTATTAGTTCAACATGAACATCAGCAGTCACACAGTTGCAAGAGGGCTGATGTTTCACTGAGGGAGTAAAGGAAAGAAATAAAAATGATAAAGACATTATTTTGCCTCATTATAAAGCAGTGTCAGGGCTAACACKGGATTGCAACTGCTCTTTTTAATATTGGAAATAAAGAGGGTGAAAAAAAACATTAAAAATGAGCTTTTGGTAGAAGAAAATGACATAGAGTTTCATGTGTGTCAGAGTATGTTTAGCTTATCACAAATGTGATTGAGAGGAGGTTAGCTAACTGTGTCTAAAACACTTAATAATAAAAGGCTCTTTAATTTAGCAAAGCAAGTTAGTTGAAGCTGAAGCCAGAAATTCAAATTAAGTATGTGGCAAATACTTTCAGTAGGGAGGTGATTAACCACTGGGACAAATTGCCAAGAGAAACAAGTGATTTTTCCATCACATGAGGTTGTCAAGTTAGAATTAAATAACTCTCTGGAAATTATTTGACTCTTGCCAAGAACAAATTATTGGTCTCAGTACATTGTTAACTAGATGAAATTTTAAAGCAGGTGGTTGAGTTAGCTGATCAAATAATTCTTTAGTTTTATAATGTAAAATCAGAAGGAGTATTATGTCTAACTCCCATTTGTTGAAACATCACTTTGGGAAATGCATTGCAATGTTATGCCATTTCAATGTGGYATATACAGAAACAGAGCATTATTTTTTTATTGTGTATTCCCATTGATGTTATACCTTATTCAGAAGATACTCTCTTGTGACTGACTAGTCACATCTTCTGGCTTCAATGAAAAACATAATTTGATTTTTTTTTCATTTTTTAGTTAATTAAATTTGGAGAAGCAACTATGTGGGAGGAGGCAATAGCRTTGTCAGTAGAACTAAACTTAGGAATTTACTCCAGCACAAAACTGTTAAATGATGTCTTACTGAAGCAGAATCACYAAGTATCATCAGAATTTATTTAATACTGATATTGTGGGTCAAATGAGAGGAGCATACCTTTAAACTGAGTRAGCAGACTTGGTTACTATGATTAGTAAGTAATTTTCCCTCCTCTCTCCTCTCTCCCTCCCATCTTACTGCAATGTGCAAACACATGATACAGATAATTGAGAGAATCAATATAGAAATCTTGCAATCTCCTTTAAACTCTCCTTTTGTGACTATATATTTACTTCAGTTGGCTACCACTGGTTTTTCTTTAGTACTCTTACGTACCTTCATGCACGTCATGTACATTTCATATACGTTGACTGTTGGATAGATTCACTGAAGGAGAGTCTGTTAAGTTCATGAGAATATTTAAATGGCAGGTGATAGTATTGTATTAGCGATCACTTGGGAAGTTCCAGACTGAATTTGTTGCTGAGCGTCAGTGTGTGATTTAGGAGATGCCTCATGCTTGCAACCCTTGGACGTCCAGCGGGAGTGCCCTGAGCAGCRTACTGTGGAATTTGGTCCTCAGTGATGCTTTGGTAGGCTTTGTAAAACTGATTTGAGTATCTTTTCTGTTTTACTGCAAGGGCATTAATAATAGAACTTAAGTTTTCAAACTTTTAGTTTAAATATATTATTTTGAATAAGGTTTTATACAGTTCTGAGAGGCAAGAGTATTGTGCCATGTTGAAGAGAAACATGAAAGTCATGTAAAATGAATTGCATGCTAGTCCGCTGCCCGTAGCAGTCACATGGCTGTGCTTTCCAGGCTATTAGAAAAATTAATAAACTCACTCTCTGAATTAATGGATGGGTTTGCAGGACACCATTGGACATAAATTTTGAAGCTGAATGATATTTACATTGCTATTTGTACTGTAAAATTAGTAAAGGTTATTAATTCTATCCGGTCTTCGTATTACTGGTTTTATACCATAATTACATGCACAGACACACACAACCTCTTCAGAAGAGTGCTGAAACGAAGGTACTTAACAGTACATGAAGGGCTGAAGCAAATGTGCAGAAGTTATCCTATCTGTCAGTTTTACATTTTTTTTTCTTCTTYGCCTTTTGGTTGTACTGCTCATCGTGATGGCACGCTGGAATCACTGCTTTTCCTACGATCATGAGGTACGACTCACGGCGTAAGGAGCTTCTGACAGGCAGTTGTAAAGGCAGAATGTCACTGTGGTGGAATCAGGTCACCCGTCTGYCTTGCACCCAGATCTCTGCTGCAGAGGTTTTCAGGGTTCCCAGGGTTTTCTAAATATTGCCATTTTCTTAGCTTTAAAAAGACGACATTTATGGTGCGATTCTTCATTTTCCTATGATGGTGTCATGCTGGACAGGATGTGAAATTTAGTCACCAGTACTATGATGTACATATGCATATTAGATACTGTTATGAGTGAAGAGRTGTGTATGGAAATGGAGCAGTGGAACAGAACTTCAAATGTACAGCTTTGAGATTCTTTATGAATATTAAAATTTTAAATGTGCACCATCTAATATTTTTTCCCCCAGTATCTATGGTARATTTATTTCTAATTGTAAAAGGCAGCTTGCCTAAAACCTGTRTGTGTAAGTTTACCTCTTGGCTCTTACACTGGCTGAGAAATTGTTTCCAGCCTCCTACTCACTGCTGGAAGATTTTTTTGAATAACTRTTTATTTAGAGTAAATCATTTCATGAGTTTCCAGATCATTTTTAGGGAATAACCTGGACAGAATCAAATAAATTAGAGTACCCTTCAGATCTAAGAAAATACAGGAAAACACATTTTTAACATATCTTTCTATCATTTAGTTCACATTTTAGGAATCTCATCCAGTTTGAATCAGAGGCCCTTATACTGCAGTTCCAGCRTGGTAGATATTGATCTCTAAAGGATCCACTCTCTGCAGAGGYGCTAAAGAGGCAGAAGTTGTCTCAGATTAAAAAATACTCAGTTTTTCACTACTTGATGTGCCCTTATTATAGTAAAAGGTATACTGAAGAACTAATAGAAGATCTGAATTTGCAATTCTGATGTATTTTTTTGGCATTTACATCAGAGTAATTGAAGGTAGATTGTACCCTGTAGAAATTAAAGATGAAAAAGAGTTATTAGATTTTCAAGTGCACTTCCAACTGTATATTTTCTACTTTTAGATCTCCCCAAGCAAGATGCTTCCAATTCTATGTCATGAAATCATACTGTAAACTTTATTAGAGATTTAAAAAACTGAGTATTTATAGGTTCTCCTGTAAAMCTGTTTACAAGATAATTATTTATGATATATAGAGGGAAAATGCTGCAAAATATAATATTTATATAGTAACAAATAGTTGCTTGATGACCATGAGGCTGGACTCATTCTTTTGTTTCTTCCTTTATTACTTTTTTTTATTTAAATAATTGGTTATTGATAAAAAGTGCTAAAAACCGTTCCCAGGGGTAGACGGAATCATCATAGTAAACAAGCAGAAGTTTGTTCTAGTGAACATTCAAGGCCAGAGACTGTTGCCTCAGAAATGCCTGGGCAGCCTGTGTATAGGTCCCGTTCACCAGTGTTTTGTACCCATTAGAGGAAGTGAATGGTGCATACACCATAGTCGGTTCTACTCAGCCRCCTCGTTAAGACTGAACAGAGTGTAAAGTAGTAGTAAAACACACTGAGTCATTATTTATGCCATTTTTTCCACTGCTTCTCAGAATGTTGTACTCATACTAACTGCTTATTCTGCCTCAGAGGAAATCGTATTTGGAGGAATCACACACSATTTGGGCTATTTTGAATTTTGGACAGTGCAAACACTAAGGATATCCMCTGAGAAAATATGCAAATAAATATGATGGAAATGAGTAATTAATGGAATTCTACTTCAGTTCCTAGATCTCACAAGAAGCCTTTAGATAAACAGTCTCTCCTAGAATATACTATTATGGGAAAATCCTCTCCAACTCACTGGTCAAATAGATGGGCAGCCTGCTTCCCACAAGATTGATCATTGTGGTGATAGAGGACTAATGACTTCCCTGTCATTGGTACCATTTTGTAATATCTGATCTCCTAGAGATCATAGCCTTGTACTCATTTCTGATACAGCTTTGTGAGAGTATCATTAGGCTCCTTCTGTTAGACTCATTCGAACTCAAGTGAAAACACCTTCAAGTAGTTGGCAGCTCAGCACTTTCATTGAGAGCTGTGGTACTGCATGTAGTAAACTGCATTTGTCATTTTATACCTCASCTGTGGTAGACTGTGATGTAATTTCCCCTATGCTGCTGGTTCCTTCTAAATTTAAAAACCTAGGTTAAGGATTGTCTCCATACCTTGCTTCAAGGTATTTCAARTGACAGAAACCCTAGGGATATGTCAATGAGCTAGTCATGGATGTTCTCTTGTACTGCAGTTTCCAGGATATAGCCAGGTTTTGAAAGAAGAAGGAAGAGCCTTTTTTTTTATTTAGAACTTCCTCATACCTCATCTGACATAGGAGTCATATATGTCCTGGGGTTGTACAGGCTTGGTATTGCATCCCATGAGCCTTCTTTCTGATTACTTTCATAATACTCAAACAGTTGATCAGTATTGTCAACTTAAGTGATCWTTTTGCTGCTCTTGGCCATTGGGCTTGTCTGATACAAGAGCGGTCTCTTATCTGTTTATATAGTGTGTGCTTGTGTAGCTCCTAATGGTTGATTTGCCTAATTGACTTTTCCTGACAGGGTAATGAAGAACTATACAAGATCTCTCCATCTGTGGCAAGTAGTAGGTATAGATGTCAATCTACAGTTCCACTTATCTCTTTGAAGTTAATAGTGATTAATTCCTCTTTCCTTGGATAGGTATCTCACTTCAGTGATCTCAGAGATCAGAACTGGTTGTTGACCTTGACGATTAGTATATATGTCATTGTCTTAGAGTTCGCCGTGGTGAGAAGTATCAGGCTTTCTGTGCACCTGTAGGATCTCACATAACAATAATGCAAACCATATACAAGTTCTGCAGCTCCTTCTAGAGGAAAGAACATAATACGAGATCCCTTCTGTTTGTGTAGCCCAATACAGATCAATAGGTGATWTGAAGAATGCTGCATCAGTCACCAGTTACCTTTATCAAGGGTTTGCCCTTGAACTTGATTGTAAACTCTGTGAACCATTTCAAACAGAAACATAAATGGAAGGTGAAGAAGGAGGAGGAGTTTCCTGAAGTCAGTGTCTTTGACTTGAACATCAAATGGAAATGACAGAGACAGACCAGCTTTAGGGGTCCTGAAAGCCATACTTCTGAATCCTCAGTCAGAAAGACCAACAGTATTTTCTCAAGTATTTTAATGTCATCCATATCTTGGCATGATTCATAGATTAATGGTGRGCCAGCCCTTTGAGCATTCAGCAAACTTTTCCTCCATCATCTTCCCTTAAAGACGGCCTTCTTCAATCAGGAGAGGAGGAAAGGTTTGGAACCTGTGGCCAGTTCTTTATATAGGAATACAGTGTGTATATACATATTTACACAGTCCTCCTCCATGTTTTTCTGTGATACGTCGTTCTCAGAAAACATCCTTTCTTTTCTAACTGAGGCATTGATATTTTATTTAAGCCAAAGTTATCTTTGCCCCGGTGTATTTGCTAGTTCTTTTTGCACTTCTAGCAGGCAAGCTGTCTCGTTTTACATTGCCAGGATGCGGCCTTTCGGGAAGAATCCTTGTTTGTCCATATGACAACAAAGTAAGCTAGAAATCAGCTGTTTGAACAGATTGTCTAACTGGATAGCTACCGTGTGAGAAACTGTTTGTCTGCTGAACTGGAGCCACCTCGGATTAACATAGCTGTCTGTCTTTCTTATGAATGCCTCTGTCCCTAGCATCTGCAGGCTCCAGAACTAGCTGCCACCTAGAGCTCTGCTCAGAACGGCRTAACCAGACACCACAGGCATGCTGAGTTACTCCGCTTTCAAAGGAGAATTCTTTCAGTCGTTATTCAACTTTGGATCCTGAGACTGTCCTTCAAATAGTATTTGTTTTGTGGGGAATGCTGCTTAGAACAACCCCGAGAACATCAAGAAAGGAAGAAAGATCACTTAAGTAGTTCTTTCTTAGGTGATTTATCTGAATGTCAATTCACCACTTTTCCTCCTTCCCTTTGGAGACTTTAAATTTCAKAGTGGAGCACAGGTTGGGTGAGGTTTCATTTCATTACCCATACTCGGGAGAGGCAGGGGGCTGGTGTTCATTTACCACGTACACTTCTGAAGCAGCACGGGCATRTGGACTCTGCACTATAAATACACGAAAAATAAACATTTTGATGTAGGAATTACAGGGTAAGCAACCTTTCTTTTATTTTGCTGCAGGTTTATGAAAGCAATGGAACATACGTAGCCCTCCAAMGTTAGAAAGATCCTCTGGGCTGTTAGTTTGTCTGGAGTCATGTGTGCTAGCATAGTGGAGTGCTATTAATTGATTAATGCTAGCTGAAAAAGGTCAGAATATGCTCCAGCTAATCATGGTTCTCAATAGAGCTCTTATAATGCTGTCATATGTTACTTTGATTTAGCTATCTCAAAGATGCGTTCCGAGTTTCTCTGTAGGCTGTGTAGGCTTTTACACAGTTTAGAGTAGGTGTTTAAACAGCTCCTGTAGGTTCTTAAAGCAAAGCAAGGTTAGGTTGCAGATTAATTACGCTTTGATTCACAGTTTAATGTGGTGTCTTAAATGATATATTTATTTCAAAATAGACTATTTAAGGACAAGTGATTCCTCTCCTCCTTATTGCCTTTAATTGCTTGCACATGTATAGAATATATTGATTTTTTATAAAAGAGCAAGCAGAATGCATTTGAATCCTCACTTAATATAAATTAAAGTAATTTACAATGAAACAAGAATGCATATAGCATCAATATCTTCATTTGGTTGTTTTGTAAAGAATTACTTCTAGAAATAATAATCTAATCATCAGTTTGAGGAAGAAAAGTTTGTTTCTGGCTGTAGCAGTTTTTTTCTGTATGAGTAACAAAACCCATAGTTGTATGAAATATAGTGTAGAAGAGACATTAATTGAATCATGCTTATGTAATATCTTACTTTTATCTGATGTAACTGTCAGAGGAGTCTGTGGTTTATGACACTCTTGAAATAAAGACTTTCTTTTTTAATCTATATTTTTAGCTTGAATAAGGCAGTGATAGAGTCCAAAGGGAGACCTCAGAGCACTTAGAGGACTGAAGATGTGTTTCCTACTGAAATAAGCTCATGTTCAGCATTAGTCTAGTACTGAAAGCTCTTAAAGTTCAGACATTTATGTCTAAATATCTTTTCATTTATTGTTCTATTTGATTATGTTCACAATCTCTTTACCTCAACATTTCCTCAGTTACCAGCAATAAAAGCCCATTTAACTATGTATATGAGCAGAAAAAAAAAATGATTGTCTTAATTCTCAAAGCTGATTGATGCATCCATCATAAATTTGTAGTCAAAGTGTTTCCTTCTACTTTTTTTCTTGCCTAGACTATGCATAAGAATAGCTAAAATCCAAATAAATATTTCAAATTTAAAGAAATGGTACAAATCGTATGATTTAAGAAGATATGAGCCTCCATTCTATCATTTGAAAATGTTCAAGATAAATGAATGAGGGGGACAAAACAATGCAAATATAAGTAAATACAAATAAATACAAGTATTATTTCTGCTAGTCAAAAAGCACGTGATATGAAAATGTAATGCGTTTTTACAGAAGTTGAAGAAGTATATCATATCTGTATAGAAGTAGAATTAATACTGATACATACTTACATGTATTTTCAGTCATTGAAAGATTTCTGTCAAAGAAATCAGATTTGGGATTTTGTGATTTTATTTTGTTTTAGTGGAATGGCACTGATTTACATGAGATAAAATCTGTCAAAATTTCCTATAATAATCTTCAAAATCTGTTGTAAAACTTTGAGCAAAATGGAAAAAGTTAAAGTTTTCAAAATATTCTTGTCTAATATATTGCCCAAGAAAAAAAAATAGGGTTAGTGATATACTTGTTGATATAAGACCTTCATATGAGAGAAGAGAGAATTTTTTAATTTATGTGTTTATGGCATTTATTAGTATAACATATTCAGTTGACCTTTTATCAAAAAAATAGTTTTCACGGTGATGATCTTTGATTTTGTCATATAGTTATAAGGAAAAGATTTAGATTTCTTCTGAAGTCTGTGATCAAAAGGTCTCAATCTGTAAAAGGATATTAGGAATGGGATTAGACCCATTTAGTGTAGAGTAGGTTTGATATATAAGTTTTTCTATAAGAATGGCTAACATATAAGCTATTACTAAATTAATGTTGAAAAAGAAAAAAAAGATTGATCCAAAATTTTATAGATCTTAGTATCTCCTGAAAACAGGAAAATTTTTAATGAAATTTGCTGTTTGTGTGTGCTGTTTCAAGAGACTTGAAGACACGTACTTGACGAGGTCACTGAGTGAATAGTAAGCAGGTAGATGGACTTGCATCTGCAGTTCCCTTCAAGCATGTTGTAAAATGTTAGTTTGTTTTAGCACTTATCATTTCTAGCCTTAAACTGTTTTGGGATTGCCAGTAGTTTTTGTTGATGAAACTACTGTTCATTGATGGTATTAGCTGTTATAAAACTTATGACTCCATAACACAGTTTGTTTCTTCTAAAAAAGTAGTTTTGCTCTCTTCACTTGAAGATTTAGTGATCCTTGGAAGCATTTAGCAACTGCAAAACTGATCATTATTGTAAGGGCTATCTCAGTATGATGGAAAAGTGATTGCCTAAGGCATCATATAATGTATTTTGCATACTTTTGTCTATACAAGGCATATATAGATGTTGCCGCATCATCAGTCTTTTGCCTCATAAATTTTCTTCAACATCAGCTAATTTCTGAAACTCTGAACACCAGATTTAATAACTCAGCAATATGATATACTAGCTTATTATTTCATTTGAGCAATACATGTAAGAGATTGCCTAGCATTGTGACACATTTCACAAAACCAAAGCCATGTTCTAAATAAATTTATCRTGACAGGCCAGATTAGCCAATGACTCCCAGCTTTGGTGTGCAGCCATCACTGGTCCACTGCATAGTGGGATGTCGTCTGCAGCAAGTTTGTGAAACCATACTACAGTATAATTTACCATTTACTTCCCTGTGGCTATGCTTAGTGTTTGCAGAAAATTTTGAGAAGTGCAGTGATAAACTAGCCCAAAGAATTGCAAACTGCTGTTTAAGTTGTTCAGTAGAGCTGTTATGACATGTGTCACATTGAAATGTAGATGTGTTGCTTGCTTTTCATGTCACAACCAGGGGAACAGGCGTTTTGAGTAGAGAGTTTTCCAAAGTTTTATGTCTGTTCTTGTTTGAAATGTCATTCTATGTTGCCATGTATCTTCTTTTATTGATACCTAGTGATAAATAAGTTTTCTGATGAGAAGGAATCATTAGAATGTGCTGGTTTTAGGAAAGAATACTGATCTTCTATAATTAAATTGATTTAACAAAGTTGCATTAGACTGTGCTTATACTTCTATGTAATTTAGTCACTGCCTTATGGACCTGACTCCTCTGAGGAGTGCCACAAATGCACTCAGTGTTCCTTAATGTTATATTTTGCATGTAAATCTCTGATTTAGCTGACAAATGTGAAAAAAGCACATGTTGCCAGAGAACTCTCAAGAGACGAACTGTGAAGTCTAAAGAACACAGGTTATTCCAGCTAAGATTGGCATTGATTTCTGCTTAGAAGTTTTTCTCTGATAATGTAGTTTTTAAACATCTAGAATGTAGGTTAGTATTCTTCTGATATAGACTTACATTTGAAGTTTTATTACGTAGAGGGAATATTACTTTTATTTTTATTCATCCTCTTCCAGTCAGACTCAGAAGCATGTGAGAGGACCCCAAACAGCTGGAGACCAAGATTGCATTAGAATTKCACCATTTTTTGCATTTTTTTTTCATGCTGTGATTTTAAATATGTAAATTAGTACAATAGGAGAACATGTTAAAGAAGACATTTAACCATTTGTGTCAGCAGGCATGACTTTCTTGACACCGAATCTGGACTAGTTCATGCTACTAGAAAATGCCATCATACAGGGCTCCACACAGTTCCCACTGAAGTCAGTGGAAAAATCCTGTTGTCTCAGTGAGTAATGCTAAAGAGCGTTCTGGGATCTGAAGTCTTGCTCACAAATTCTGATTGTACATCATCTGGTTTTACTGCTATCTCAACATACTTTCTCTAAAAATCTCATTCCATTCAGTGATTAGCATGTGGCATGTTGTGGCATATCCTATACGATTAGTTACTTAGCTTAGTTACACAACTTTATTCAGGGAACTAAATCTCTCTCCTATCATTAACATCAACATCAATTGAAATTCAGACCGATGRCAGATTTTGCCCATGGCATCAGAAAGGAGAACGTGACAAATAAGACCACACATCTCTACTATATTTAAAAGAGAGGAAAAAATAGTATTAAAATGAACTCCCTACTTTTTGTTGATTAGTTAATTAGTTTTAAAGGCAGAGCAGCTCTTTAAATTTCAAGGGAACAATGATATGTACTTTAAAATAAAAACACAATCTTCCTAAAATATTTAAAAAATCAAATTTTGTTGGATTTGTTAGTAGGACAGTAAGAAAACTTTCCAACTAAAATCAAAAGAAATGTCACCCTGATTAACATCAGCTATTTCTGGAGTCTGATAACTTAAAATGAAAGTTTTAACACAGTTATAATGACTTACTATTCTGTTGCCTTAATATATTATTTGTGGAGTCAACAGAAAGAAATGGAATGAAATGTTGCAGATTAAAGGAATAATGACTCATTCGAGCAATTTGTATTAGCCCCTTTGTTATATGCAAGGAACTTGTGTGTGGATTGGAAGTAGCAAGTGCAAAGTGCTGAATGTAATTTGTTTCATGCCTCCTCATAAGGTACAAGGCAAAATGTGGAGCCTATTACATTTTCATTCAAAGTACACCTCCAGGGCCATTTCTTCAGATCCTCATTAAACTCATTCAGAGTGCATTTCTTTTTAACCAAGGTCAGGATGGTTTACTTGCACATCTTGGACACCGTGAATGGGAATTCATAAATCCTGACATTGGGAAGCAAGGTTGTGCTTGTCCTACATTTAATAAGGAAAGGAAGTAAGATAGAAAAAAAGAAAGAAGGCTGCTTTGCCTGATGGTTTTATAAGGAAAATACAACTTTTCTGGGATCAAAAAATAAGACTCTTTCTTTCTTTTTTTTTCCTTTTTTTTTAAGCAGGTCACAATGCACTGATGATGTCTCCTGCAATACTCATCATTTATATTCCCAGTAAGCTGGCATGTTACCTGCAATCACTTGTCAGTTTTCCTTTCCTATGGTCTGTTAGWCTTAGGTGCCCACCAGTTAAAATACATCCTAAATTACTTCTGTATAAAAATAGAAACAGTTTTGGTAAGAGATATTTCATGAACCAAATGGTTTTTTTATATCTGTCATAAATAAATTGGATTGTGTGCCCTGTTGAACAGTTGCAAGTCTCTTTTTTCTTTTTGCTTTTTTTTTTTTTTTTTTGTTAGTACATTTAACTTGGCAGAGAAATCTGTTGCTTTTAATTAAGGAAAAGATTACTTGAATTAAGCAGCTAGAATTAATATTTTGGAGTGGGCTCTGAATTTTGGGTGTTTTGTGATGGTGACATAGTCTGTTTTTAAACAGAATAAAAAAATCATAATGTGAGCTGGTATAGTCAAATTACTCAGTATTATTGACCAATTACTTCTAGTGTTTTGCTTGTTTTCAGAGAAGACAGAGCTTACACAGTAGGGAARGGTTGTATAAATATAGCCGTGTCATGCTTCAGCTGATGATTCAATGCATTTACACTCTAGTAGAGGTGGACTCTTCTGAGCTCCCTTTTCCGTGAGGATATACTGGTTACGAGGTTAGTCTTCCTTGCTATTTTTTTTTTTGTATTCTTCTATTGTTGCTTCTTAGAAAATTTTGATCTCTAATAATTGTTAGGCCTTTTTGTTTTTTTTATGTTTTAATTAAATAGGTACTGAACCTGGTTCCKTACGGGTACATAGTACAAAAGAGTACTTAGTAATTGAAAGTTGTTTGCTGCTGAGTAAGTATTAAATAGCTCMAGAGGATCTTTTCAAATATTTTCTTATTTTTCTACTTTGCTGTCTTTGGTAACATTTCAATCACAGGATGTTTCATTTGGCTAAACTTATTTGGAAATTTAGCAGACTTTATGRCCAGTTTCTGGGTGTACGAGGAGAGTAGAAAATGCAGAATTCATTTGATTTTCTGGAGACAGATTTTAACTCCCTTTTATTAGGTAGTATTTTAGTTGACCGAGTATTTTTCSCTAAAAGATTTATTTTAGCTATCCCAAGGATATTTCTGTGTCTCCTTGGGAACCCACAAAGTTCATCTTTTCTATCTCCTTCACTCAGTGATCTGTTTGCTGTCTCCAGATTTCTATTCAACCTATCAATTGCTCTTTACTTAGTTGAAAGAGATGGTGTTGAACGTTGCATGAACATTTTTTTTTTTTTTTCTCATTCTCTCTATTTTTGTAACGTTGGCTGCTCAGTAACTCTTTGGCAGAGGGTAAAAGTTACCGCAAGAGAAGCGGCATCCTCACGTCCGTAACAGGCACTCTC
Source organism: Rhea americana (assembly GCF_003343005.1). Classification (NCBI taxonomy): domain Eukaryota; kingdom Metazoa; phylum Chordata; class Aves; order Rheiformes; family Rheidae; genus Rhea; species Rhea americana. Next base: position 2,282,314 of record NW_028185038.1, on the reverse strand, counting down.
GAGCCAGCCCTCGCAGAGCTCTGCCCCACTTAGCTCTGAACGCTGGGGGACCGCACATGCCCCCGCTCAGCTAAACTGCAAACGCTTTCCCACRCTGGCCAGGCTAAGGAGGATTAAGTGGGTCTTTTATGGTGTTTTGCTTGGTTTAAGATTACCTTTTACAACATTGCAACAGTTGTAGTCATCGAACAGCATCGACTGCAGTGCAAAAAGTGGGTGAAAAGCTGAGATGCGGTTTCTTGTAACAGGCTTGCGATTTCAGGGAGTTTGGCACGCTGAGCATGAGGACTGCGAGTCTAACCGCTCGAAGCAGGCCAGCCACGTTTCACCGGACCTATGAGGTGTTTTAATATGAGGAGGAAGGACTACAAAATAGACCTTTTTTTCAGCACGTGTCACATCAGAAAAAACACCACTGCGAGTGTTGTACTAGCAGTTGCARTGTTTGCTACTTACTGGCTTTACACATGTAACTCCCTTAACTTTACAGTGGTATGTTTAAGCTACCAGTTGGCCCAAAGCTATTCRGGACCCTTAGCACTTGCTGGATGTCAAACTGAGACAAAATCAGGGAACTGGTGGAATGGATGCATATGAGCTCTTCTTGGCCAGAAAGTGAGTGATAGACAGCAAAATTACAAGTAAAGAATAAAAATAAGTAGCGAATTGTAATTTCTTTAACAACAGAAGCAATAAAATTTTTTTGCAATACCATAATAAAGGTGTTTACTTTATGCATTATAAACATGTACATTTGCTGATTATGGCATCATTACATATCTGCAGTTTTTGCACAGTAGAAAAAAATAGTATTAACTATAAATTTACCTTGTTTTGCTTAAAGAGAACTGTGAAGCAAAGTGAACTTGGCCTGTTTCCCCTTCAGTCAAATAATAATGCTTTGATAGTCATAGTGGCAAACCTGTAGGTTATCTAGATATGTTTCTGGAGGGAAAAAAAAGAAATAGATAACTCTTCCCCACCTTAAATACGTAACAAACGTGCACACAGCAATCATGGGATTCCAAAGGAGGGTGGGCAAGGAAGAATGTCAGAGTGTTTATCATACAGCTGTGCCAAAAGTAAAGGCTGAATGAATGAGATGGAGATTAAAGCCAGTAGTCTGAGCCTGTATTCAATCACTGCAGTCACTCTGTTTGCCTCCTGCATGCTGATGAAGTGTCATGAATGGTCCCATGTACTTTCATTCCAATATATTTCAGGCAGTAGTGATTATTACTTGTACTCAGCTAAAGCTTGAAATAACTGGCAAACTCTTGCTTAGCAACAGAAGGCCTCATCTTCTCTCTCTTGGGACCACTAACTCAAAAATGTGTTATGTCTTTTAAAAGTTAGCATTGGGAGGGGTAGGTACTTTATATTCATTGCTTTCCTTGATAATTTAGAGAAGAAAACAACAAAGTAAAGTCCACAAATGACTCTGTTCCATAAATAATTATTGACTGGTTTATGAAGCCCAAATCCAATTTCTTTTATCACACATTAAGCTGTTGTGCAGTTGGACTGCCTGGCAATTTTTGGAAAGGTACTGCCTTTATATGTGCTGAGAGAATAGAAGCACTCTATTTTATAAAATAATAATAAAAAAACCCCTCATAGTGTATTTTGATAAAATCCTTTGGAGGATATTTCTGTAGTATTAAATCATTTCATGTTTGGACTTACTTTAACTGCTTAGACTTTGATTTGTATTCTTCAGTGAGCTCAATCTTAAAAGGAAAATGAATGCACATTTGTTAAATAAATAACAAAATACAAAGCTTGGTGTGAACTGTAGATCTTCAGCATGTGAACGCAGAATTCATTTGAAAATGCAGCAGCATTTTTATAGTGTGAATTATATGCTGCTCTGTAGGTTTCTATTTTTGGTCACCACAAGATGGCAAAAGAAATGAGCACACAAACGCAAGGCCGAGTGGATTTCATAATAATGCATTCTGCATTCACACTTTATGCGCATCGAGAGAGAATCCAAGCACAGCAGGGGTGACAATCACTCCAGCAGTCTTTTGAAATCAAAGTACTTCCTTGAGAATGTCTTCCCAGCGCTAATTACACTCGTCTATTGTGGTTCTTATATTGTGCAAAGTAAAATGTTTACACTGTCACAGAATACAACTCTATCACTGGAAAAATGGAAGGCAAAAAATTATCAGATTATTAATTAGATTTATTTTCTTTTATATTTTGGTGATTTCACTTCTTTGTGTGCTAAAATATCAAAATCTGTCTCCTTTGTCACCAGGGGACTTTGCCAGAGATGCTAATTTTTCACCAAAGCCAAAGTCTCTCCACTCAAGAGAGCTCTTACAGCGTAGAAAGTATTGGTTGCCTAGATATCTTGAGGGCTTTTTCTTTTTTAGTGATTTTTTTGGTTGTGTTGTAATCACACAGTAACTATCAATGAATTTTTCCAATATGAGGAAGGCAACAAAACTTCAGAGATGTTTCTTATCCCAAGACAGATATAACACGTGTGTGTGCATGTCTGTGTATAGGCATGCACTTGTGCATTTAAGATGTATATGCAAGTTTGATAACCACTAAGAAAGTCTCATGACATAGAAGAGGATGCATGATACCATTTAAGTCACCTTATAAAAAAGGTGTGGGGAAYGGTGTTCTAATTTTTTAGCATTTGCCTAGCTACAGAGAGCTTTAGATAAAGAGTTAACAAGCCATTCCGGTCTTGATCTTTTTTCTCATCATTACTGTTAGCGTTGTTGAAAAGGATAATTGATAGAAAGGATTGTTAGACATAAATACAACTGGGAAACTATTAAATATTCATTGTTGAGAGTGGAGCCAAATTTCCCTTTCCTTGAAGTTCAAAAGCCTGGTTCTTCACTGCTTCGTATTTGTTTAGCCATTTACAGCTGGGCACGTTGCGTGGGAAATAGTACTGCTGATCTGAATAGGAAAATGTGAGTTAGTACTGGTGTATATTTTTTCATACCTAAAGCGTGTATATACAGTGCATACAATATGATACAGTATTTGCACATCAGAGTATCCTTTCTTGATCTGTATATTTCATATATGATTTGCTCTTTTCCTTCCTAGATGTCTTCTTAATATATACATATATATGCACACACATACAAATGTGTATATATATATATATATACACACACACACACATACACACACACAGGTATAGGGAATATATATGTGGGTGTACACATGTATTATGTGTGTGTATACATGAATATCTGTTTACATATACACACACACACACACACACACACACTCTCGCACATGTATGTATGTATGTTTCTTAGACAGTAAGTTTACCTGCGTGTTCTGTTTGGATACTACAGGTACATTGTTAAATGATATTCCATTATCGCTGATGTTTTAAGTATGTAAAATACCCTACAGAATTTTAAARTATGTATAATTTAAATTATTTATTATACATACAGATACACTCTATACGCTATTTCTCCAATACATATAGTTTTATATTCTCTTAAACAGTTTTGCACAGTCAGAAACAGCTTATGTGTTCACTTTTCTCTTATTAAATTCTTGTGATCTTGTACTTCTGCATTTGCTTTTCTAGCAGCGATCAGCTTCGTTTGATTAAAGATATCAGAATTCAGGTATTAAATGGAATGGGATTGGAATAAGCTTATCTCATATCAACAGAGCAGTTCTGTTATGGCAAATTGATATTAATATATGAAATCAGGGCACAATAGTAAACAGAAGCTGTCTACCTGAAATTGCTAGATTAGAAGTGACGAAGCAAGTTCAAATATTTAAAACATTAAATCATCAGCAGCCATAAACAAGCAGCTATGTACACCAGTGCCTACACTACTTCCAAACTAAAAGGAGGATTTGTATGTAATTTTTATTTTTTTACTTCGGACTAACTTCTTCATCCATCCTTACTGTAGTACTCTTTAAACTTTCACGTAGTGAGCTCTGTAGGATCTGATTTTTGGCATGTTATTTGAAAAGTGAATCATACAATCATAGAACGATTTAGGTTGGAAGAAGTATCTGGAGGTCATCAAAAAGATACAGACTCCACGGAGTTGTGCACAGCACAGGGTGACACTGAAGTGATGTGCCTTTGGYTTCCCTTTATCTTCGTCTTTCCCGATCCGAGAGCGCCGCTGTTCAGAGCTGCTGCCGTGACCTGTGGATGAACAGCCTCTCTGATTTACACCACTGCCTAGATACCTAGGACCTCAGGACTGGCAGGCATGTGAGATTTGGGATTTGTACCTCCTACCTCACCAACGAGGGAGTGAGTTGAGATGCCAGGGTTGCAAATGTGACTTTATACTGCAGGTCCTGAAGTGAGCCATTTGCAAACTGTTTCACAAACCTGTTTTGCTGCCATGGCTTAGCACTGCGAAAAATCAGTGAGATAGTTTACAGCTTGAATAATTTGTAGTTGCATGACTGTGAGAATTTAAGGGTGCTGTTGATGAGTGAAACTTAAAATATCCCAAAGAATCAGGTGCGCCACATCCTCTTTTGACATAGAGAGAAATAAGAAATAGGGTAGTTAAATGGCTTTTCATAATCCTTACAAAATTTTAGACCAGCACAGTGAGCAGAACTGAAGCTGTGTATTCCCCATCTAAGTAACACTCCTGCTGTGGTGTGATCTCTTGTATTAAATAGTTATTTTACAGTGTGATCAAGGGTCTCACTGAAATCTACAGTAGTATTATATTCAGCTCTGTGGAAACATACAGGAAGACAACTTCTGTTGTGATACTTCTGTGTTCATATCATTTACAGTTGGCCACACATGTCTCCTTATATGATTCCTTGTAAATACTCCAAATTGTGTACATATTCTTCAGCTGTTTTGAAGTAGTCACCTAGTCTCTTCAGGTAAAATGGATGGTTCTTAAAATAGAGCTTTCACTTAAATATGACTTTATTTGACAAACATTTTTGTCAGAGTTACAGTMATTTCAGATGCAACACAAATTTGCAAAAGGGCTGATGCTGGAGGTCTGGAGACTTCCTCATTATACTGTTGAACTTGCTATCTGTGAAGYTAATGGTAAAACTTCCATTGATCTTACTGGGAGCAGGATTAGCCATTGTGCAAAGATTCATGTTGTACAGAAGAGAGTACAACTGCTCTTCAATAGATCTGGAAACATTTTCACTTAAGACTAGCGAAAAATTGTGGTTGTTTAATCCATTAGGTTTCACAGATTAGAGTAGCTGGATTTTGGTTAATATTACAGTTCTCTCTGCTTGATTCAACTCAGGGTTACTTCAGTCCAATGGTGGTGTAGTTCCACTGAAATTTGTGGTAAAGTAGTCTCTAAAAATTAATTACAAGACCAATAGTTATCAGTTGTTATTGTTATTATTGCACTGAATTAAATTTAAGGTTCAGTACTTTCAATTCTCTTTTACACATAGACCTCCTCTTTGTGAATATTGATTCACTTTGGTGGACTCATAAGTAAAACTTTATTTAGCAAAGGCTATGAGAAGTGTTTAAAATAATGTCTTAAAAAGTAAACCATTCTTTAGATTTTTTTTTTATTTCTGTGACTTTGGCAACAGTATTTTTTTTTAAAGAAATATATGTTGTTWTGGAGTCATATAACTGTGATACTCATACCACAGACTATACGGCAAAAGATAAGAACTTTATTCCTGACTCTTTTTTTATTATTATTATTTCTTTTATTATTGTCAGCTTCAGTGAAAACTGAAGCCTAGGAATAGTTTCTTTGGTAGACATCCACAGAATTGCTAGTGTACTTGCACGCTTGCAGGTTCTGGATCAGATTGTGCTGTACCTTGCATCTAACAAGAGTGATACTATTAAGACAATACAGAAGATATGTGGCAGTATCATACTGAATCCTGATGTCTGGTCTGGGTTGTCATTTCTGTTTTAAAAGAGTGTAATTGTTACTTAATGCATTTCTTTCTCTCTGTAACACAATCGCTTTCTGTATGTAGTCSGGCTTACTTGCATGTTTCTCTCGCAACGAGGTTAAGTGCTTATTCCAAAACGCCTGTCTCCCTCTGCTGTTGTCCTCCTCAGCATGAGACAGAAGTACATGTTTGTGTGCATGGACATGTACACATAATAATGTGATGCGGGAGAATTGCTTACAGCTGTGATTAATGATTCAGTTCACTACCTTTAGTTGCCCCTTAGGTAATATACACTTGTGTTGGCCCATTTTCTCTAGAGATACACTACCCAGTCTTTGGTCTGAATAATTGGATTTRTCTCAGTTTCATAATGAGTCTCCCTTTTAACAGCTGCTGTATAAGTTCAGATTACCTATACCTAATTAAAACAACTTTATTTTGTTTGAACCTAATACATTTTGGATTTGAAACATTTAGACAAAAGGTTATATGGCCTTTCAGAAGCCCTTTTTTATTGCAGTATTTATTGCCAGCTTTTCTCTTCTGATTTGTATCAGCTTATCCTCAGTTTTCATTCAAGCTGTTATATTGCCATTGGGAAAATTAAAATAAGAAGGGCAAGTCATAAGTGGTCAACAGGACCATGTATTTCTCATATACGTACATGGATTGTTTGATATCATTCAAATTTTATTATATCTGGTGAATGCAAACATTCATTCAATAAATCTCTCCCTTTTGCTGCTTTYTGACTTGTCCCTGTGGGATTATTCTCCTGTCTATGAATTTTATTCTTTCTACTGGGTACATAGTATTACCACAGAAACAGAGTACTAGCATCACGATCCTGGTCAATTTAAGTGTACTCAACCAAAAAGAAGGCAGAACACGTCCTCCTTAATGTTAATGGTAATAGTTGTTCTTTAGTATTTTCTCTGGATGAGGAGCGGCTCCTAGATACATTCAACCCTCTTTAGCCTGCCTACTTTCCTCTTTTCCTTTGCACTACAGAGGTTCTGGTCAGAGCTGGTCAAATCCCAAACCCCATTAGTTTTTCTTCTTAGAGACTTAGCTGATAGAAGTGGATTACAGTTTACAATACACTTCATCACAGATTTGAGAGGATGATATGGCATCACCCATCACCCACACTGAATTTCTGACTACAGTCATTATTCTGGTGTTAAACTTCTAGGAAGTAGGTGAGAAAAGGCAATGCAAAACACTGCCAATTCAGGACAGGTACTTGATTTTTTTTTTCCGTTATAGAAGATTCCTTATAAGATTTTTTTTGAACGTAGGAGAACCCTTAGAAGTCAGTGAGAAATCTCCTTACATAGAAGGCTTCTACTTTGACATTTTTCTTTAGATTGGACCAAAGATTATAAATTGTAAAATAAAATTTATTGCGTCCATTGACTATGGTATCATAAAGAGTAAACTGATTTATTCTTTGGTATTAATATAATAGCTACTGTCAAGGGTCTTGGAAAATTGCTAATATCTCATGATCACCGTGAGAAGGCATACATTTTGAAGTATCTTCATCCTCGAGGTCGTGTAGTACAAAATATTTTTCTTTGATGTTTATGTGTGTGCCTGTGTGTTTATCTAATTATATGTTTTGAATGTTTAGAAAAACATTAGCTACAGTCTATTCTTTGTTTTGGGAAGCATATTTCAGGATGATATCCTATGAGTAATAGTAAACTTATCTCATTAAAATGCTGAGCAAAACAGGGACAGTCCTCATTTTAGTTCTTTTTTATGAAGGACTTTGATCTGAAGAAGTATTATTTATTAGGCATTCATTGGGAAAATTGATAGCATAATTTAACTTTTTATTTGCTAGTAAAACTGATAAGCAGTACATAAAAAGATGGACATCATTATGGAGGGAATAATAAAAAAATAAAAGGTTAATTTAGAGTTTTTTAAAAGGTCATCAATRAAGAGACTTTTAACATTGTCTTCTCTCCTACCCAGGTTCTGAAGTTTTGTTTTTATCAATGTTTTTGTGTCTATTTTACAGCTGCTAGTTTTTTCACAGAATGAGTTTGTATGCTAAAAATGTTTTCAGTTTTTCAGAATCTTGAGATAAATTTTGCATTTGGTGTGAACATATGTGGTATATCTGTTGTTTGAGTGTGAAACCCTCTATGTGATATAGAGGTGAAATAATGAATATTGAGAGTATGCCATGATTTAACATTTGATTGTTTAAATGGAAGATATTGTTCCTGAAAATGGGACACAGGAAGAGAGAGGAGTTTTTGTCTAAGTCTCTAATCTCAAGCCCTTCTATATTGGTTTGTAAAGGTAGGTGGGCTGACTGAAGTTCCYGTTCACAGCACTGTCTTTGGCTAGTCGTAGATACATGTGAGCAACCTCARAACATCTTTTACTGACACTATCCTTCGATTGTCTTGAGGAGAGTCTTGTCCCATAAATGATTATCTTGTTGGTAGACTAGAAATGGAGATGGCAAGATCCAGGATTTTCATCCTAGAAAACGTTTAGTTTCAGTATGCACTTGCTTCATAAGTCATTTTGAACATAAAGGATTGTTTTGCAATTGCACTGCTGCAAATGCAGCAGTGAAGTTGGCCTGAACGTAAAACGACAACTCCAGGTCTGTAGAGCAAAGGAAAGTAGCCAGCATATGCGCGCTTCTCTGCCACGTGTGTAAAGCACTGATCCCCGTCAAATCTTTAAAATGAGAGCCATCACTCAAACTCATCATTTAAGCAGTCTGTCAAATTCACTTCCTGTAGTTGGTACTAAGTGTCTGGTGTTAGTTTTATGGAAAGAATACATTCATTTAGCATATTTCTCTTCTCTTCTCTTCTCTTCTCTTCTCTTCTCTTCTCTTCTCTTCTCTTCTCTTCTCTTCTCTTCTCTTCTCTTCTCTTCTCTTCTCTTCTCTTTTTTCTTTTCTTTTTTCTTTTCTTTTTTCTTTTCTTTTTTCTTTTCTTTTCTTTTCTTTTCTTTTCTTTTCTTTTCTTTTCTTTTCTTTTCTTTTCTTTTCTTTTCTTTTCTTTTCTTTTCTTTTCTTTTCTTAAGGCAGTGTGATTGTCTAAAATCCCAGTGATGTACCTGCAACAAAGACCTGTGTTCAGGGCTTTCTTTAGGTGCCCCTTGAGTGCTTCAGTCGTAAAAATCTTGCCCCATGCTCAACATAGCCCCTAAATTAGTGAGTTCAGTTCCCTACGCAGTATGTGTGGAAAGGCAGGTTCCTTCGAGGAACTCTGCAGTGTGTCTGCATGCTCGGTAGTGAAACACTGAGTGCTCTCCAAGAATAAATAGCAGACTCAGCGGATACATACTATCCGTTCCTGTCCTTATGTGCTTGATTTGGGATTTCATGCAACCACYGGGATTAATTCAACCTGTGCACCATAAACTTCCCGTATAGTCAGTGACGAGAGGGAGAGAGACACTTCTAGAAGTCCCTGCAAATACAGCCTGTTGAAGCTGTGGGCCTGGGGTCCTTCATCTACTCAGGCTTCTCAGCATCAAGCCCTGACTTGGCTTTGTCCATAAGACTTAAAATTGACAGTCTTTGTGTTATTCAGTGGGATTATTTCTACTCAATGTTGGTAAAATGTCCAACATTGTTGAAAATTGTTTCCTCCTTGGAAGACCATGCTTCAATAACTCTACTTTTCAGTGTTTACTTTTGCAGTGTTACTAAGATTTATATTAGTTTAGGGTTTAATTTATATTATATAGGGATTTATATTATATTAGGGTTTATATTTCCCTGTGCTTATGAACATGCTGGTGTATTGAGTGTGATACTACAGAGCATAAAATCTTGAGAGACTGTATTTTGGTGGAGAATCCTTACTCTTTCCGTGAAAACAATGGCAAAAGAGTGACTCCAATTGCGGGAACACCTTCTCTGCTTGTGATTTTAGGGTACATCTGCCACCTACAATACCAAAAAAAAAAAAAAATTGTGTTTATTTTGGATTAAAATAGCAGAGGAGAGTAGGTATTTTCAGTTTAAATTTCATTTAGCATTTTAAAAACCTACCAAGGCAACTGGGTTGAACTTAATTTTTTAACACGAAGATCACCTTGTTCCCTCATTGTTTTGATCCAAATAAACAACACAAGAAAACATTCTCAGCTGTGTATCACAGGGTCATCACTGGTGAGTCAATGCATTATTCTGTCATTTGGCTTTTGCAAGGAGGGAAGAATAGGCAGTAGTCATAATAAATAGGCTTATTTTAAAGAAATTACTTAGATCTATTATGAGTGTAGTTGATGATTTAGTGCGATCGTATTTGTCCTACTTAACCTTTCCAGAAAACTTCTGTCATTTGAATTTTTGGTTCATTCACAGGTATTAGTTTGCATGTGAAATGTTTATGAGGCTAAATGTTAGGCAGCAGTTGTTTTCAGCTGTACACTTTGGCCTTCTGCTTTTCAAAACATTGCTGCAGACTCTGAGTAATTACATCATTCTTGATGGGTAGGCTGTAACTTGCTTCCTGCCTGATGTTAATCAGAACTTGTGAATTATTATTTCTATACAGATTTAAGGACTAAGAAGGATTGATAAGATTTAATGAAACAAAATTTCCCATGTGACCTCTACTGAACCAGTTTTTACCTCAATTTTGCTGTAGAGCCTAGGATCTTGCAGAGCAGATCATGATACTAGTACATTGGACACTTACAAGACTTTCTGAAGTGTGTGTTATATGTCTAGTTTTCATGTTATCCTTGAATAAAGAGTAGGTCGTTTAAAAATAAAAAGGCATTTRAGAAGTTAAAAACACGGTTTACCTATGCTGCTACATTCTACGTTCGGTCTACCTCTGCTATGTGACTTTATTTGCACGTTCCCTCAAACTGATTTCATGCTCTCTGCAGTGACATATTTTGCTAACACAACAGATTTGTTCCTTCACTATATACAGCTTCTGGCTCCAACAAATGTCAGTGGCTTTTTAGACAAGCTCGAGCTTTTTATTCCTGTCTTTCTCAAGAGAAATATCAACATCTCACCCAGTAACATCTTTTCCTTGTGGCTATTCTGTTTATTTTATAAACAGACTAGCTTTATTTTACATATAGGGCCTGGTAAAGACATGCAAGTTGCTGTGTTTTGTTTTGTTTTAACAAATTTAAATATTTTTTAGGAAAGTAATCCAGTGACAACTATTTCCAACTTAGGTAAATAAGCATGACTGTGTTTAATCCTGAATTCATGTAATTATTTCCTTTTCTGAAACACTGAACTTGCATGAACCAGAGCAAACATTAGGCTTTCTGAGCTGCAGATTCTTCTTGGAGGAACTCTGTGTTGGTGAGATTTATAGTTCATATCGAGGTAGATAGTTGCAGAACTTCTTTAAAGAAAAAGAACTCATGCATATTATCATTTCTGTTTGTTGTTGGTAACATGGATTATATGACTTTCTTATTTGTAAGAAGTGCTTCTAATTCACTATCCAAACAGAAACATGGAAGCATTATACTCAGAAAGTACTGTGGACACTTGGGGAGATATTTCTGTAATATTTGTGAAATCTGTATAAATATGGATAGGATAAATTTGGTTGACTATTCTGATGGACAGGGTGGCTGAGGAAACCCTCAGGGCCTGGACACAAATTAGTCTCTCTAAACAGTGCTGCAGCAATATTCCTTTTCCTTCTTTTTTTTTGGCAAATGAAGCATTATCTAATGTGTTAGTGTTCACATAAGACTGTAAAAATCTAAGAAATGATGCTGCAGTGTCCTAAATCCATTTAATATATATGTAATACTTTTAAAAATAGTGTACTGAATATCAAAATAAATTGAAAACTAGCCTTGTGTATAGAAATGCATTGCTTTCATATTTATTTACATTTTGGTTTGATTTTTCAAGCGTTTTCTGGTCTGGAATGAGAAGCATCTTCATGTTTAAATTTTGGGTAGAATTTGGTTTTGCATTTATTTTTCTTTTTGTTATATTTTAAATAGCAATATTTTTAGGATATGATTCGTAATTTACAACAAAACATTAAGCAATTATGTGCAATATCAATATCTGGTGCAATAAGTTAGGACATTAGTCTTATCTGAGAAAAAAAAAAAAAAAAAGAAAATCTCAAAATGGGTAGTTTAATGTCCTGAGTGAATCGTGAATCTCCACAGACTTTATTTTCTTTCCTATGTAATTTCTTTCCTCCTAATATTTGTGCTGTTTATGTGCTTGAGATGGCTAAGTGGTAGTCTGAAAATTGCAGTAAGATTAGTAATTACTAAGGGGACGTAATGTACTGTTTCATTGCAGTGGAACTCTGAAAATACTTAGACTGACTCTTGAGAAGGCATTCATCATATTTTTGACTTGTTATTCATAACATTTATTTAACGATGAATTCTACAGTGTGTTTTTCTTCATAATATACACACTAAAATGTGTACRTTTAGCCAAATTCTGTTCTTTTATACCACTAAAATATAGAGTTAGTGTTTTTAAGATTGGGAAGATGCAGCAGTCACATGGTAAGGKTGATTCGAGCAGAATATGATAGAATAGGCTTTAACATGAAACAAACTAAATCTGCTGAAAGTTCTGAAAAACTCGGATATTTTCTAGCTCACTGGGCACCTGTGAGTTACATGAGTAAATTAGGATTATCTGAATTAATTAGTTTTTGTTTCAGTAACAGTGAACATCCTGTCTTCTTCCATTGAGAGCATAATAATACCCTCAAGAAAAAACTGTAAAAGACTTATCTTTAATTGTACAAGCATGAGGAATTGCTGTGTGTAATCTGTTACTTAAATAGTCACAACATCTATATGTTTCAATAAACAGATTTGCATCATACAAGGGTTCTGAATGATGTACTAAGCATCTTTGAGACAAATGGTTTTGATATCAGGGATTTCATAACCAGAAAGTATATCTATAAGAATATATTATATTGAAAAACTGAAATACCCTGTATAGCATAAATTAAGATTGGAAAACGTTCTTATTTGAAGTCATGCTGATTCATTTGAACATGCGTTTCCTGTACTGAGTTACAGAAGCTGAGCCAATTCCAGTGTGTTACTTTAGATTAAATACGTTTTTCAGAAGCTTTGTTGGAGCTGCTCTTTCTCATTTATACTAGTTGGATTTCAACACATTTTGTTATTGTAGCTAAGAAGCGAGTGTGTTTTTTGGGGGCAAACCAATTCCTTGCCATAATTTCTCTCATTCTGAGCTAAAATTGAAAAAGAAAAGGTAATTGCAATGCCTGAAATTGGATGATGTTCAAGTTAAGGCATCTTGTTTCAAGACTTTTACCTTGAGGAAGGATATATAACATGAAAATTTTCAAATTCTACTTAAATATTTCCTTTTTTTTAATAAAAATGTTTAAATATTTGGTTATTGTCTACTACAATTCATGAGAGACACAAAGTACTTAATTTTCCACTTATTTCGGTAGGAACTGTGGGTATTCAGCTCTGCTTAGGAGTTGGCATGGTGCTGTTGTCAGAAAGACTTCAGTATTGTTATAGAAAACTGGCGAATGTATTCCTATGATCTGATTTTGAAACATCTCCTGCATTGTGTGCAGTCACAAAACAGTGGCTGAATCTAGCCAAGATTTTTAATAACATCTAACTTTATGCATTTTGAACTAAAAGAGCTTGTGTTGCTAGGCATAAAATTGGTGGTGCATGGAAAAATTATTCAGTGAAACTACAATATAAACCTGCATGTACAATTCAGAAGTAGAATTCCTGGATGAACATGGAAGCTAAAACCCCGGAAAGAGCCATCTCTTTAGATCAAGTTTTATTTCCATTTTGTCCATGAGCTCTTCTTCATCTGATTTTATTTCTTTAAATGAATTTGAGGGAATATCTTCAGCTTTTCAGAGTGCATAAATTAAACATTCATTATATCTACAACTTGCTTGCTGTAATCAGTGTGGATTAGCTGGATTTTATTTTCTGTTAGAGAACAGGAATGTTTTTCTCCACAGAAAATTTAAATATTATCCTAGGCACCCTCCATGTACTGTTGAAATATTTGCTATTTGAAGGTTGTGCTTATGACAGACAATAAGCATCTTTCAAGAGCTTTGTTTTTTCAGCTGTGGCATACAGTTAATAGCAGGGCTCTCTGGAATATCTATAAAAATTCCTATTTGTTTTCAACCTTTTCAGTAAGAAACCTTTTTCTTTTCTTTCAAGAACTTCTAAAGATCTTTTAAAAATTTAAGAATTTTACCTTGAAATATTTCCAGTATCACTTGCTAAAGTGATATTCATATGTCTCAACTCAGTAGTTCTTACAGACTTCCATGAAAGTCTCACAAAGAGCAGTTTCAGAATTGACCACTATGRGATTTCATTTAGGAAAAAAGCAAACAGGCTTTGAGTACTGCTGTTTCTTCTTATCTTCCCAAGATTGTTTCATTCAGGCTGGATGGTGGTGAATTGCTTTGTTTATTGCAAGTACATAAATAAGATCTTCCACTAGTATTGAGTCTTTACGATGCTTCCTTAGACTGCGGCCTTTAAATCTCTTGACTGGAAAAGTTCCCGGGAAACTCTGTCCATTGCTGCCTTGAGATTCTTCCCTGCATTTAGGAGTAGAAGTGGAGGATATTCAGAGGCTTACAGAAGAATGGCCTTTTTTTTCCGTTAATATTCTTGACCAGGGAGCATTTTTATGATCTAAGTGGGAAGAGCTGCTGCAGCTTGACAATAACGCTGAATTTTCTTCTGTTGTAGGAGCAAGAATGGCAAAAGAGAAGTGATCTTAAAACAAACAAACAAAACACTGTGGAATATCTTGAGAGTCTAATTTCCCTTTCTTTTTTAATAGCTGCATGAAGGTCCTTGAAAGGCAGCATGACAACATTATCCTTGGGTACTAATTGCTCTCAGTTAGATATCTAACTTTTCCAAGTTCCTCAAAAAATGAAGGATGGCATTGTGCCTGGAAAAAAAAATATCATCTGTGAAAATGAACAAAAGAATCAGCTAAAATCAAACATAAACAGCAAATAACCCAGTTGAGCCTATGCAGAACTAAAACCGGGCAGGTTCCAAAGCGGAAAGGTAATCTACAGACGTGGGTATTGAAGGGCACTGTTTCCATTCCCTGGAAAGCTTTTGCCCTCCCAGTTATCTTGACATAAGGGTTCAGTGTCCTTTCCCTCCGAGCGTAGTCCTTACTCACCTTCAGCATGCTGTAAAACTTGTTCCTTTCCACGGAGATGCGGTTTTATGCAATGATCTGTGCGTGCCTCAGTCCTCACCTGCATTGTATAATTTACTGTATCTTTTAATGAAAGTAACAGTGGTATAAAAACTTCCAGATAGTGAAGAATATGGTGGCCCACGCTTTCAGGAACATTTACACATATCATAGTTATGCTTCCACTTTTTCTTGGGTTTCCATTCAATTTCTATTCTCAGTGCAGGACTTTAATARTAATGTTCAAATGCCTAAGGGGTCAAGATCTAAATACATCTCTGACTGTGTCTTTTTTGCATGATCTACTAAGACAGCTGCATTCCTTGGGAGCAATATATCCCCYGCAACCCAGAATGAAACATATTAGTGGGGGGGGGGGGAAAGGAGGAATGCTTTCTTTCAGTTCAATATGTCTCAGGGTAGACAGACTTCCCCTGGCCATATTTGGAAAATCAGATGCCACTTCCTTTCTTGCTAACCCTTTGCTTTATAACCCAGGATCCCTGAGGATAYGGAGAAAGAATAAGCAGGTAATAGTTGTCATCAATATGTTTGTCCTGCAGTTTTTCTAACAGGATAGGTGGAAAAGAGTAGAAAGCTCCTGAAACCCAGGAGGTACCTCACCTCAAAAGTGTAATTGCCAGGAGCCATTTACTTCTATGGGGAATTTAGCTCTTGAAAAATCTTACCTATATTTAGAAATGCCTAATGTCTGCTAACTRTCTATACGCCATATATTTGCAAGTGTGCATAGAATATGTTTCATGTTCATCTTTGTACTGCAGTGTAGGAGTTACAGCAACATAAAATTTAGGTGGTTTAGCAGTATGCTGTTGACAGTCCACAATGTTTTGCTATTCTGACACAATAGGAAACATCATAAGCTGGTTCTGGCAAGAATATACTAGTAAAATCATATTCTGAATGGAAAAAAATCCAGAAGACAGAAATATTATTACACTTTTAGACTTCTTCTTTTTTTTTTTTTTTTTTTTTTTTTTTTTTTTTTTTTTTTTTTTTTTTTTTTTTTTTTTTTTTTTTTTTTTTTTTTTTTTTTTTTTGTTATAATGAATTAAAATTTTGCATTAATTTACTGTGAATATTATTTAAACTGTGTAACTTCATTTATCTGCACAATATTTCATTTATTCAAATCTTTAATTTTTATAAAAACAAGATATAGTCTTTTTTTATTTTCAAATGTATTTTTCATATATTCACTTGATTGCCTACAAAGATAAAACCCAATAAAAATGCTATCTAGTACTGTACCATAAAATCCAGAAGTGATACCATAATACATCTGCCCAATGAGAAGTGATAACTGGCATTTTTTTCAGTCTTAGTTGGCACTGAAATTCAATTAATGTATCTTTCYAGCTTGTAAAAGTTAGTGTTTTCCTATGCTATTAGCATACTACCTGTAGAACCAGAAGTACATAGTTTTAAATGTGTGGCTTTTGCTTCAGAGTATTTTTTTAATTTTTCCTTTTTTTTAACTTCCTATTTTGTCTTTCRCAGCATGATCCAATTTCAGAATCAGGTGCTATGGATTTTCTTAGTCTCCAGAAAAAGCAACATATATTAGAGAAGTCGATAAAAGCAGAAAGTGTTACCGAGCTAACCAGGCAGTGCCATTTTACTGTCATTTGCAGCTACATTTGCAGTTAACCATGGTTACAGGGTTAATTTGCTAAAAGAAAAAAGACCAGCTACTTYGAATATGAGTCAGGTGGAGAATGAATTATTGTTCAGTTTAGATAAGGTAAGAGCCGAAGGACTGATGAGCTGGTCAAATCTGAGCAAACTCTGTTATAAACTATCTTTCCAAAACAACCCACARAGCAATTAAGAAAATTAGATTCAGGGACGTTTGGGGATATTTTTTGTTTTCTTGTGTTGTCCTTCTGTTTGATCATTTCTTTTCGGAAGGTACCCAGACCCCACACCATTTAAATTTCGCTGCTGTAAAAGCAGGTTGTTCCTTTACGTAGCCGACGTCAACGTGCGTGTCACCGGCGCGACCTCGCGTCTCCGGCTTTTCTGGCAGAATAGTCATTTTCTGACAGAAGCGGTTTGCAGGGTTTTCGTGTATCCGCCACAAAGCAAAGTGGGACGCCCTCTCGGGCGGGTGGTGTCGGCCAGCCGGCTCCGCGCGGGCCGCCGCGCCGTCGGGCCGCGCCGCCGTCGGGCCGCGCCGCCGTCGGGCCGCGGCTCTGCTCGGCGGTAAGGCCTTGCCTGGAGTGCACTCAGTGACGCTGGTACCTGTTGCTGGTTCTTTTTCCAGGTCAACTGGCTGCAGGTACGTGTGAGATTGTTACTTTGGACAGAGATAGCAGTCAGCCCCGAAGGACTATAGCCCGACAAACGGCTCGCTGTGCGTGTAAAAAAGGACAGATTGCCGGTACAACGAGAGCGAGGCCAGCCTGTGTCGATGGTAAGAAGTAAAGATCTATTCGATAAGTTTCTGCCGATAAAAGAGTGCTTTCAACTGGTAGAGTCTCATCAGATAATCAAAGCTCTATAGCAGAAATTTTCTTATGTCCCAACTAGCGTTGGTAATACAATTGAAGTTCCCAAAACAGAGACTGACTAATAGTATGGATATTTCAGTAACAGATTTTTTTTTTATTATTTAAATTTTCACTTTTTGTTTTATAGTGATACGTGGTTGAATGTTAAGGGCATGATATTGTTATAGTTTGTATGTGTTGATAGGATCAGCGGTGAAATAGCATTCTTTTCCCCTAACTTTTATTCTATAGAACAAAAAAGAAGAAAAAAAAAAGAAAGACCCACAAAGATTTTATGCCACTAGGGGCTAATGTGACCACTTCTATGGGAAAGTTAATGTTATTAAGGAAAACATGAACACTGTACTTGAATGTAGTTATCTGAATTTACCTTACATGCCTAGCATTTCTTCTCTGCTTAAAATGATGATTCTGTATGATTCACTGCAGATGCAGTGGTAGCGTGCAGCCTGAAAAAGTGCTGACATAGAGGGAGGTATGAAAATACTTCATTTTGAAATCATTTTGTGAGACAAATGGATTCCAATGTTACAGCTAAATAAGACACTAATAATGRTACAATCTTCAAGGCAAGTCTGCCAGTGCAAGCTTATTAGCAAGCATTCATATTATAATTAAAAGTAAAATTAGAGATATATTGAAAGTAGTTGATACAAAACAGGCATGTATTGGTCAAGACTCTGTTAACAGCAGAAGAAGATGCTTAGATATGGGAGATGTAATAAATTCACTGATTACCTTTGAATACTGATTAGTTTGAGTCCTCAAATAAAAATATTGTGAAGAACGCCCTACCAGTGCTTCAGAATTTGATCTTACCCAGTGACTATCAAAGAAGACAGCTCAAAGGGGATTTCAGAGCCTACCTGCAAAGCTAAATATAGAACATCGTGCACATTCTGTTTTTGCATTTTGCTTTCACTGTTTTTGGTACTCTGTAATACTGTTCATTTTTCTTAGCTAATATGAGATGGTATCTAGTAATTTTCTTCTTTCTTGTTTTATTATAAGATCATAAGATTTAATTGCCTAAGAAAGGAATGATTTTAATGTGTCRTTTATAATTGCAACTTTAGCAAAACTGCTTGTTAGCAATTAAAAAATTCAACCTATGTTTCCCATTTTAAAACAATAAAGGTATGAGGGAAATATGAAATTTCCTTCATCTAATGGGAATGGATACGTAATTTTTTCTCAGTCAGTTATGGATCTAGGATGAGATTTGCTGTAACTTGGATATCCAAAGTTAGTTGTCTAACCCGTTTTTCTTTATACTCAATGGAGAGCAAGAGGCACCTTTTCAGAGTAATCGTGTCATGCTAAGATCAGATATACTACTCTCTGGTACTCACTATTTCTCTTCCTTGCTTTAAAAGATACCTGTGGTGACTAAATCAGACTTCAGTCAGCTAAAATCTGTATGTGTCAGTAAAAAGAGATGACTCCCCCCTACCCTCCACTTGTTATATTAGCTTAGTTCCCAAGTACAGAAGATTTGARGTCATTTAATATTTGAAAAGAATTTCCTTTTTCTTTTTTTTCATTTTATCTGGAACTCCTGAAAAGGGGCAATTCCAAATTCTTCTTTCAGTGTACATGATCATYATTTTGTGTAAACAGAGAACTAGATATTTGGAATTATGGTTAGGTGGTGTGTAATCAGAGAGGGTTCTTTGTGTGATACTTCACATTTGAAAAATAAGTGGGAAGTTCATCAGCTGAAAAATAGAGCTGCAAATTAACTTGTATGTCTAGATATTAACCTTCATTTTTTAAGCTCTCCTGTATGGTCCTAATACAATCTAATCATACCCTTCTTTATTATTTTGCAAAATGTTTATAGTTAATATATTGAGTCCTTTGCTAAGAACGATAASCATAAGACAAGTAGGACATGATACTTTTGCTTTACTAGACCCTGGAAAGCAAAGCTACAAATGCTTAATGGTACCTAGAGCTGGCTCGCAAGTTACCAAGTTAAAAAGCATGGGCCAAATCTTTGGTCTGTAATTTTTACTTATCAAGTRTATTGTGAAAACATACAGAAGTTTTACATGCAAACAGACCAGCTGGTACAATGTTAATTTACCTACATACAATGATATAGGAAAGAATGAACAAGCATTTCCTCTTGTGTTTAATCTTCTGCTGTCAAAGAAAGGTGGCAGATAAATTGGCCATTAACTAACAAAGAAGTGTTCATCTTTGAATTGGCCAAGTTCATACTTTAATGAATACAAACTAGGATTCTCATCTCCAGAGTGAGAAGGATCTGAATTTTTCCCTAGTATTTATATTAATTTCTAGAATAGAGTGTTTCAAACATTGCTACTAAATGCATTTTTCTGAGCAGAATGTGAAATCTGCTGAATTCATGCCTCAGAAGTGCTAGTTTTGCCTCTGATGTTAATTCAAATACTGCTAYTTTAGTAATACAACAAATGAACATAGATTTTTCTTACACTAGAGGGATATTTTCACCTACAGAAATCTTCCATCTACAGAAATTCCATTCACTCTTTCTTATATAGATCTCGTTGCCCTAACAAACAAGCAAATCCTTCTTCCAGCTTTTTTAAGTATCCACTTAAGTGTATTTTTACTAATTTTAATTATTTTTTTRTAATATAGCTGATATTAAGAATATAATTCAATAATATTGTGATTTTGCTTCTGCCGTCAAAATCTAATTGGAAAGATTTTTTAATGTCTATTTGCTTTCCAAAAACTTGGTTCTTCTAATTTTATTCTTTATAGGACCTTAAGTTTAATGAGATTATTTTTGAAGTAAAAGGGAGGAAAGTCAGACCTTAGATCTTTAATAATTAATGCAAATTCATTGAGTAAGCAGGCTTAGTAAGCTTGGCCTGCTGACCTACTAACAAGAAAACATTAGTTAGTGACTACTTCTGGCAAGTGAGTATTTTGAAACTTCGGTACCAAAACTGGCCATTTTTACAACCTAMAAATGCATCATGTTTTATCTGGCTATCATTTTTTAATTGTTTCATGGTGAGAAATACCTTAGAATATAGTCAGTTATGCTGTGTATATTTTGGAACATAGAAATGTGAGTGTCAATTATGGCAGCAAAAGGAGTAATTTAAGGACTCTTACACCTCACAAACCTTGTCTGAGATTGCACTTGTTGACATAGCTCTTAAAATTAGGCCTGAGTTGATTACCAAAGTCTGCTCTGATTTCCGCTGCTGCATCAGCTAAGGTCTTTTCCTAAAAACAGAGCTTTTCTTGAAATACTTCCCTATTTCTGATTTACTGGGTTTTGTTTTCTTTAACAGTCTTTAAGTATGACAGACTGCTAACGTAGCCTGAAAAAAACAGCGTCAATATTCACCCTGGTTTCAAGCTTGTTTTAATGTTGATCGTGTCATTCCTAGACCAAAACAAATCATAATATATATTTGGTATGCTTGGTTGTGAAGTAATTTTGGACTTGTGAATGTAGATTTTGTGATGTTATGACAGTATTTTGCCTGCACTTAGTTGTGTTCTAATTGTTGAGAGCCTTCAATCCCTAGTCCCTTTTTCTGAGATCGAATTCCCTAGCAATGACCTCAGGTGCACTGTTTCAATAAGATATAATATTTCAGTATAGCATCTGATTTACCACCAGAGTAATTTGCCTGTGTGTAAGCCAAGCTTCAGCAGGTTTTTAAGATGGAGTCTATGAGAGATTGGATGATAGCAATTACTGGCTATTTATGTCCARTATCTTCATTAATTTGGGACTTATTTTAAAATAAGTGTCAAAAAGTCTTTGAAACTGTGTGTGTGTGTATATATGCACCCATATGAAACATATGTTTTTAGTTCTTTCACRGGAATTGTATCTTTCTAAACAAAAAATTTGTTATGCCCAAGTATTTCAGGGAATATAAGTACATTAACCTGAGATAGATAAGTTGATCTTTTAAAAATCCAATGGATTCCAGTAATTCTGTCCAATATGTATGTATACTTCAAAAATAAACAGCAGTTTTCTCCAGAAAGCAGAATCAGTTTATGAAAGGAAAAGTGGTCWTGAGAGAAGTGGTTTAATTGCCTAAGAAAATTAGAATGGCAGTGTCTGTTTGCCTGCCTGACTTCCATGATTAAAAATTCTCATGCTCCAGACTTAAGTCTGGCTACTTGAACGTCCACAGGGCACTACAAGGAATCCCAGGACATTGGTCCTGAGTTCCAAAATTCCTGAGTTGGGARTAGCCAGAGCTCAGGTAACTGAATTTTTACTTCTTCTTTTGCAAGTGTTCTAATAATATTACAATCTATAGACTCTTGGTGTAGATTGTTCATACATTATGATTAACATGCTTTTCAGTTGCTATTGACTGATTTTGTTTAGCATGGAAACTCAAGATCCTTGAGAAAACCACATTAGTTTTAATCAATAATTCCCCACTCTTCTCATTAGCTGTAGGAGTCTATAGGGATGTGTAAGGGTCAGAATTGATCATTRATTGAATCCTAGGTCATGCACTTCAAACAAAACTCTAACAGTTAGGGATCTAGTGAGCTTCATCATTCTAAAATACCTTAAATATCTTATCTATGTTGCCAAAAATTAAAAAAAAAATAGAAACAGAAATTTTAGCTTTTCCATTTGTGATATTTCATGTGTTTATTGACATGTTACTCATTTTATCCTGGTTTTATTGCAGATATATGTATATGTTTTCTCTCTATAAATAATATACACCCAACATTGTTGCATTTAATATATGTCAGTTTGACAAAAGCAAATCAAAAAGACAAAGCAGGTTGGATTTGACATTAAAATGAGACTGAATATTACTGAGTAGTTATTTTGCGGGAACAGTAGTAATACTCTTTATCATGTGAAAGATTTAAGAGCAGAGCGGGACGATTTGTCCCTGGACAACTGGTAGTAATTACACTGTAGTGGTAGCAAAACAATTAGCTATTCTGCTAGCTAGTTATGAAGTTAAATAGGTTAGAACATGTATTTAGTTTTGCTTGCCTCATTATTCATTTTGAGATATCAGAAAGGGTAACAATTACTTTAAACTGGAGGAAATTATGCCTGTAATGAGAKCTAGGAAAATTTATCCTAACTGAATATTCTGTTGGTTCCCTGGGGTCTGAAGGACAATATCGTCCATTTTCTGGTTTTCCTTCCTTCCTTTCTTCTGGATAAGTGGACCCCACCCAGTACTTTCCAGGCATTAAAATTAGCAGTATACCATCCTCAAAAAGTCAATTCTCACCACAGCTCTGAAATTTGGATACTAATGGATGTYGTCAACCAGAGGCTAGTGAGGCTTTATCCTTCCTGAATAGAGAATTTTGCTTGCAGACATTTTTATTTACATAGAGAGCATATGTATCACAAAACACAAGCAATACTTAYGCAATAATTCAGTTGTAGAATCAAAACCAAGATTAGAATTTTCTTACATTTTTGAGGACTAAATAGTTAAACTCATTGAGTGTCCAGTGAGTRCAGAGCTCCTGTCTAGCAGATAACTAGCACCTCTCAAAACTTAATTTGCAAGTAAGTACCCAATATTAAATCTGAGTGAGAAACCATATGGATGATATGGACTAGTAAAGGGATATTTATGCAATGGTTTAATATTTACTTGGGAATATGCTGGCAGTGATCCTAAGCTTACTTTCCAAAAGATAAAGCTAATGGCGAGTAGCTCTATGATGCTAGATCACTTAGATCTTCCATGATCTAAGAACATTTATGGAGAAATGTATCAGATACTTGGAGAATTTGGGGTTAAATATGTATAGAGTGGAGTGATATAGAG
This sequence comes from Rhea americana, assembly GCF_003343005.1. Lineage (NCBI taxonomy): Eukaryota > Metazoa > Chordata > Aves > Rheiformes > Rheidae > Rhea > Rhea americana. The sequence continues at coordinate 2,258,867 of NW_028185038.1, read as the reverse complement.
TGATTTAGCAGATTATTTTCTACAAGATTCTGAAGGGTGGAAACACTACAGACTGAGAGAAAACACTGCAAATATGTAAGGAAGATAGATATGGGAGAAGAGTTAATACAATTAAACTGAAGATAAAATACTTTTCTACGCTTATAACAAACTATGACAAACTTCAACCAGAAATTCTTTTTCACTTATATAAACCCTCCTTTAGGGTCAAACCTGGCATCAGTTTCAGGTTAAGAGATGGCTGTCTTTCTAAACGATAGTGCAGGGGAATATTTAGGAAAGCAGAATTTAATTATGTGATTTGGAAGGTGGCCAGGAACCAGGGGTTAACACTGGTGCTGTTGCGAAGAGTGCTGAGAGAACTTTAATTGCCTCTAATGCTTAGTGCCTTGCTTTCACATTTCATTTGAAAGACAACACCTTCAGCCTCCCCGCGTTTCATTGGATGCATTAGTTCATCAATGCCAGCAGCTTCATTTCCTTTAGTTCCTAGCTGATTCTGAGCAGTCACCCATGTAGTCTAATCCTCTTTCTTCTACGTGTGCTGATGGCAGTTTCAGCACAGGAAGATGGTTGGAGGTTATGTGACAGTACATTGGGGAACAATTTTTGRAGGGAGTGGCTGGAAGCCTAATTACTACAGACATTTTAAATTGAACTGGACAAAATACTAAGGGATGTATTAGGCATTAGCGTAAGTGTGAACTGCATCACTCTATGGCATTTTCTGTGTTTGGTTTCTTGTGGCAGAGCGTTACCACCAATCGTAGTGAAATTGCTGCAGTCAGGTTCATGCTGCTGGTCTTCAGGCGCTCGGCTAACCTGACGTTCCCGGGTCAGGAGTCTGGTCATTGCAAGCTGCCCCTGTGGACGGCGAGGGGAGAGCCGCACGTTAGAGGTCAAGTAGCGTCAGTGCTGGAATCACCTTCCAAAAGCTCTGCTCTTTATGTCTCTTTGGGGATTAAAGAGAACATAGGATGACAAGCAGAGCAGGTTTTCTGCTTCAGTGTAATGTGTGTAAACACTTCAGGCTATCAACTGCTCAGATTGCCTCCTGAAAAAGCCACTGTCTTCACTGGCTAGAGGCAGTTTAAGGAAAAAAAAACATAATGTGTTTATATTACCTCCTCTGCTTGTCATCCTTGGTTCTCTTTATCTCCAGAAGAGGGAAAAAAAGAGAGGAACTTTCAAAGAGATTCAGGTGTGAAGGTGAGCTTTTGTAAGGGGAATATATTTTTGTAAGAGAATCTGGAGAGATGAGCCTTTGTAAAAACCCCTTCAGTGCCTACCATAAATGCTGTCAGTAAATGCCCAAATTTAGGTGGGATAAAACTATAGCTGAATTACATTTGCGGCACTATGCAAAAATAGCGTAGTGGAAGAGTCCCTTTTTTATTTTTTTTTCCTTTTTTTCTTCCCCCTTAATAATCTCCTTAAGCAAACCACTATGTTTCATAAAAGTGAATCAAGAAAGGATGTATTTTGTTAAAAATGTCATTTTAAAACCTTATACCACTTTATTTTTAACTTACATTAAATTTAATATCTATGATGGTGTCAGAAGACTCATAGAAAATGTTAAAATTGATTGCTAAATTAGTGGCAACTTTAGCATCCACCACCTGTGACATGGTCATTAATGCTAGACGTTTTTGTATGCTTCTTTCAGAATACTCTGTACAGGGTGATTCAGAGAAAATMTCCTCCTCAAGGATTAAACCTTAGAAAGCTACCTTTTTAAGGTAATGAAAAGGAGTTGGGTTTCCCCTGCTGCTAAGGATTGACATCATACTATAGCATGAAAAAAAGATCATTGTATTAGATCTGTTGTCTTTATATCATAGCTAAACTTTAGGTAGGACTGTGTTTTTGGTTTATATAATTTTTCCTTAGAACTTACTATTGTTTAATTTTGGCAATACCATTTGCATTCAAGATGCTTCACAGATAGCTACAATATAGCCCTTGGCTAGAAGCACTAATGACAAACTTGAGACCTTATTTGTTCCATTATACAAGGAAATAAGAATATTTAGATACATTTTTTTATTAATTATCCAGACCATGGAGAGTGGGATAAAGACAAAAGCCCTGCAAAATTCTTTGCAGTCTCGAATGAAGTGAAAGTGGGAAAGTTAAATTTGCCTCCACTTGCTCCAGAGTATTTCTCTGAGAGTCTTAGTCTTTTTTCTCATCCTCCTCTTGAGGGGCTCCACAGAGGATCTCTGCCTCTACTCACCTCTTTCAGAAAGGCGAAGGTTAAGCCCCAAGTGAATGTGATAGAAGAGGATATACCCCTAGGCGAGGTGGGATTCCAAGGAAATGAAGAGGGATAAAGGAAAGAATTGTCTCTCATTAAAGGAAAAGAGAGAAGATATCAGGGCTAGGTTGTACTCAGCCAGAAAAGTAAGTGGTGGTGTGAAAGTGAACGTGAGTTTGAACTGGTGCAAAAAAAACCCATGACTTGCTATGAAATAGACTGTCCTTTGAAGGGAGGGTAGCACGTATGACAAGGAGGGAGAAGTATAAATGGAAAAAAGAAAACAGTGCAGAGCTCAGATAACCCAGAAGTTGATAGAAATTTTATTGTACTTTCCATATTTTCTAAAGTATGCMTGGAATACCTTATTTTGTGATCTCCCATGTAAAGAAATAAATTAAATTAAACTAGCAGCTACTAAGTTCCTTGACTCAAACTCATCTTTTGGTCAATTAATTCTTGCCTCCTTCCCTGATCCTCTTTCCCCCACAACAAACCATAAATAACTTTTTTATCGTTCAGGGTTAAACAGAAATGGACAATCCGTTTGATGTGTTAACGTGCATGTAGCTTCCTCCCTCATGCCCTATATTATGTTCTTCAGTTATTCAGTGTTTCCTTGCGTCCTGTGGSAGACACTGGGTTTCCAGCATTCGTACTTGGTGCCTTTACACTGCACAGCATTGCCCCCTTCATTCAGCACCTTCGTGCTACAGCAGTGATACTCCTCCTTTCTGCCCCTGCCCTAACCTGCTGTGGCTAACATCACTGGGTCTCCCAGCACAAACCCACATCCAGCCTCTGTCCGGTGTGCTTTGCCCTACACACCGTCAGYCTCCTCCAGCCCGTGCGTGGCACTCCTGCACTGCTCCCCGCACACACCGGTGCCCTCTGTCTAACTCAGAAGCTTGTGGAGAGGACCATAGTGTGGACCATAGGACCAATAGGAGGACTGCAAAGAGCTGTGGGGCAGCACATTCGTAATATGGAAACATGAGGTTTCAGGGAGGACATTGCTAGKATGGAGCACAGCAAAGATGGAGACATTGTTACACAGCTACTTAATTCAGTGGCTGGAAAGAGCTGGAAGAGGTGGAAGGAGGGAGRTTGGAGAGATCAAGATAGGGTTGTGAAGGACGAGTCAGCCGTTGGAGCCAGCCCAAAGGCCAGAATTTCCTGATGTCAGCTGGGAGAAGATGTAGTGGTCTAGGTTATGTATCACAATGGGGACATAAATTCTTATTTGGGGTGGAAAGAAATGAGTATTTTAGAGTGTTACAGAGAAAAACAGACCTAATCTGGAGTCTGAATTTCTAACACTTTGCCAAGAAACCCAAACAAACAAAACAACTCCCCTATGATTTGTTCACTTGTTTTTAATACAATATTTTGATGCACTGAATGGTACTAGTGTTGCAGTAATAGTCAATGAAAAGGAATCACCCGTTTTCTATCCAGTTATAGTTTTTGATGTTTCTCCTTTATTCTCTTTTCACCATTTTGATTTTAAATACTTTCCTTCACTTTCCTACATAATTGGGCGACTTAGTCCTCCTGACTTTGAGATTAAGCAAATTTTTTTTTAAAAAAAATTTTAGTAGTTAAGGGACATGCCGTACAAAGTAAAATATTTAAAAAGCTGGCTTTTTTGGGTAACATCATGTATGTAGTGCAGCAAGAATAGTTTAAACTTCAGCTTTGTGTGCAGTACTGAATTTTTAATTTTGCTAAGCATAAAACATTGAGTGTTTGCTAAGTATACTGRCCAATCCTGACAGGCTTTTTAAAAGTAGTAAGTAATTACGCTAAACTCAGTATTCTCCCTCTTGTTTGACAACTTCAGGTTAGAATAAATTTTGGCAAGCATATTGCTTTGAAAGCCTAGTCATTATATATGGATATAAAGGAGAAGGTAGTGGCTACATTGGAGTGTGGAGAAGAAAGCTGGTGCACTGAGTGTAGATCCCAGTAATCCCAGCCTAGATTGTAGGTGGGCCAGACTCAGTATCAATTGACCTCATACGTGGATGTCTGCTGCCATGTCCTCCTTTGGTTTTGCTCTGTGGCCATGTGGCTGATACCTGACAGAGCCCCTCTAGAAGGACCAGTTGCCTGCTAGAAGGGCTTCAGCAATTTGTACGTGGCCAGAGTATGAGCTGCCTTTGCAAGATCAATGACGCTTCRCCCTAAACTGCTGGAATCCAACTTTGCTGCAGTGTGAAACTGGATCATATTTTAGCTAATGCTATCAATGCTTTCTGTTGTCTTTTATCTCAGAGAACCTGAAAAACTCCCACAGATGTCTCTTTTTAATCTGTTTATTTTTTTTTTTTTGTAGTCTCTATCTCAGCAGTATTTGAAGTTCAGATTTTCAAATGCAGATGGATAGGTTAGTAATTTCAGTTTGAATATTTGGCAGCTCTCTGTTGAAGCAGTGGGCAGCAAGCAGATATACTGCCAAAGCATACCACCCTCATGGTTTTGGGGCAGGAGGAAATCAAGGTCTAGAATGATGGGGCAGGTCTTTACTGTTATGAAATGCATTGCTATTTGTCTTAAATGGAAGTCTCAGTCTGTATAAACATTTTAAGTATCTGACCTTTTAAAATTCTTATTCAAATCAGAATAATTCTTTTATGCTTTTACCATCATACACTAAAAAGAGCTGTGTTGGTGTTGGGTTCCTTTACCAGTGATATGAACTGCGTTATGTCTGTTRGCTTTATCGATTACTGACCTAGCACATTTTGCTGTATCACATGAATATCATAGAGTCTGGTTAGATTTGAATCCCCTTGCATGTTTTAGAACCCGTCTTTTCTATATTTAGAAACAAAATGTGTACACTGGCTATACATGCTGCCTTCAATTGTGTATGTATGTACTTTAYGCAGTATGAATCTTTTGTGATAATTGTACAGTATGTCTTTCAGACTTACTTCCATTTCATTTTATATAAATAAATAAATAAATATATGAAATCCTATTATATTATTGCTATTAAGTGGCATTAGTATAAATAAATCAAGAGCTGAAAGTCTTCTGACAGCAAATAGTGCTTCTGATACAAGTGATTTGCCTGAACTGGAAGGACTTTGCAAGTAAAAAGGTTTTTAAGGGAGAAACTGGTCAGTACTGTGCAAAGTAACCTATCAGTTGTGATTGTTTTTTATGCTAAACTTTTAATTATACCCATGATAGTAGCTTCCAGGACAGGCCAGAAGACTCAAGTCAGGTTTAAACAGTGTAAGAGACCATCCATCTATTTCAATAGCTAAACTAATTTATTATGAATTAAGAGGTGCCAGTTCTTTGAGTAGGAAATCCTAAAATGACATTGTGTGCAGTGAACAAACAAAGATTATGGAAAACTTTCACTACTTGAAGCAGTTTTTGCTTCTTTTCTAGAGGCTGATGAGCTTAACTGTAGAATGAACATAAGTTTAGATCCTATTATAGAATTAATAAAAAAGACTACTCAGACAGGGAGACATGATTCCTATCTTGAGATTCTTATAATTTAAGGTTCACATACTTTAGCCTCTTAGTCAAATTAAGAATGCTATTGAAGCTAATGAGCCTATTCCCTTGAATTTAAATTTACTGGATCAGTACTCTTTTGGGTAGATAGATATAATAAAAAAAATGATGGAATCAATGCAGTGACATGCTTCCCGTAAGAAATGTATTTGGAGAATAGATTTGGATTCATRTATAAAATAGTTTTAATTTTGCAGTTCTTTGTGCTAATGGCTTTCATTTATTAACTTTTTATGACAGTTACTTTAAATAATTAGTGTATTTTTCGCTTTAAAGAAGCAATCTATTGTAGACGTTTGTTTGGAATTGGGAGGTTTATGTGAAAAGTAATAATATATATGTGCACCTATGAAAACTTGGCATCTYTTCTAGATCTAATGCCTTGGATGAGCTTAGATGAATACCAGAAACCAAAATTGGGAAACTTAGTTCTTCTTTTTACAATGAGATTAAAGAAGCTTTGTCTCCTTTAGGGATGTGATCGTGATCTCTAAATCCCTGCCACAGTAATGTTAGATCCCTACATATATTTCTTGCTGGTCCAACTTTAGAATAATTTCTTTCTGAAGTCATATTTCATCTGATCACAGTTATTTCTCCTTCCTCCTCAGTGTGTGTGTATTCTGGAAGACACCAGAGTTAACTCACCGAATTCTCACTTGTTCTACCTTGTTCATATCCATGGGCCTTTCATGTCTATGAATTACACACTAGCTATGTGGAGCAGCTTTTCTTATACAGGTCAAATAGAATAGGCAAAGCAGATGTTAAAACTGGCAATGTGTGATCTTTTGGCTCATGCCAAAAGAGGRTAAATAAAAATAAGCATGTAAATTATTTTTTATTTATGTCCTATTTTTTACTTAACTTCTCTTTAACCTGTTTTTAAAACACAGCAAATAAGACTCAGAGTAATTTTTTGAAATTGTACAGTATACACAGGTGAATACTATAGGAGCAATGATAATTTCATCTTATTATACAGTCTGACTGCTTACAACCTTACAAAACTGCATTTTGACTTAATTTTTAACTCTAAAAAGTACCACTTGAACCTCTCTGCTTGAAAAAAGGTTGATCATCTTGCTTAATGTTGTAATTTGGAATCATCCCATTGAAGTCTGGATGTACAGTTTTCTCAGAGCACATCTATAGGTCTGGCAAAGAACTGGGATGTAGCTTGTGTTATAATATTGCCTCTGCATAGGTGTCAGGCCAGTAAGTTTTGTGATTCAGTTCTGATTGAGAATAAGTTGTAGCTGAAAATATTTTCTTTCTGGTATGCTTCTAAGGAAAAATTGTAGTAGTAATTTGAATTCAGTTTAGGTTTAAGAAAAAAGTTAAGGAAAAAGCATAAAATATTATAAATATGTTTTGAATTTGATTTATTTGCTGTCAGGTTCAACAGATATTTCAGAATGATCTGAAATCTTCTTACTCAGTTTTAGTTGAAGAGAAAAGTGATAGTTCAGACTGTTTTTCACCAGGGACTTGATTGTTTTATCTGAGCTTTGTTGTTAAAATAACGAATACTCTTCCTAGGCCTTTGACCTCATATTGCAAAGAATTTTAAATGTACAACATCCCAGCTCCTACGAGATTCCATTTTTAACTACATTTTTTCCCCAAAAAAGTTATGAAACTTTACTGAAATCTGCATTCACACACTATTTAGGATTTCAATCCCCAGTTATAAAGAAAACTGTGCTTATAAATGATCTTTACCACAGAAAAGTTGTTGCTTTTTATTTTTATTTTTTCCGTAGTATAAAATTTCCTTATTTTCCATAGTTACAAACAGTCGAATAAAATATTTGAACCTAGAGGAGAAATTTCAGAAAAGTTATGTATAGTAGTGTTGTGGGCATGGAGTATCTTTTATGAAAACACATGAGGTATATTCGTGTATATGATGAGTGTAAAGAAAAAAGTATGGACAAATAGAATTCAATGAAAGGAGTATGAAATGCTTATACCACCTATGAAAATAAAATTCATCTATGAGASTGTGTATGTAAGAATATGTTAGCACACATTTTTATCGCTGGAATGAAGACATTTGTATTTTTAATTTCTCACAGACTATATCCTTACAATGTAAAACCAAAACAACCTAAATTACATGTTAAAATACACAACTAGCAATCTATAGGAGTTCGATTAAGAACAGCCATAGAAATTTGGGGAAAAATAAGGCATAACTGTCTTCAAAGTCCTTTCCTGTTTTCTGTTGTTTTCTGCAAGATATTCAGTAGCTGTTGAAACCAAATGACTATGGTTTTATATGTTTTGTAAGGATTCTGCTGGATATCTGCTGGATGTCTCCGTATCAGTGTTCCATTGATGTAACAGTGAAATAATACTTCCTATATGCAGTAAAAGCTTTGGACTGGAACAATCTTCAGTTACGTTTTTTTGCATTAGTTTTGGTAAATGCATTTTAAGAAAAGTAATGGAGTGCTCATAATTTAGTCTATCATCATTTTTTGTTCTTCTGTCATCAAAAGCATGCCACATCCTGTAGAGAAAAATCAGACCAGGTTCAAAGCAATGCTTAAGCATATTAAAATGAGTAAAGTTAGAAAAARAGTGAGTGCACTTATAAATAAATGACTGGCAAGAATCTTGTTGTGATTATTACTCATAGGTACTGTGGTTGTGCACAAGGACACACAATAATAGGCCTTTATTATGCCAGGCACTGTACAAACACAAAACAGAAGTTAGTCCCTTTGCTGAAGAGCTTATGGTTAAATAGATGCTTAGTTAGAAGGTGGAAGAAGGGTCAGAATTATTAGACCAGTCATAGTAGCAAATATCTTGTTACTACCCAGTTTCATTTATTTTTGTAGGGCTGCAGAAAAGGTGAGTTCTGCTGAAAGATGATAGAGCTAAACAGCAGGAATGTGTGATGGGAAGAGGTCTAGAAAAGGTGAATGTGGGCATGCAATGAACCTGAAGCTAACCTATAGCAGTGAAGGACTTAAGAACTGGTCAATACGGTACAGAGAAAGTCCTACCAACATTGTAATAATTTCTTTGAATCACAGAATCACAGAATGGTTGAAGTTGGAAGGGACCTCTGGAGATCATCTACTCCAACCTCCCTGCTCAAGCAGAGTCACCTAGAGCATGTTGCACAGGATTATGTCCAGGCGGGTTCTGAATATCTCCAGAGAAGGAGACTCYGCAGCCTCTCTGGGCAACCTGTGCCAGTGCTCTGTCACCCTCACAGTRAAAARGTTCTTCCTCAGGTTCAAACAGAAACTGCCTGTGTTTCACTTTGCGTCCTGTTGCTCAACTCCTCTCACAAGAGTTTGTCCCTGTCCCCTTGACACCCTCCCTTCAGGTACTTGCACACATTGACCAGATCCCCCCTCAGTCTTCTCTTCCCCAGGCTGAAGAGGCCCAGCTCTCGCAGCCGTTCCTCATAGGGCAGATGTTCCAGCCCTCTGATCATCTTCATAGCCCTATGCTGGACTCTCCCCAGTAGCTCCATGTCTCTCTTGCTCTGTATGTCCAAAGATACTTTCTTTAGCTATTTGTATTTTTGCTTCTGATGATTGTTTTAGGATATTATCTTACACTGTGGAGCTATGTTTTCTTTCCTTTCTTCTTTTCCCTTCTCTTCATGTGTTTTTTTTATTTTTATTTTATTTTATTTTATTTTATGGTGTATTATTATTGAAAGCAGGACTACTGTATTTTTAGACTGAGAGGGAGAGTAGAAGAAAATATGGAGGGACAGAGCGCATGAGGAAAGGGTGGAGACAAGGACAAGAAGCTAAATGCTGTGGCCTGGTTAAGTAAAATTAGAGGTTGGCTAATGAGGTGAATCAAAAGGCAATACAAAGGAACTGAATAATTGCAGTAGTAATAGCACAATTTCCAGGAGAGTAAAAGCTGTAATTAGCTTTGAATCCAGCTGTGGTAAAGAGAATAGGTATAGATTCACCTGTAGATAGACACAGAAGCCCATTTTGTTCTCATATTTGTTATGAATGTTAGAACCTTAGCAAGGAAAGTGAAATAGAGGAAATCAATATTGCTCTACATCTCTTAAAATATCCTTCGTTTTGTCTTGCACTGATCAGCTCTTTATGTTTTTTTTTTTTTTTTTTTTTTTAGAAGAATAGAATTATGTTTTTTCCCATCATACATGCTCCAATCAGATGGACTAATTAATCTTTGAAAGGAAGACACTAGAAAACTAGTTAAATTAGTCATTTTGGTGCAGCTCTAGAGTTTATTTATCACTGGCTATCTTTTATAAAAGTTACTTCTTCAACTTTAACCCCTTTCCTCACACACCCGTTAACATTCATCGTCTATTCCTTATCATAAAAAAGGGAACCCAGAAATACCAGCATTCATCTAAAAGACAAGATAAATATGCCAGCTAACCAAAGAGTTACTTGAAATCTGTGCTGATGCAGGAGTTATATTTTCATTTACTTTCCCCTTTTATTCAGTTACAAAGGATTTTCATAACTCTGATGAGGAAGATCTTTCTTTAGCAAATACGGGTTCTGCAAAAGTTTCTTCATTACTATTTATCTTGGGTAGATTGTTCAGACTGAGGTATCCTTCTCCGCCTTTTTTTGCAAAGCACTTAGTCATATTGCTAAAAGGAATCCGAGTTAAMACATAGACAGATCTGTTCCTCATTCCTTGGGAAGTAGGACAAGGATGTTACAAATAATATTTTCTTAGAAGTTCATCTTCTCCTCCCAATTTCTATCTACTGTATATGATTTATATTACTATTTAATTAAAAAAAATGGATCAGCCCTGCATATTTCATATGATTTCGAGCTTGCATGAATTGTTCAGGGCCACAGAGCTGAGGAGACTGAGGTATGTTCGACAGCAGGATCAGGAAGCAGAAGGTGTGACATTAGATTTCTCATGTGGAGAGACACAAAAATTAATAGAAAGTAATTCTCAGTTTTGCTGTAAGGAGAGGAGTAACACCTCACACCTGCTTCAAGGGAAGCACTTGTTTGCAGATAACTCTCGAATAGAAGAACAAGTGCCCAAATCCATTATAACATCCTTCTGCCCCTGCCATAATACTGATTAGTGTTCTTACCAGAAGTTTTAAACTAAATTCAGAAAAAAAAAAGCAAAAACAAAACAATCTTGCCAGTGAAGCGTGAAAGATGTGTTCAGTAAGGCCGTAATATTATAGCTTATATGACAGAATAAGAGCGGCTCCTGTCAGACTGAAGCTCTGTCTAGCCTGGTATCCTGTAGCAGCGGAGGGAAAAAGGCGTAAGAAGGCAGCAAGCATTTAGCCGTGAATGGGTTATATCAGGCAAGTCTGTGTGATGGTTCTTGGATTGTGTGTAGCTGTAAGCAATGGTTCACTTTTCTCTGGCACTCGTAGGTAGTATCCAAATAGATTAGTCTGTTCAGTTCGTCCTCACAAGGTGTCCAGTGCTTTGACTGTTTTTTTCCTTTTTTTGCTACTTTCTTGTTCAACTGAAACAAGTTCACTGTTCACTGTTCTTGTTCACTGGGTGGTGACCCAATGCGTTTTATTTTCCTATTTATTCTCTGTTCTTTTCCTAGAAACTTGTATCATTCTGCTTCCAGTTCTGCAGCCACTGAGCACTGGATTGATGTTTCTTCTGAAACACTTTTTGTTTCACTTCTAGGTCTCTCTCTTAAATGATAACTGCTAATTTCAAGTACTGTGTATCACTGTGTATCTATAGTTAGAGCTGTTTTTCTGTGTGTTACTTTGTTTTTATTGACATTGGATTTCATCTGCCAATTTATCATCTGCCTTCACAGCAGTGTAAGATCTCCTTGTAGTTTTCACAATTTTCTTTTTACCACTCAGAATAATCTAGTTTCTTCAGCACATGTACCTCCAGATCAATAAAAGAGATGGTATCAGAACTTCCTGGTTGTTGGGCCCTCTGATTTTTTTTTTCTTTTTTTTTTTAACCTTTTGGTAGATAAACTTAATAAGCTTAACAATTTTTTGGATTTCTCGGTTTAAGAAAGATTTTTAGACTTCAGATTATCCCTGTCATTTTTGTCTGCCTATTCCTATGTAAAKCAAGGATGCCTTAAGTAGAGAGAATATACTTCTGATAAGTTTCTCAATTAATATACAGARGTAATATTACCTCCCCCTGTTTGAAAGAAGAGATTTCTGATACAGATTTTTTTTTTAGAATATTGACCATCCAGCTCCAGAATCACAACTTTTGACCCTTTTTGCTGACCCAAATGCTGCTGGAAAATTTCTGCTTCATGTGAAATGTTAAGTTGAATAAGTTGACTGACATTTTACCTTTATGCTTTCTCTAATGCAATGTGTGGTGTTGTGTTGTGTTTTGCTTAAGTAAGGAGAGCTTTAATTGATTGCAAGCATGAAGAGGACTTTCAATTCCATTCAGTTGTCAAGTGGTTCAAAGTAAAACTCAAGATGCTTGTAAGAGATAATAGTTAACTGAAAATTCAAACAAAAAATGTTTTCTGTCTACTTACAAGAATTCTTATCCATTAATAACAGTTCTATACCTGGAAATTCCATAGCAACAATGTGAATCCTACTTCAAAACCTTTCAAATCAGGATTGCTTCTTTTCTATTAAATCACAATACCCTGAAACTGTAGGATTTTTGATCAGCAGAAAAGTTGCAAATTATCTCACAGTCTATTAAGCCCCTGTGTAAAATAATTGACTCCACATCTGTGCTTCTGACCCCAGATCTCTAACATGGCATGTTATCATATTTCAAACAAGCTGATGAGAACAAAGAAAGTTGGTTTGTCAGGTTTTTTGTTTGTTTGTTTTCCTGAGTTTCAGCAACTCTCTGGAGATCACCTGTAGTGAAAATAAATAAAGTTTTTAGATTAATAAACCATTGAAACATATTTTGCGGGAAGAGATAGAAGAATGGTTAGGGTTGGTTAAGACTGTATTCTAAAAAAGATCTTCCTTCCCTGGGATTCTAGGACTTTTCTGTTTTTATTGTTGAAGACCAAAAAGGCCAATGGTCTCCTGGGGTGCATTAGGCAGAGTGTTGCCAGCAGGTCGAGGGAGGTGATCCTGCCCCTCTGCTCAGCCCTGCGGAGGCCTCATCTGGAGCACTGTGTCCAGTTCTGGGCTCCCCAGGACAAGAGAGACATGGAGCTACTGGAGAGAGTCCAGCGTAGGGCTACGAGGATGATCAGAGGGCTGGAACATCTGCCCTGTGAGGAACGGCTGCGAGAGCTGGGCCTCTTCAACCTGGGGAAGRGAAGMCTGAGGGGGGATCTKATCAATGTGTACAAGTACCTGAAGGGAGGGTGTCAAGGGGATGGGGACAAACTCTTGTCAGAGGAGCTGAGCAACAGGACTCGAGGCAACAGGCACAAAGTGAAACACAGGCAGTTTCTGTTTGAACCTGAGGAAGAACYTTTTYACTGTGAGGGTGACAGAGCACTGGCACAGGTTGCCCAGATATTCAGAACTTGCCTGGACACGATCCTGTGCAACGTGCTTGAGGTAGTGGTGGTGGTGGGGGAGGGGTTGGACTAGATGATCTCCAGAGGTCCCTTCCAACCTCAATCATTCTGTGATTCTGTGATAATCTTTTTTTTTTTTGTATTTTTTAATCTAAATTATACTATATTTACGTTGTAGCATTGTATTATTCTAGTTCTATTAGCCTAACAAGGCAAGTTTTATAGATGCTTTGAAAACAGGCATTGCAGTTATTTCATATTTCATTATTACTAGATTTTTTTCACTCCTTTTTTCAGATTTTTAGATGCTATGAGTTTCATCAGTAATTCATTACTGAATTAGTGCTACAATAAGTCGGTTTTGGCTTTTTGAAGCTTTGAAAGAGAATATAAAACCTATTAATTTTGTTGCATCATCATTTACCACTGCTGATTAGCAAAGATTAATATTACTTTAAATTATAATTTAATTATATATCAAATACTATAAACAGGAAATCAGGTCATATGTATATTATTAATGTAATTGAATGTCAAACTCATTATACGGTATTATAATTTTGCCACATTTAGGGTAACTTTGAGAAGAAATACTTGAAATAGTTGGCATTTAGAGCACATATTATGTTTCTGCCTTTAGGCATAGCCTAAGGCTCAGAGCATTTTTAGCAAGTAGAACTCTAATAGAATCCATTTTTATAAATAAAAACAGAATTTAAGTTACTCTTCCTGGGGATTAGCTATCTGGGACTATTCAGGAATGTATTTATATTAGTGTTAATTTCCTTAGCATGCTAATTTGATTTTATTTCACATTTGTATGCTCAAGTACAAACTCCTTCAGGACTGTTACTGCGTCAATCAGCACATGCAAATACTTTCTTTGGTTCTGTTTAAGCTACTCTTGAAAGAAGTTTAGAGAAGTAGATCTATAAAGTATTTCCAAGGGATTTCATTTCTCAGCAGTTAGCTTTATGTTTGTTATACATATTAACAAAGTTTAATGACTACATTTAGTTATTTATTCCTATAAGCTTATCTTAATTTTACATGTGATGTTGGAAAATGTAGGTCTCTTAAATCGTCACAAAAATAGCTTACTTCTTTTAGTTGATAAGAAAAATCAGTCACCTGAACCTCCTTCGAAGTATTGTGTCCTGTAGAAATCCCTTCACAATCCCATTTTCCAGCAGTATGGATGATTAGGACAGGAGATAGCTTTCTTTCTGAACATTAATCTGGATTTCAAGTAACTCTTTGGTTAATGGGCATGGTTTTCCAGCATTTCCAGGTCCTGTTTATAAGACAATTAACATCTGATAAGGAGGGTATGCAAAGGGTTGAAGGCTGAAGAAGAAACTTTTACAAAAGACAGTAATAAAGAGATTTGGAGACAGTTTTGGAGAGAAGAATAAAGGGACTAACAAAGAAAGAGGCAGACAGTTTAAAGGAAGAAAATACTCTGGAGGGTGTAAGTGAGAGGCAAAAAGAAGAGGATGTATTTCATGAAAAAATGCACAGAAAAGACACTATGTTCTATTTTAGATATAGTAAGACAGGAAAAAGACAGTATTCAAAAAATAAGATGCAGTAAGTCGCATACATAAACAAATTCTGTGCAGTAATCTGGGCCTGTTCTTTGTGGAGTGTTCCTATTAGCATCACTTCTATGTATATGAACTCAACAAGTCTGCAAATAAGACATGGATTGGTGATGTATTAAAGTTATAAACATGATAAAATGAAAGCTAGTATTCTCTTGCTATAAACTGTAGAACATGTAGATTTAAAGGCCTGGCCTGAAAGAATGGTAGTACAGTTATTTTACCTTCTTATTCAACATTTTATTCCATAGTATCTTTTTGTACTTACTGTCTTGGTGCCTAGATATTAAGTAGAGGTTCCAAGGGCTATCTTTGTTACATAGAAGGCCATTATGTATTTAGCCTTCTTCTAAGGGTTTGTGTCATCCCTGTTTTTCTGGCTTGTGTTGAAAACCAACATTCAAAATAGAAAACTTCTTCTTTGTGCAGTCTCCTGATGGACAAATCTGATGGACTGCAACTTGAACTCCTAAATGTATGTCACTGAAGGTCAATCAGAATGGTCCTGCAACTTTTTGGATTACTGATCAAAAACCCTGCAGTTTCTTCTGTGATCCCATGTGCAACGTAACGATACATGCATGTCGACTCATTGTTAAAGTTTCACTCAAAGATTGACAGTCTGTATCCGTAGTTTTGGTTATTGGCACAACAGAACTTCCTCATGCACTTCATTATTCCTCACAACATTTATGACCTGGAAGATTTTCTCAGTCTATGTTATCACTTTTGAGGTTTTTTTTTTTGTTTGTTTTTGTTTTGGGAGTGAGGGGAGAAGGGAGTATTTTCTTTTTTATTTTTTTAGTTCACAGACAAAAGAGGTCTTTCCTCCACATTATCTTTTAAAATTTATAAATAACAGATTTTAAAGATGGCTCCAGTGTCATTTCTTAAAAAAAAAAAAAAAATCCTCTAACATCTTCAGAACCAGAAAATTGGATAACAGATCTCTTTATCAGTCCTTGTTCCAGGAAATCTTTGTCTCAGGAAGCTCATGGCATTTGTTCATGAAATGAAAGCATTTTTTTCAATTATGCTTCTATAGTTCAGTCACTTAGAGCTGTCATGCTGGTTTTGAAATATTAGTCTGTTTCTATAAGATAATAATCTTTGATCTTTGATAATGGTGAAGGATGAAATTACTGGGTAATGTCTCCCTAAATATATGATAAGCTTTACTTACGGACTGTAACTTTATTGCCAAAGACTTTGAAGGTAGGGCAGGCCCTACACTCCAGAACAACTTTGCTCAAAGACAGGCACAGAACAGAGAGATCTCCTTTAGGCAGATTCCATTTCCTGTGCAGTAGAATACCTCTGTCTTTCCTTACCCCTGTGCAGTATAAAATTCAGATGTGAGAACAGTGGAAAACTGTTTTCTGATCCCTACCTATTTTTTTTTGGTTTTCAAATCATTCCTGAAATCATTTGGGCTGTGGTTGTATTGTCAGACTGATCATAACCTTTTCATGCTGTTGCATTTCATTTCATTTTAGAATTTCACAATTTATAGGATATGGGAACATCAAATATGATAATTTCTTTTATTGTTAATTGATTACAGCAGTTAAGTTGATGGTTATTGAGATGAATCTAGGTGTCTTGCAGCAGACACTGTTCTTCTGGGGTTACTAGGATGGGTATTGTGATGCTGGGGCAAAATATTTGTCAAAAACAGGTATCTCAGTTCTGAAGCAGGAGGTGCAGTGAATAGCAAAATAAAGCACTTGGCAAGCATTGTATGTTCCATTTTCAGTTCTCTGAGGAGATATTACAAACAAGAATGAGGGAATAAAAACTATGTATAGCAGTTGTCAGTATCGTTGTAAAAGAAAGACATGAACACCTATCTGCAGTAGCAATATGTGCAGCACCTGTGCTCAACACTGTGCTAGCACATGCTCTTCTTACACTGTCTGTTTTTATGTTATTCGGAAAACAGTAGCTATTTTTCATGTCCTACCATACCCCTTCAGTTTTTTCATGCCTACTTGGAGTACTTACACTTACTGTATTTGCACAGGCAGGTTGAACCAAAATCAATAATTCTTCAGTTGTCACAGCTAGTGCGATTAAAAATTTCTGCTTAAGTTTAATATATTTGCTAGATTTTATTAAGTGATTTAGGAAGAATTCTCTTAGTCAACTGAAGCGTCAGTTRGATTGAAGTGTCACTCTGCCACTCCACTGATTTTCAGAAGTGTCACTCAGGTTGCTTAAGGAGGAGTCAAGGGAGTTTGGAGGAAGGGGGTGAGTGAAGTTGCTGTAAATGCAGCGTAAGGAAGTCCCAGTGTGCCACATGCAGTTGCCCCTCTCAGCACTGCCCAGGTTAGCACACCCCTCGCCTCTTACACACTTGCGTGCAGCATAGAGTGCACCCTGCTTCTTCTGTTGCCAAGGTCTGCAACACAAACGAAGCCAGCAAGGCAGCCGGAGCCATTTAATCAGATCTGCGTCTCATCTAACCTTCGCCAGAGGTGCCACATAAACTGCAGAATTGTGAAGAATAAGGGGAAGAGCAAAATCCTGTTTAAACAATTTCTTTTGGAGGTCTATAGAAATGCTATTATTTTTACACAGCATCAATGGCATTAGCTACAAGGCATGAATGTAAAAATTACTGTGCTTCTAAATGAGAGTGGGATTACTATGTATTGTATGAGAAAACAACAATTTCACTGGGCTTGATGCAGCACTATCTTTACTCATTTTAATATTGGATCTATTTAGTTTAATGCTTATACCTAAAGTCTGCAACTTCTGATTGAAAACTAAAATATCTGAACAATTTCCTAACATAATATGTTATTGACAACATTATGGCTATTCAGACTTATCACCAGGTTCAGCATTCAGTTAAAGTAGACATTTCCATTATAAGAATCAAAAAATGTTTTCTGTAGTGTCCAGTGCAATGGAAGTGAAAACAGGTAATTTTCATTCTGTGCGTTCATGGAAAAACAGATGAACTTATTATAATTTTTCTTTCCTTACCATTTATGTCTCAGGTTACAATGAAGTATTTATTACTCATATTCTTTTTATATATTGTCCAGTGAAACAACTAAATGTACTGTAATAACAGTGGTTTCTTAACCGGATTATTACAGATAGGTTGCAGAGAGTCAGGTTATATTATAGTAATTTATCTTGAATTTCATACCTCTGAAAAGGATTGAAATAAACTCTTAATATAATTATATTAAAATGTTCTCCATGGAATCATGCTCCATGATGTGAACAGAAGTTCACTGTTGGGTTATATCATTACAGTACCCTCACCCCTGTGTGGCAAACTCAGACTGAAGTCCTTGGTGAATGTATACATTGGAAGTAATGTTAGCTTCAGCAAACCAGACTAAGCTTAGTCAGCTTTATGTTTTATGACTTTGTGTATGTGGGAGCAATATTTCCTGAGCAATCTTATAATTTATAATCAGCCTGAGTAATTTCAAAGAAGTAAGGCTATAAGGAATTAGAATATGAGAAAGAAGAGGGGAAAAAAAGTAAATCCATCTGTTAATGAACTTCTCAGATATCATTGCCCATTAAGAGCCTTCCTATGACATCTGAGTTGAAAATGGCCGGAATGGAAACTGTCTAAATTTAACTGTCTCAACCTCCCTTCAAGGGGAGACTTGGAGTGTATTAAGAGTGACTACACAGCTGTAGGAGGAAATGGGACCCCAGGTGGTCTCTCTCTGATCGTGTCGAGGAAGGAGAAAGGCTTAGGTGGGAACTGAGAGACCATGTGGGTCAAAACATGGTTGCATGTTTGCATGGTGGGTCAAATGTTTGCCTGGTTGCTGGTGTCAACCACAGGGATTTCAATTTTATGACCAAGGGATCCATATTGAGGATCAGACATTGCTTGAGAGAGACAGGATCTGACAAAGTGGGACAAGAGCATCTTTGCCAACAGACTGCCCAACCTGGTGAGGAGAGCTTTAAATTTAGGAATTATTTGATGAGAGTTTTCAACCCACAGTCAAGTGAGGAAGTTGTGGACAGGAGTGGAAAGGAAAGGGTGTGGAGTGACGGGAAAAACAAACTTCAGGAATGATATAAAAAGGGTACAGGGACACCTACTGCAAATGTATGTACATAATGCTCACAGACAGGAAAACAGACCAGAGGAAAACCAGAGAGCCACATGTGATCACAAAACCATGACACTGTTGAAGTAACTGAGACTTGGTGTGATAGCTCACATAATTAGAGCACTGCAATGCATGGGTACAACCTCCTTATATATTCAGGTGGAACTTCCTGTTTGTTTGTGCCCGTTGCCTCTTACCCCTTCTCTTGGCACCTCTGGAAAGAGTCTAGCCCCCACCCCCTTGACACCCTCCCTTAAGGCATTTATAGATATTGATAAGATCCACTCTGAGTTTTCTCTTCTCCTGGCTAAACAGGCCCAGCTCTCACAGCCGTTCCTCATAGGGCAGATGCTCCAGCCCTCTGATCATCTTCGTAGCCCTACGCTGGACTCTCTCCAGTAGTTCCACGTCTCTCTTGTCCTGGGGAGCCCACAACTGGATGCAGTACTCGAGATGAGGCCTCCGCAGGGCTGAGCAGAGGGGCAGGATCACCTCCCTCGACCTGCTGGCAACACTCTTCCTAATGCACTCCAGGATACCATTGGCCTTCTTGGCCACAAGGGCACATTGCTGGCTCATGGTCAACTTGTTGTCCCTCAAAACTCCCAGGTCCATTTCTGCAGAACTGCTTTCCAGCAGGTCAGCCCCCAGTAGTGGTACATAGGGTTATTTCTCCCTAGGTGCAGGACCCTGCACTTGCCCTTGTTGAACCTCAGGAGGTTCCTCTCCGCCCAACTCTCCAGCCTGTCCAGGTCTCTCTGAATGGCAGCACAGTCTTCTGGTATATTAGCCCCTCCTTCCTGCTGCTACTGTCAGCAAACTTGCTGAGGAGGCACTCTGTGCCTTCATCCAGGTCATTGATGAAAAAGTTGAACAGGCCTCCAACTAGACTCTGTACCACTGATCACAGCACTCTGGGCTCTGCCTTTCAGCAGTGGCTCTCCACCTCACTGTCCAATCCACCTCACTGTCCAAAGGAAAGAGGAATAGGGAGGACAAGGATGGAGTTGCCTTCTAGGTAAAGGAGCAGTCTGGAAGTACGAAGCTGTCCTATAGGATAGCTAACAAGCTGGCTAAGACCAAATGGATCAAGATCATAGAAGAGACCAGAAAGAGTGCCATCATCATAGGAGTGTTTTATAGAGCACCACATGAAGCTGAGGAAGTGGATGAGGTCTCTTTGGAGGATGAGGATGTCTTTATCTCACAGAAATATTCTTATAAAGGACTTTAACCTTACTGATAACTGCTGGAAGGGCAGTGTGGTAGCACACAAGCAATACAAGAGATTTTTGGAGGCTGTCAGGGATAACTTCTTGATGCAGGTACAGGATGGGACAACTAGGGGGTGACACACAGTTGGATCTGTTATTCACAAACAAGAAAGAACAAGTCGAGCATGCAATAGTAAGTGTGAAACAGTAGAACTTAAGATCCTGAGGGGTGATGATGACAGGAGCAGAATACAGACCCTGAACTTCAGGAAAATCAACTTAAGCTTATTCAGGAAACTGATTGGTTGGGTCAGCTAGGAGGCAGCTTCGAAGTGTAAAGTAACTCGGAAAAGCTGGCAGGTCTTTACATTACACAGGCATGGTGTTAGAAAAGCCAAAGATCACTGAGATTTGGCACTTAAAGGGGACATCATGGACGATAAGAACTTCTGCTGCTACACTGGTAGTAGTAAAATGTTGACCAAAGAAAATGTGGGCTGCATTTTGAATGGGACAGGTGATTTAGTGACAGGGTACACAGATAGGGCTGAAGTACTCAAAACTTCAGTCTTCACCAACAAGGTCTCCCAAATCTATGCACTTAAAGAAAGGGTTCAAGTAGGATAAGAACAACCAGCAGTGGGTGATGATCAAGCCTGGGATTGTTTGAGAGAACTCAGTGCATACATGTCCACGGGATCCAGTGGGCTGCATTAAAATGAGATGAGAGAGCTGGCTGAGAGATGACCTTTCATATCACCTTTGAAAGGATGTGGACATTGGTCAGAGAATGGGAAGACCTGAGACTGATGACTGGAGAAAAGCTAATGCTACACCGATCTTCCAAAAAGAGCAAGAAGACACCAGGAAACTCAGACCTGTCGGCCTCACTTCAATCTCTTGGAAAATATGGGTGGAGTTGTCTTGGAGCACATTTCTGGGCACATTTAACAGAGGAAGGTGATTGAAAATATTCAACTAGAGTACTGCATCCGATTTTGTTCCCTCCAACAGAAGACAGACTTTGGTAAACAGGAGCATGTTTGTTGGAGGACCACCAGAAGAGTTGAGGACTGGAGCACTTAATCTATGAAGAGTGGACCTATCCTATGAGTGAACTGGGCTTGTTCAACCTGGAGATGAGACAGCACAGATGGGAGGGAAAGGGGAGAGGACTGAACAGCCACCCCCAAGTACCTACAAGGAGGTTACCAAGAGGATGCAGGCTCTCCACAGCAGCGCAAGCAGGGGGACAGTTGAAATGGTAATAGTTAAGGTATAAGGAGAAACTTTTCCACATGAAGATAGTCAGTCAGGAAAAAAATAGGAAAAAGTTACCTAGAGGGTTTGTGCAGTCTCTCTTCATCTTTGTAGGCTTTCAAGACCTGACTGGATAGAGCCCTGAGCTGCCTGGTCTGAGCTGAGAGCTGACCCTGCTTTAAGCCATAGGTTGGACTAGAGACCTTCTGAGGTCCCTTCAAACCTGAATTATCCTATGATCCTGTGAAATCCTACCAACTTTTCTATATGCCTTCTTTGACTGTTAAGGAAGCCTAGAGTGATAAGCTCAGATTTAAGCATGTTAACTTGTATAAATCTGTTATAACATGAGATGAATTTCAGTCTCACTTTCCTAACATGGCAATCACTGATCAGCTATTAGGGGTTATATAAAGTAGAACTAATCTCAAAGTTAAGTGGTTAAAAAGTTTACACTTTGAGTTTATCATATGGGCTTTATTTATATTCACTGAGGAGAATCAGGAACCTCCAGAGGTCTCACCTGTCTTAGAAAGCTGTTTTAGGATGTAATGCATTGCTCTTGGAGAGGCATATTGCTCCTCACAAAAGAAGTTGGTAAAAATGTTTTAGAGTAAGCGTCAAGTTTTAGATGGCTTCAGAGTAAGATGAGATGAATTGTCCCTTCAGCCTGCTTTTCTTTATCGTCATTCCTTCTTCCCACAGTTCCACTCCTCTTGATAGTCTATGCATAAACATTATTTGCAAATATAATGTACCACCACCAAAAATAGTGAAACTATTTTATAACCTTCATATTAGGATAAGAATGGTTGCAAAAAATACACATTTTATTCATACTGGTTTGAACGGTGCCAAAAGCTAAGTTTGCAGTAATAACATTAGCATTTTTAAAATTAAATACTAAATAAGAATTTTACTTACCAGCATATCGTAGAAGGATAGGAAAAATAGATGGCTGGGATAATCCCTTTATGTCAATTTAAGATATTTTCTTTTTACCTATTTATACCTATTTATTTATTTATACCTATTTATTTTATACCTATAAAAGTATTTTTAGAGGGAAAATACGATATATCATCTTTTACTTTTTAATCATCTGAACCTTGAAGTTAAAAAAATGAAAGGTATAATATAAAGATTTTTTACTTTGAAAATGTTTAAGCAATGTGTATTTTTTCAGTTTTTATGATTATTACTTTTATTTCTATTTTAAATAGCATGCAGATGTRAAGAAAATGATGCCTAAATGAGGGCAAAATAACTTCTAGAAAGAGCAGTGTAGAATTACATTTCATCCTGTTTTCATTTACTGAAGTGAATAGAAAAACTACAGTTTGACTTCAGAACATGGAATCCTTTGTGCCAATAAGACATTCAGCTTCACAAACATTGAGTTATATGAATATTTATCTTATCTTCTGTGGTAGATAGTCATAAAAACAGAAAAAAAATATAAAAAAAAATAGAACTATTACTTTCATGTTGCAATTCTACAGTTATGCTTTTGAATTTTTGATGCTCTGTAAGTATAGCCCACTGAAATGTTTTGATCCAGTGAGTTAGTGCTTTTCATTTCATTTCATTTCATCTTTGAAATTTTTTTCTAGGAATGAGATTATACCAGTCACCCCAAACCTCTGATGGGAACACTTTAGCGAGAAAAACAGAGATGGTGCTGACCTTATACTAACACTGTCTTATCAAAGTAATTCCATACCAAGTGCTGTCATGTGTAAAAGGTTACAGATACCTGACACAAAAAAATGTCGTTTGATAAAACAAATTGCCTTAGAATTTAGAAGCAATAATCACTGAGAATCAGATTGTCACCCAGGAAATGTCATTGCTACATCCTTTTGGCCTGTAATCAATCTTTGCACGCAGTTCAATTCCGTAGAAAGGTATCAAGTAATGCTTAATCCAAAGCCACTATAACCATTCCATGATAAGAATTAAATAGGGTAGCAGTTTTCCAAATCTAGTAGGTTACAAAATTTGGTCTTCCTTCTGTAATTTTAACCTTTCCAGTTTACCTCCTGGATTTTAACTGTCTTCCTCAGAAAACTCACATCATTGTTATAAGCTCTTTACCATCTTAATCAGAGTTACTTTACCATAGGACACAGTTGTTCACCAATAGCAGTRTCAGTCATTTCTAAGCAAGGTGAGATACTTGTTTAGACAGGGGAGTGAAACCATTTTTCTCTCTCTCTTTTGGCTCACATTTTGAGCCYATTTTCTGGACATAGGAAAAATGAGTCTGCTTGTCTCTTGTGGACAATACTCCAGGTCATAAAGCATCATGAATTATTCAGTTAAACTGGCAGACTTTTGGCAAGACARCCTAAATCCTAGCCAGCAGACAAGCTGATTTACTTCATAGGTGCATTCAGGACACCTGCAGTGTAATGGTATTAAGTGTATTAAAAGAGCTTATCCTTTCTTATATGCAGAAATGAAATATAGGTAAACATGAGATTCTGTTTCCAACATCCTTAGTTCTTTAACCTTCATTAAAAGTAAAACTAAGTACGTCATAAGCTCCTGGCAAGTTGCTGATCACTTTCTRTTTAACATTTATTTAAAATCTGTTTGAGATTTTCATATTTTAATTRTTGTCTGTAATAAAGTAATTCTACAGAAAACTAAAAGAACACAAAAATCTGAAGGGCATAAACAGGAATTTGGAGTTTTCCTACTAGTAAAGCAGTTAACTTTCCTGTTCATTCGCTTTCCCCATCGTTTGTCTTCAGTCTGTCTTTCTCAAAGACATTGCCTACATCTGTCTTTATGTGGGATCAAGTTGTAGTAGGTTTTGATCAGATCACCTCGCTAAATGCAACAGTTTAGAAGAGATGAAAGAAAACATTGCGGACCTTAAAAACATTAGAGCAATCATTTTCGACACAGTAACATGTTTCAGTATAAATCCCAAACAGCTTCACTGTTTTGAGATATCACACTTAAATCTTAGAATCATATTTATAATTCAGATTCCTATTGTCTATTCCAAAGTCTAGAAATAAAGTAAATTGAAATGAAGTAAAAAGTAAATAAGAGTCAAGCCTTACTGGTAAGGGAACATTTTTCCAGAGATATTTTCAAGACTTAAGATAAATAAAGCTACAACTGATCTGATCTAGTGTTGATGATAGTCCTYCTAGAAGCAGGAGGTTGAATTATACAATCTTATGTATCCCATTCAACTGACATTTTTTTTTGTAATTCWGTGTAGAAAATGGCCAGAGAGAGAGATATTTTCTGAGATGCATAGCATATGAACACTGTTTAGTTAGATCAAGTAACTATTGACTTAGCACATTTTTTCTTTCCACTAGGCAAGCCTAGAATATTTGCATCCATGTTTTCATGTGCTAGCAAAACTTTCCAGAGAGTACTGTCACACTCCTTTAACTCTTTTAACTAAGTAGTGGAAGAAGAACAAATTAGAATTAATTTGAATATAAAATGCTATATAGAATTTAACAGTCTTTAAGAAGGACAGTCTCTGTTTAACTCCGTAGGTGTGCATAATACTATRTTAAATTCCTCTCAAACTTTTTTTCCCTTTTGGCTCCCTTTTTATTTCATTCAGTAGATTTTGTTTGTTTGTTAATTTGCTTTGCTCCTGTAAGAGCTTCCACTGATGTAGTGATTATGTTTCCCATTTGGTATTCTCCATAGGTGCTAAGTACTTCATGGCCAGTAACTGGGTTGTCAGACAACACTGGTGTTTGTTTAATACTTTGTCCATCGAGAGGCAGTCATTCCCAGGCAATTATATGCACTACAGCACCTCAAATTATGTTCTGCTCCTGATATTGGCAATTTGACTTTTATAATACAGGAGATGATTGGATCTAATGAGAAGAATGTTGTGGTGTATTTTTTTCTCTCTTCTTTCARGAATATCCCTTCTCTATTTTTCAGAAGTATCCTTTTCTTTATTTTTAAGAGATAGATGATTTCTCTAAAAATGTCTTTCTTTGGCATCTGCACAAAGRGGTACCTGTGCAACAGCTTTTACAGTTCAAATAAGGTTCAGTTAAAGTGCAGCAGTCTACTCACAACAACCTGATAGAGTTTGCTTAAATKTTTAAGTTAAAAGAGAGAGTTAAGCATATAAGTCTGTAGGCAAACATGTTGATTAAATGTCCAAGTGCAAAATGCTTTTTTATATATCAAGGTATAGACTGTGTCATGGGTTCAAGAGAGTGTATGGGGTGAAATAWGACTTTCTGTCTTTCTTTCTCCCTTTCTCTCTGTTAGACTTCCCCCAAAGTCTTTTTTAGATCAGACCTTTCAGCCACACTCAAGAAGCTTCTCCAAGTCAGGAAAAGTGGGCTGAGAGCAGTAATGGCTCAGCACCATTCTGTGATGTCTAACATGGTAGAAATAGTTCTACATAAGAATAAAAATGTTTATTTTTATTTTTGAACTAGTATAATCAATATAGAAGGTAACTCTTGATAATCCCCTAGTTTGAAGAGATAAGATGACATACTGTAGCTGTTTCCTAAGGCTGCAATCTAAATGAAAAAAATTCAATACTCACTTACTGAATTAATTTAATTAAAAGAATTATTTGCTGGTCTTTATATGCTGAGAACCAATGTCATCCTATTGCTGCTAGAAGCATAATTACTGAYAAATGTGTACACACCATAACATCCATCAACTTTTCCAGATTTTGTCTGTATTAGCAGTTGATGTCAAATGCTARGTCTGCACTTCCATTAGATGTCTCCATACGTTCAGTGAGAGTACCCCGAGACGGTCTGCCTGYGTCCGTGCTGCACACCTTTGCACCAACGCAAGAGCAACCTCACCAGGTTCCAATACTCTGTTTAGAGAGGGTCCAGCTCAGGAGTGGTGCCCATTCCCRAAGTCACTGCAGCGTGTGCTCAGCCTGGCTGAGCAGGCACCGTCTGCAGTCATTCGCGTAGAATTGCTGTCGAAGGACCAAGTCGAGGTGAGTAYGTGAAACATTCAGCTTTAGCTTGCAAGGCATATTATGATTGCCCAGAATTACCATGGTGCTGGCTAACACAGCCAGTTGCTATATACGTGTGGTTTGCATGAGAATCGTGATCTTCGCTTATCAGACAACGTAAAGCAGCGGCTGCTACAGCCAAGACAAACCTCACGAAAATCCAAAACTGAAATAGTAAATCTGAGATGAATTCTTGCACTGTGTGCAAGACAGTAGTCATTTTACCCTCATCCTGAAAAAAAACAAAAAACTTTAAGCTACGTTCCTATCAGCCAATCATCACTTGAAACAATAACTATAGTACACAGAATTGAGTGATATTTTCTTTATTGTCTTTCTGAAACAAATCGGACTTCTCATACAAGAATATGACATTTGCATTTTTCTATAACTTTCAGCTTTAGAAAAAAAGATTAAATCCATTTTCCTAAGTTTGGATTAATATTTAGATTAATGGTAAAATATTATTCTTGATCATTTTCCATAGTGTTTTTAACTTATTTTCCCTTTTTGTCACAAGTAATTGCAAGTTTAAAAGAAAAAGAAGATGTGAGTAGAGGGTTTGATTTGTTTTAGGACAGGAAAAACCTTTGTTCGTATGGTATTTTTATTCCAACATAGAACAGAGACTGAAAAAGTGTTCTCCAGAAGAAGAGAAAGCAGTGTCTTGCTTAAGTATCTGTAGATCCTTATTTTTTTCTTTGTTGAATCTGAATTACTAATACCTTGTTTAATGCAAAACAATGTTTTTCTTGGTTTCTGGTTTCTTACTGTAAATATAGATCATATTTAGAGGCCAGCATACTAAAGGATCTCCACAGAAATAATTTGTCTGCATAGCAGTATTTCTGTTTGGAAACAGAAGGTAATGCAAACTTTTGAGAAGAGATATGGTAAGAAGGGATAAATCAGAGAAGAAGTTGGGCGGTCCAGTGAGATGACAGAATAGAGAGTTATCATCTCTTAACATTTTTGCCCACATCAGAATAGGAAAGCTGCAAAGCAGAAGGCAATGTTCACTGGCAGATTAGCTCATGGTTGTGATGTTTCTAATATCCAGGCCTCACTCAGAGCTACTTTGAATATATTCACATAACGCTGCAGAGAGCTGGGTGAATCCCCTGATGAACGCCGAGCTGTGTGGCACTCAGTGAGATCCTTAATGAACAATTATGTCCCAGCTGTTTTCACGGGTCCAGGCTTACCTGCTGAGCCTGCGACATTTGACCGAATCACAGCATAAAATGAAAAGGTGAGGGCCATCCTTTCTCTTGAAAAGGGCTCAGTGTGTTCTGTATTCTTTTTTTTTTTTTTTGGTCAGATGTTATCTGTAATTGGAAAACTGATAAATACTTATATAATCCTGATTTAGTAGCTCTCTTTCAGAGTACTTGTGGGTTAAACAGATATAAATCAGGAAACAAAATGCAATATAATTAAAAGAATACATTCCAGATTCTCTGGGCAGTTAAAAAAAAAAAARAGTAGTAAAGTAGACAGTGTAATGTTTGTTCACTGGATGACAAACCACTGCTGCCACCATTCTCCATAGGGCTGGCCTTAAAGAATGGGGAGATCAGAGAGTCCAGAAAGCAGATGGCTAGCTGTTATAAACACAGACTCTGGAGAGGTGGGCCGTAATGCAGATGACTTGCAACATCTGCCCACCGACTGTAGACCTGTCACGCAGGTACAACATACTGTGTGTCCAGAGAGACTGTTTTGTGAAAAGCCATTATTAATAACATCCTGAACTATAGCTATATACAGTGTATAAACTCACAGTTTAAATTATCCTAAAATAACGTTCATGGCAGATGGCGTCCAATCAAATGTGGAGTAGTAGGAAGTGTTCCATGGTTTTCTCCACTCTTCACATTCCCTCTAAAAGTTTACGTGCTGTATTTAACTTTGCCCACTTCTATTACATCTGAAAAAAAAAAAAAAAAAAAAAAAAAAAAAAAAAAAAAAAAAGAGAGAGAAAAAAGAAAAGAAAAAGAAAAAGAGCAAGAAATCAGTGAAGTGCCTTCTTTTTCCACATAACTAGTAGAAGGAATGAGATGCTCTTCCAGAAAAAGTTGCAGTCTATACCTAATTGTGTGACCTTAGTGTTTCTGAGACACCCACAGTAGCTCTCAGTGCTTAGTTCAGGTACTGGAAGCAGGATAGCTGTCTCTAAGTGACTTTCCAGCCAATCTAATTTATCTTCCTGAGGCGCTTTGTTCATTGCGATGTGTTGAAACACCCAGAGTACAACAAATCTGCRCAATCACAAACAGAATATCGTATCTCCCAGCATAGCCCTTGAAATAATTCCCTCAGTTTCAGCAGTTGCTTGTGATTTTGATTGTCCAATTTGAGGAACTCTAGAAGAAACATTATCTTCTAAAACATATTGAGCATTAACTGTCCGAACTGTATGACCTATATTGGAAATTTAATATTTGGCCATTTATTAGAACAAGATTCRCATTCTGAAATCATGTAATTGTAAGTTTATATGGTAATAGTGCCTTGCAGTATGCCGAGTAACACTAACAGAGGCGTTGCATAAGTATAGAAGAATAAATATAAGTATCTATTTTTAATGATTCGGTACCTAAAAAAGCACAGAAGTTCTAATACAACAAATTTATTTCATTTTTGTCTTTCCCCCCTGTATGACGTGGAACACACCTGGCAGGATGCCTTRGGTGGATTGCGGTACGTGCTTTGTTGGGTCAAAGTACACCACCACTCAGCTACGCTAAAACGGAGGAAGCAAAGAGCATGAAGGAGTTCACTTTTAAGGCAGCTCAGCTGAAGAAGACATTATAGTCTGTTTCTTTATTTTCTTCTCACCTACCAATTCAGTAGTTCATTATTTATGCAGAGCATTAGAGGACACRGCAAGTCCCACAAGAGGTAATGGCAAAGGCTCACTTTCAGTGAAACGGAGCCTGATCCTCTGAAATGCCCTCCCCTCCGAGGAAGGTCAGTTATTCTAGACTTGTACAAATTTGTCTCCTTTTCATTTCTATTATTCAAAACTATTTTGACCAGACCCACTGTGAAATGGGTGAATGCTGCATGTAGCAAATACATGATCCCCTAAAAGGTTTTGGCATCTACCACATTTAATGTTTTTAAGCCTTATTTTTTAGATGTCTCACACACATAACTGTCTAAGCCCTTGGCACATCTGGTGAGCACCTCAGCTTTCATTCACTTCATTTTTGGGAGGTCTTCATTACTTATAAGGATTACTTACGATCAGCACCCTTTCTTAGTTCTCATGTGATTTACCAGGGCTGCTCATGGCCCATTTGCAGAAATGAAATGATTCTGAAACAAGGATTCGTTTTGATTGTGCTACTGTAAGAAGTGGCCTTTAGTTCTGGAAATCCTCAAACAAATTCAAGGGCTCATGTTAGCAGGATTAAGTCCTATACTAAGATTACCAAGAGAAAATAATCCRAAAATGCTAGTGAGCAAGACAGTTGATTGGCTTCATAACATAGGTCTACAAAAGTTCTTGTTGGATCAATTAAACAAACGTGAACTGTTGGCTGATAACAGCCGTATGTATTGGCATATGTCAGCACATAAATCTGTCCAGAAGATAGAATGTTTTAACAGGAAATGTTTGTGAAATGGCTTGGACAGCTAGGACACAAAYTGAATTTTTACTAACAACACATGATTACTGATAATATGTCTTGGCTATTTTTTTTGTTTAGATTCCCCCTTTTTCCCTGATCTTTGCACCAAATAAACTTTTAAAATGGAGAGAAAGAAAGGAACAAGTATGTGGAAAATGTGAGAGTTCAATTCATGAAGATATTGATATACAAAAAGCTTGACCTGTTTTATTTGGTTCTCGWAATTTCTACTGCATTTTTTATTTCAAAACTGTGTCATGGACAAAGGACAAATGTCTAGTGCTTTGAAAAACTTGATTATAAGAAATGTTTATGTATTTTGTAATGGAATTGGTAGGAAATAGTTTCAGCATTTTAGGTGGGGAGGACGCATCATTTAGATTTGGGTTTTCGGGAATGTATTTCCTGTATGGAAAATGTATTTAAAATAATTGAAAATATCCTGGCAATGCCGTTTTGCAATTTATCTTGCAAAACTAGTACACCTTCCCCCTGCCCTCAGATTATATAAAGTGAAAGTACAAACGAGAAAGATGATTTATGCGCAAAGAATGCAGAGAGGAGTTTAGAGTTATTGTTTCATGTCCATCCACCAATGTGAGCAAATGATTATGAAGATTTTAGTCATTTTTCTCAGTCAGCTGTAGCAACATAGGGCAATTTTTTATTAATTGCCCTAAGGTTATGATGAGAAAATGAGTAATTTCCTAGAAATGCTCTTTGGAAGCATTTTGAGTTTTTATGATTGAAAAGCCTGTACTTTACAATAGACCAAATAGGATGTTTTCCAAATAAATTATCCTTCATAAAATAGTTTCCCTCAGCATTGAATTTCTTTCATATAATAGCTTGTTAAAAAAAAAAGAAAAAAGAGAAACATAAATGCTTTATCTTATTGAAATCGCAAGTAGATTGCTGAGATTTTTATGAAACCCCATTCAATATTTTTCAAGTTTTTTTATTTGATCTCTCTAGGGCCTATTTTGGGTCATATTATCCTTTGGCTTATTCAAAACGGGTTATAGCAATAATGAATAAATAACAATAATCAATGTAATATTGAGCAATAAATAAAGAAGAAATTCACAACCGTATACCGTGTGAAGTGAAACTTGCTGTTGCCTTGTGTCTGCACACATATTATGGTGTAGTAGATATGGTAATAGTAGCCTTTCAACAATATCTGTGAACTAACTGTGGATCAAAACTAGGTATTTTAGTAGTTTATTTAAAAGAATAAATTGTCCAAAAAATTACTTGACATTTACCTATTTTGATCATAGTAAGCAAGAATTCCTTGATAGCTGTTCTAGTTGCAATAATTGCATATATAATGCTCACCTGAAGGGATGTACTGGGGAGAGGCAATTAGTTTAGCATCAGCTAGAAAGCTCAGATTTTATATGCTGTGCACAGATTTCCGGGCTCCTTGAACATCTCTGTTTCACTGTGGATTCCACCTCCTCGCCCAAAGTTTTTTGTTACTTTCCTATATGTTAGTGGTTTATGGGTAGTTCCACGAATTACTTGGATATAATTCCAGTATTTATTCAGACTAGATCATGGACAATTGTAATCCATGTTTCCTTCTTTTCCATGCTTTCTTAAGCAAGAAAAGATTTCAATATCAAATTATTTAAATGTAATAATGAATTGTAGGAAATGATGCTGGAGGAAAGTGAAAGGGGTAGTTCATACCTCTGAGAACAACTGGCATCCCTTTCTTTCCATATTTAGGTGGTAGGAAATATACTTGGTTTATATCTTGGAAGCTTTTACTGCGATATAACTTTTAGAGGGATTTTGTTGGTGCTGATTTCAGTTTTTAAATTAAATCTGAATTTCAGAAGTGTAAGAATATAACTTAGAGATGGTAACAGTTCTTCTCTGTGTAAATACTTCTGCCCATCCTTGAGCTTCTTGCATGTACTTCTATAAACTGCTAGATTTCCCAAGTCGGGAATATTTTGAGATAAAAATTTTGTAATTGCCAAATATCATCTTTTGTGCAATATTACTAAATTTCTTCAACATTACTGATTTACTGAAATGGTTTTCAGACCTTTTAGTCAGTTTTAAATTATTTCATTGTGTAATGCCATCTGGTTTATGAGATAATCTTAGTGCATTCATGAGAATGCAGATTGCCAAGGAGACAATGAAAATTGAACATGTAGACCATGCCTCATTTCAACCTWTGCCTCATTGACATACTGTGAAAAGTAAGGGAAATGGTTTTGAGATAGAGCAGAGTCAAAGAATTCTTTTAGAAAAATATGTTAAACCCCTGTCTTATAGGATTCAATTCCTTAATTCTTCTCTCTTCTCTTGCCCATTTGTGTTCCCTGGTGCTACTGTGAAGTTCTCTTAGTTGAATCTTAGATCCGAAATTTAGCATTCACACTAACTTATGCAGATTTATCACATTCACTGAAGGATGAATTTTATGATGCTCCATTAATTTGATGGTTTTATATGTGAACTATTTAATCTTGACACTTTTGTTCTTCAGTTTTGTTTCTTTTTCATGTATAGTAACTTACTATTTGTCATATCTAATCAGACCACTGTTCACCGTTCCAGTTTTTACCTCTGTGCCACACAAGCTCATCCTTTAAAGGATTAAATACRAAGTTCAATGTGTTAAAGCTCAGGTCATTAGTATGTGCAAGTCAGTGATGACTGTGGACTCTTTACTTCTGTAATAATCTTCTTACACACTTTAACATAAGATTCCTTTTTTGTCTTAATTTGTGTAGATATAAAAAATCATATTTTTCTAAGATTTTTCCAGTTCTTATAGAAACTTTCCCCCAGTGCTTTGTTCTGCTGTAAGAGACTGAATTTAGCATCTTATTGAACCAGCTAATTTCACACTGTTTTAAAAAGGGTGATCTCGTTTCAACGAAATCTACTTACATTTTACCCAGTTTATGTAACTTACCTGAGTGTGAGAAAAGAATAATTGATTTTTGCTTCATACAAGATCCTTTCATTTTTTCCTATTTATTATAAATTATCTTAATTCTTATGTCARTGTTGCCAAATATTTTTCCTGTTTAGTGGTTCATCCAATGACATGCTGGAGAGGAAATGAATGTTATTTAATCTCCAGTGTGGAAAGATCCTTTGGACTCTGGAGAATGGCAGGGAAGGGTTTGGAGTATTAGATGATTTGTGAAACAGAAAAGGTGTTCTTTTCCCCCCCTTTTTAATTTTTTTTTAAATGATCAAAATATATTCCCTGTTGCTGTGCTTACCACTGTTTTTTTCTAAGGTAATTGTAGTGTCAAAGTATGAAATTTTCTTCCAGACTATATTGGAAAATGTTTTTTTTTTTTTTTTTTTTTTTTTTTTTTTTTTTTTTTGTGTATTAGATGTGAATCTTTTAGCATATTATTTAAGTTTTTTAAGACTCACAAAGATGAGTCTTTCTTTTAATTGTTCATGACTTTACTAAATTTTATCCTTTTAGACTGATTGTTTATTTGTTTGTTTGTTTGTTTTAATTCCAGCTGCTTGCTTAAGGCTAAATATGGTTCAGCTATTCCCAAGAAAGTGGTTAGGGGAATAATATTTTGTTCTGCTTTGTTAAAAATCAGACCAAAAATGGGGAGGAATGGGAGGAAACTTGGAAGTGAAACTGGTGGAGGGAAGATGGGAACTAAGTAAAGAGAATAGGGCAAGGCTGAAGAGCTAGAAATTAATAAAAAAGTTTGGTATGATGACAAATTGAAGATAATTAGGCAAATGGATTTAATTTGGAGAAAATGGGTAGAAAAGTATTCTCATATAAAGATGATTSACTTGGGAATGATTCCCAAACTATGATTCTTTGTTAGCAGGCATCAGTGAAACTCATTGGAAAWTTTCTCATCTGTCTCCAACTTCTCTGTCCATCTCCCAGCTCTTCAGTTACTATGTCTAAGTTATACGCCAGCCTGTTCTACAGCAAGGATGTATGTAGTAAGAAAAGCAGRGTCTGGGCACCGGCTTGAGCCCTGGGCTGCGATCATCCACGCTGCTTTTTGGCACAGTCCCTGATGCATATGTGGCCTGGGTCAGCTAGTGCTCTTCGAGAGGATTCCCAAGGGAGCACATGCCAGAGGTCCTGCCCAAAGAGGCAGTAGGAAAAGAACCAAATTTAACTCCCTGGCCAGTTTTCAATCACTATCTTGGCAGCTTTTCATCATCAAAATATTCTCGTGTACCTTCATAATTTTTACTCAGCATGTCATGTACTCATCCATGCACATGTAGCTTTGGTGCTGTATAGTGGGATTTCTCATTTTTCTACCTGCTAGCACTCCTGCTCCTCCCCACAGGTTCCTCACCTAAAGTAAAATAACTAAAATGTGGAACTATGAAGTGTGGTTTCCAAACCAGTTGTGTCTCATGATGTGCTTAGGCTGCCAMCTTTCCTTCCATCATGGCACGCAGATACCTGTTTTCCCAACATTTATAGAAGTGTTTCTTGAAATATTTGCCAACTTTGGTTGAAATCAGCCAAACAACTTTTGGGTTCAAATGTTCATAGCAGGGGTACTCGTTCAGAGTTATTTTACAAGCATCATTCTTTTGGAAGCCAAATGAAAAAAAAAAAGTAGAAGAATATTATAAAGATGGAAAATTGAACTGGAAAATTTTCTGAGACCTGTACATTTCACTAGGGGAATCTGAAATTACAGGAGCCCACACTATCACATTGTCAGAGTATGCAATGTTGTCAGAGAACCCTCATTTGTGAAATTAAATCTGCAATAGTGAATTAAATAAGGAAAAGAATTGCAAAAATAATTATTTCTTGAATTATATATTTGAAAATTGAATTTTATTCCTACCTGTGCCACAAGTTTCTAAGTCATTTTAAACAAATCATATTAAACCTTTCACAAGCCATTTTTTAAAGTATTCCTTATTTTCTGGATGAACCTAAAATCTGTGCAAGTGCCACCTTTCAGTATGTTAGCCTAACTTCACAGAAAGTTACTCTGTATTGGGGATAATCTTTGATTTTTTTCAGGCAGGGAGAGGGCAGTGAACTCCAAAGAAGTAGTATTACAGAATGGTAAATTCCAACAATTCACACTGAGAAATTAATACAGGTCTCTGAGGATTCTTCCCTCCTGCTGATTTCTGTTCAGAGGAAGGATTTTCTTAACAGTCTATCTTTTCTCTTTACTAAGCCTCTCAGTGTTTTTTCTATCTGCTGGCTGTGGATGTAACAGGTATGATCACAGTGTGCCTCTTCCACKGAAACACCTCAGCAACTTTTATGCCGTGGTGCTTTAAAAGGCAGTAAACAAAATGCTTTAGATGTCAGAAACTATTCAGATCACCAAACTCTCTTTTTTTAGTGAAGTAAATGAGWTTTTTTATAGTTTTTTTTTAAGCAATAATAACAGGCCTGAATTTTTCTGAGATTATGAATGAAATCCTTGTCCAACTGAAATGAATAAAGATTTTGTTCTTGGATTTTAGAGGGACTCAGATTTAATCTACCAAATGTTTGTGGCAAAAAATGTTTTTAATTACTTCATCTGCCAAAACTTGTCAAAATACAGGAGGTGAAATTCATCTATTACTAATCATTCTTCTACTACTGATATGTCAATCCTTTTCTCATACGTGCATATGGACAGAGTTCTATTATCAATAGAAAAACAAAACTTTTATGAACACTGATTATTATTGAGACTTCTGAAATTCCTTTGAGTGATATGTCTTTCATCTGTCCCAGTTATTAGTAAAGAAGAAAGTTTCTTAAAGCAATTGGTTTGTAAGAATTTGAGCAATCTTTCCAGTRTTATATCTTGCTCCAATTGTAACTTGTTCGCAGGCTACATGTATTTCTATATGCTTATTTTTTTTCTAAAACCCTGATTTCATCTAAAGAAGAGTATTTGAAGAAATCAAAATTGCATATAGGGCAGTATCCACTTCAGTGCCTCATTGGTCTCATTAAGACAGGCAGTATCTTCCCTAAGTTTGAATAGCTGCTTATAAAAACATAGTGTCTCTTTTCCTGCAGAATAGTCTCTAGAGACTAAAAATGTGCTTCCTATGTATGAAATTTTAAAACATTCCTGGAGGCAGAAATCAGATGCTGTGGACTTCATAAAGATCTGTAGTTTATATTTTGCAAGAGGGTCTTGTGTTATAAAAACATTAATTTATTTTAATTATTAATTACATTTTATTATTCCACCATTGGTCATTCTATCTTATATGCAGCAAATGCAACTACTGTGAGGTGCTAAAACTACTTGAACATCAGATGCATAATCAGAAGGGAAATTAAAAAATATGCTTTGTATGGCAAGACAGAGACAAAAACTTTGATCTTACTGTATTTGCTSTATTTCGATGTGTATATTATATATCAACAGATGTCTTCAATATTGATACTCCTCTCAATTTTTGTCCTTGCCATTATGTCGCTGATGTATATTTATCTTACAAACTTTACCTGAGTAGACATCGTCTTCAACAATTGTGCATTGTATTCGGTTA
Source organism: Rhea americana (assembly GCF_003343005.1). Classification (NCBI taxonomy): domain Eukaryota; kingdom Metazoa; phylum Chordata; class Aves; order Rheiformes; family Rheidae; genus Rhea; species Rhea americana. The sequence goes on along the minus strand of NW_028185038.1, from coordinate 2,222,269 downwards.
ATTCAACTCCTTTTACATTCTGGCTTAGCTGACAAGAGTGATCTACTTCTAGCAGTCAGTAATGCAAAGTTTAAATTGGAAATTCAGATCCTCAGGTCTTAAAAATAATTCCCTAACAGTTTAGATCTACTAATCAGGTTAGCTGAATGAGGACTTTGTACACTGTGCTGTGGCATCACCTTGCTCCCCGATTAACTTAGCTTTCCAGATTTTCAAGGAGATTCTGCTGCAGCCGAGGTCTAATGCATTAACTTTAATGGATTAATCAAGATAAAAGAGAGAGAGTGATCTGTCTAAATGTGCATTGATTCATCTCAGAAACACTTAAAAATGAGAATGCTACCGAAAGCCCAGCAAACGYAGATTTGTCAGTATGTACAACCTGAGAGACCAATTCATTCTGAAAATACGCTGTCAGATTAGTGGATCAGTCACCATTTTCAAACCCAATTCGATGTGTTCCTCAAACAAATAGAAAGTCATTTCTCTAAGGGCAGATTTTATCAAGTGCTTCTCAATAGTTTCTGGGATTAATGCTAAGTAATAAGTAGATTTATCACATTATTAACATACTAATACTGTATCAAACAAGCATGCTCTCCTTTGCCCTGCTGCAATAGCTGCAAGTCTGATGTCATGCTTATTTTTTGTTAAAAATGTTAATTAAAATTCCAGACATAAGAAGAGAAAATATTCTTGGTTTGTTAAGTTGTACTTTTAATTGTAGCAACAGGATTTTCTATCTTTGCTTTGTGTAACTTTTGTCTAATATTCTGAAATGATATTATTATCTGTGATTGCACTTGCTGTTGAATGTCCAGTTTTGCTTTTCGGCAGGCAGGTGGCTACCTTTCACTGACTGGCAGTCCCTTTCTTCAAACATGAACTGTTCATCTTAGCCAGTATTAGGAAGAAATGTCTCTTTGTGATAAAATGTTGCATAGTTATCTATGGGATTATGAGTGGCGAGAGGAAATTACTATTTTCATAACTTCTAGAATGAGGCTGAACTGACAGAAATAGTTTGGCAGTTTGCATTTTTAGATCAGCAGCTTCCCTTTGGGAAATATATGGATTATAAATCTTTTAAATTGTTTATAAACCAGGCACGTAGCTTTCTGTGAGTGCTGCTGTTTTACATTTCTAAGAATTGGAGTTTTTTGTAGGAAGGTGAAGTGCCAAACTGTTTCACAGGAGAGCCAAATATGATACTTAAGTATATCATTAAGTTGTTAATAAATCATTGGCAGCACACTGGAGATCTTGGAGAAGAATAAAATTGGTATATTGTGCTTATATCTTTTCTTCAGATTTAGGCCAGTTCTTTCTCTGTTTGAAAAGTTTTTTTACGTTGCTATTATATTTTAAATAGTCATGAGTCAGAATAGTAAGTCCTGATCTAGCAAGCATTTGATGATTCAAAGTTGTTTTTGGATTTGCTATAAACTATTATCTGTTAATAGTCCTGAGAGATCTAAAAARCAGACAGAAAAATCCAAGAATGGAGGAATGATTAAATTAAATATCTGAGTTTCCTGAACAGCCAAAGATTATTTTGCTAGGAAGAAAGGAGGAAAATAGAGAGACAGATGCTGAGTTGTAGCTCTTTTGCAACAAGAAGAAAGCTTTCTAATCTTATATTTCATGGCTCTGCAATTTTGCTGCCTCATTTAGATGTAGAGTGTTGATTCTGAGTTACCGTATAGTCTGTCAGAGGCTCAGTAATAACACCTGAATTATATGAGTGTATTTTTGTGTAGTAGAAGTGAAGAAACAACTTCTACTAGAGCGTTTTTAATTAGCCTTTTGTGTCTGTACACTATATTTCGCAGTAATACAAGGGGAAACAATAACTGTTTAGCAGGCTGCATGTTTATGGCATAGTGTCTTTCCTGGTTATGTTTTATGTATTAATTACGCACTTAAAGGYATATTTTTCCTCTGCTTGCCTCACTGTAGTTTCTGTACTTTAAAAATTGTCCTTTCAGGAAAAGGTGCTCAGCAGTATCAGAATCGCAGTCATCATCATAGTCATCGTTGGAGGTATCAGAAGTAGGCCAGGAGTAGTCAGGATATTTTTAATAAAATTATTTTGTTTGTTTATCTAGTCTCACAATAGGGCTTTAATTCTCAACTTCCCCCTCACAATAAYCTGGTATATTTTAGGACGGCAGTAGTTGTGGGAAGCTGTGGATATGGGGTGACTTTTTCTAATAGYTGATATAAGTCACATTATTTTCAGCATGGTGACAGGTAACCAACAAAAGGAATGGAGAACATACTGAGGCTATTTTATAAGGCACTCCTGAAGAGCAAGTGATGTGTGTTTGAAGCATCCTACTCCAGACAAGTATTTAATCTATACTCAGCTGGTTGCAAGACCATGTGACAAGCGCRCTGCCCAGTGTGCTCTCTCTCCCACTCTTCTTAATGGAAAACAGTAACCAATATTGCATTTTCCTGATATTGTAAGATTAAACATATGTATATATACATGTGTATGTGTGTGTGCACATGCATATGTGTGTGTAATATTTAGATTTGCTTTGGAAATATCTGTTGTGTCATGTGAGGCAGAGTACTGAGGCTGCCTGCAGAGTTCAGATCTTTGGGCTGATACAGGTGTCCGTAAAGCAGACTTTTGGGCACTGGCAGCTCCAGCGTGCCTGCAGTTTTTCCGCAGCTGCACAGGGCTGCATGACTTGGGCGTAAGTTCCTGTCAGGGCTTACAGAATTACTTTTTTGGACCTCGTCCAGWGAGACTTAGGTTATTCGTGAGGCACTTTGTCTAGTTCCTTTTCCTTTTTTTTCCTGAAGTGTAAACTTTCCTCTGAGACTTTCAGTWGTAAAGATTATACATTATTAGCCTTCTTATGTAAGCAATTGGGAACTCGCTGGAAAATAAGCTTAGATGAATGAATTATCATGATTATTAATTTATTTTATGTTTGAAGAATGTGTTACCCTCCAATCCCTTTGGAATACATCAGTTGACTTGCTTTTGTTTTGTCTATTTGTTTTTCTTAAACAACTGTACAGGATTATAAGCCATTTTGTTCTTTGTAGAATGACACTGCAAATCTCTGTATTTGTGCTTAGATTTGAGCCATTTTTCTTTGTTTCGGTCTTACTTTTAATCTACAACATCTTAATGTTTGCTGGAAATGTATGATTTATTTGTGATAATCTGCTGCAGTGTAGGATTTTATTTGCTTTATTAATAGAAACTCATCACCTTTACCTTTGCTGTGGGAGGTGAAAAGCTTAATTCTCTCTGACTCAAACACTACTAATCTGCAAACGCAACTGAGCCAGGGGATGCTATTTGTCATTCCTCTTACAAACTTGGGCTGAAAAAGATATAGATATTAATATTTCAAGATAAAAATACTTAACTAGGAGCCCATATTTATATATACATTTTATCCCTTGAGGGAACTAAATGCGTGTTATATTATACAGCATTTATGGTTTTGCTTTTTTATTTATTGCCATGACATTAACTGTAATAATAAACTAAAGGTCAGTAAATCAAAATCTCTTACCTTTTCTTGATTAGTTTATGACAATTCTTCCCTCTCAAAGGCTGTGACAGTATGGTGGTAATGGAAACATCAATTTGTATGCCGTTTTTATTTTCTGAATAACATTCTATAAACCTAATTATGGAAAAGTGACAAATAGCACTGTGCATGCTTGTTATGTCTATAGTTAATTTTCAAAGAGAAAAGACAGAAGGAGGGAGGGAGAAAGGAGAGATAGAAGGAAAGAGGAAGAAAGGAGGGAGGAAATAAACCTACAGCCCCTCATTTCTTTGTTGGTGTAAGACACTGCCTCCCGCACCTCGAAAGCCTCTGCCCAGTCGCTGTGGTTCTTAGCTACTGCTCAGGCAAGCTTCCATGCACGAAACATTCGTTTAAGGGGGAAAAAAAAGTTTCTAAAGATCATACTGTTTGTGTCTTGGAAAGATATACAAAAAAATTCTACATGAAAACCACACAAATTTTGGATACATCATTTCTCACCAGGTAGACAGTCAGAGGTTCTTTTATATTTCCTTCAAATCTCATTTTCTTCCTGACTGTAAATGCGACAGATACTTTGCTGACTCTGTGGTCTGTTGTGAAGGGCTGCTGGCCCATTTATGAGTTACCTTAGCTCAGTTAATTCATCTTGCACAGAGCTCCTTTTCGCCTTTGCTTTTATATAATATGTCATCCCAGAGAATTGGCTCGGGTAAACAGAACAGTGCAGTTTCGGAGAACTGAAAAAGTATTTCTGGCAGTACATTAGAATAGTGAGGAATTGTCAAAAGGAGGTGGCCTATGCATAAATGTACAGCTCAAATGACTTCAGTTACCAATGTGAATGACAATTGAGTAGCAGCATTGAATAATACAGCATTGAATAAGCATCTTATGGAAGTTAGACTCCTACCCTGTTACTAGAACACTATGTTTGTTTTATTGATGTACACATTTTGCAAGTCTGCATTTACTTGTGCATCGATATTTTGACTAATCCATATTAATGAAATTATATGGAGAAAACTGTAACTTAATTACATGGTAGGCAGGAATGATGCATTGCAAAGTCATCTTAATGTACTTGAAGGTCCTCAGAGAGTATTGGCAGAATCTGTTAATTCACCCACCATTGTATCGGTAGTGATTGGCAAAAAAACAAGCCCTCCCTCCTGTCATTCACATAGTTGTAAGTATATATTGCAGTTTATTTTACATTTAGGAGAAGTTTGAAATGGAAGTCCTTGATACATAATTGACTGAAGACTGAAACCTTTTAATGTGTGTATTTAAAAAAAAAACTCTCATTTTTTCTTTACCTTTTAATATGTCATTATTAAAAARCCAGACATTCAGAATAAAACGAGTTAGGTCTAATAAGCACATCTCTGGGTCCTTCCAAACCACACCTTTGAAGAATGGCAGAGGTAAAAAAACTGCTTTTTCTTACCTCATGCTATTACAATGCTTTTGTAYGTGAAGAAGACTGGTGCAGAAAAAGAGGGTGTGTGGACTAAAAACACTAACGTCAGTGTTGTACCTCACTGATTGGAGTGATCCACAGTGACTTCATTATCCTCTTGGATGCATAATAATGACGTAGGATGAATACCAAATTTGTCGTGGATTTGGAGAATAACTACTAATGTGTAGGCTTCCATCACGAAACTTCATAGACATATACTGGAAATTTGATACGTACTTGAAACTTCTCTCTGCAAAAAAGGACCTGGGAGTCCTGGTGGACAAATTAACCATGAGCCAGCAATGTGCCTTTGTGGCCAAGAAGGCCAATGGTCTCCTGGGGTGCATTAGGAAGAGTGTTGCCAGCAGGTCRAGGGAGGTGATCCTGCCCCTCTGCTCAGCCCTGGGGAGGCCTCATCTCAAGTACTGTGTCCAGTTCTGGGCTACCTAGGACAAGAGAGACATGGAGCTTAGGGCTACAAAGATGATCAGAGGGCTGGAGCACCTGCCCTGTGAGGAACGGCTGCGAGAGCTGGGCCTSTTYARCCTGGGGAAGAGAAGACTGAGGCGGGATCTGGTCAATGTGTACAAGTACCTGAAGGTGGGAGAGTGTYAAGGGGACGGGGAGAAACTCTTTTCAGTTGYCCCGTGTGACAGGACAAGAGGCAATGGGCAGAAATTGAAGCACAGGAAGTTCCGCCTGACCGTGAGGGGGAATTTCTTCACTGTGAGAGTGACAGAGCACTGGAACAGGCTGCCCAGAGAGGTTGTGGAGTCTCCTTCTCTGGAGATACTCAAGGCCCGCCTGGACACGATCCTGTGCAACATGCTCTAGGTGACCCTGCTCAGGCCGGGGTGGGGGGGGAGGTTGGACTAGATGATCTCCAGAGGTCCCTTCCAACCTCAATCATTCTGTGATTCTGTGATATTAAAATGGAGTAGGACCTAACAGAGGTAAATTTAAACTAAGTAAATTTTGGGAATTATGAGTAAAAGAATTATAATTAACATATCTGTAAAAGACCATATAAGTAAAAGAGCRCACATCATGTTGTAACACTTAATATAGACTCATCTGAAAACAAAATTATAGAGAAAATGACATTGATGTAAGGAGGAAAATCTGAATTGAAATTTGAGCTGAGTATTTATATTACCATGTAGGAAACAAGTTGGCCAAAAGGCATTAAAAAATGTTCATACTCAGCCCCAGCATTTGGCATGTTTTTATTCACTTGCTGCACATGTATGTGGAGGTAGGATTTTCAAAAGTGGTTTATGGTAGAAAACTCTGTTAATATTTGTGGCACATGCAATTCATATCCTTGTATTCAATCCAGATATGATTATTCACACAGACATTGTACAGCGTTTTTGCCTTAAAATGTCTGAGCATGAAAACTGTCAAGGATGTGTTAATGTGGACAAGGTATCTTTCAGGTGGTGATATTTTTGACGTTGAGCTGTACAGGTTTTCTCTGAGGAAAATTGCATGATGCTGTACTTAAAATGCTGATGACAGATGCCTCAAACCTCATATACATTACTGGTCCCAGCATTGCATGAAGTGGATGCAGAGGCAATGGTAAATTTTAGGCAAAAATAAAAAAAATATATCATTAATGTAGACATTCCCAGAGGAACTGCAGAGACAGGCACTTGGCTTYCTGTCCTCTTTCCTGGAAGTTCATAAACTAGTCTTATTTTTCTGCATTGTCAAGAAAAGCTGAGRAAGCAAGAATATGTCATTAATTTCATTATGCATGGAAGATTGTTTCCCATAAGCCACTCTGATGCAGTTTGTCATAGAGGAAACCAGATGTAAAGCTCTTCCCTCAAGAGTGCTCCACACACTCACTTTAACTAGCCCTGTCAACTTCCATGTATGTCAGCGCCAGGGACTCTTACAGCTCCACAGCTATTCAGCGTGTTACCCAGTTCTCCTGTAACAAATACCTTCTTTCCATCCCTCCAATGTCTTCAAATTCTATTTAATGACCAACAAACATAGTTAAATTAAGGAACCATTTCATAAATAATAGAATAATCCAGTAATAGGTTTGAATTCAAAAGGGTGGCAACATTTGAAGCTGCTATATTCCTTATCACCCCTCCCAGAAAACTAATAGTACAGTAAGCCTGAAAACAAGAGCTGTACAGTGTTCTGGCACTGTTGCTATGCGTTTTTGCTTTTGGACTATCAAAATGAGGAGCCTTTTAGCACTTTCTAACGCTGTCTAACAGTCACTGATCTATGCACTTAGCACTGATAAAACCTGGTTCAAATCACAGCTGCGTTTACAGAGGTCAAATTATTTTACTTACTGTCTTCAGAACATTAAATCATTTTATGAAATCATGTTCATAGAGGCCAATATCCCATCTGCATTTGAGGATGTATTTCATCATAGTTTGAATTCAGATGTGTTCCAGTTGGACAGTACATCCTCAAAGAGCATTGCATTGCGGTGGCATATATGAGAATGTCTGCAGGGACAAAGTCATGCTTATAAAAACCTTTGTGTTGGTGAATCTAGAGGTGACTATGATTGCGATGGGAACTGATAAACATCAGGGAATTTGGTATGCTCCTGCCTGAATTACAAACGTTGATGCTTGTTCTATCTCTCCTCTCCCTCTCTCTGATTTTTTTTTTCTTTCAGACAAAAAGAGGCTTTAGGATGATGACATGAAAGGGGAAAAAAAATCATTTTCATTTTAGAAAAGGGAAGTTATAGGCTAATTTTTTTGGAGGGTTAGTTTGTTATCTATCATCTAGAAATATTAAAAGTTATACTTGTGAACTTTTTTTTAACATTTTGAAGTTTTTGCTTTGTCAAAACAATGACRAAAATTAAAATCCAAAGTTATAGTCCATCTAAAAAATTATAGATCATCTATCACTTTTTTGTAATATGTCGTATGCTATGCTGTTATGTCCCTTCTAGAAGAAGTGGGGGTTTTTTTAACTTGCKGATGGTACTATTTACTCTCTTATACATGTTTCTTGACCTGGTCTCATCATTCTTTTAATCCTTTTTAAGCACTGTTGTATACTGCAGTCCTCAAAGTGATTCTGAGGGCAAATCAAGGTAAGTGAAATGAAGAGGATGCTTATGATGGAGTTCAGCTTGTATAGAATGAGTATGCATATGAGTCTAAATTAAATACTGATTATACAAGCAGAACACGCTATTTTGAGTTGTTAGAAATAATCACGAGGATTGAAAATGTTATTCATCTCAGAACAGTTCCAGTGTTTTAGTGTTCAGAACTGCTGCATCTTTTTTTTTTCTTTCTTTCTGAGGAAGTTAGAGGTTTCCTAAAACCTACAGCTTTTATTTACATATCTTTTGGAGGCTTGTATTGTCTTAATAGGTGTAGTTTAGAGAAGACTTATGTCTTCTAGGTACTGACGTCAATTCTCAGATTTTAGTACAGGTGGGCTTCACAAGAATTTAAGAAAGATGATAAGACCAGCCTCCTTAAGGTGCTATTCTGTGAGCTAAATTGCCCCTATGAAAGATTGAAAAGAGCTTTCATCTTTTTAACTCCTATTGCAGGATATCGTTGCAACCTACTGGTCTTTTTAATACYATTTAAAGTAAAATTTATTTCACAAGCAACAGAGAAAACATGATGTTGTAACTTAACTCCCCAGCATGTACAAAGTTCTGTTGAATGGAAGGGTGAACTACGAAATGGTCATTAAGAAATTYTGGAGAACCTGATGCTGGAGGAGATGCAAGGGCTCTAGCAATATGATACGGTCAGCCTCTATTAAGGTTGTCATSATATACTATTTAATTTTTTTTAAAAAAACATTATTTAAATAATTATATGACTGACACAAGATACTTGATCCTTGTAGGGGGTCCTGCGCAATTTATGCCTAATGCAAGTCAAGATTGAGTTTCCAACAATTCTTCTGCTTAGCTTTTACTACATATGCATAAATGCTTGTTGATAAAATTCAGTAGTCTTACCTGTTATTTATATGCACTTCTTCAGTGAAAGCTGTACAGGCAAGAGATGTTTAAGATTTCTTTGTGGCTGTATGGTCCTAATATTTACAAGAAAAATGCATCCCTTAGAGTTTTATAGTAACCACAGGTAGGAAAGCACTAGAACCATTCATAAGATGAACCAACCAACCAACCAACCAACCAATGAAACAAACCATTCAAATATATATGTAAATAATTTCAGCCTTTAATATGAGTTGAGAAAAATATGTGAGATTTCCATTTACATGAGATGTTGCGTTATCCCTTTGGGCTAGGATTGGACCACCAGGGACTAAGAACGTGGTTAATTCGAAAAACGAATTTCTTTAAAAAGCAATTACTTTTTGATATCGTCATTGTCTTTCCCTTGTAAGAACTGGAATTTAAAGTCGTTCTATTTTGCTTAATAATTCAACCTTATGCTAATAGGAGTTGCATTTTCAACTCAGAATGATGGTACGGACTACAAAAAGTAATGTGAGAGCAGCACACCAAAGTGAATGAGAGGAGGAACGATCTTGTTTTGTTCACTTCTATAGCTATATCTTTCTTTCATCCATTGTTTGATACCWTTACATGCATTGTTCAACTCATTTTCAAAGGACTAGATTGTGAAATGTAACAGAGACACTAAAAATGTCAATAAAGACACAAGCCTTCAGATCAATCCTAAATTATCATAGCAGTTCTTAAGATGGATCTACTAATACACTTTTTGCATAAAAATAGTTACAGCATCATCAAAATGTGTTGTTCAGTGTAATAGAGACATTCTTTACTGCTGTAAAAGTAGAGTTGGTCTCAGCCTTCAACAGCTCAGGCCAATTATTTCAAAAGCATTTAGATCTCTTCTTTTTAAACAGCAGCTAATAAAGATAYTCATATAATCATCCTTTGACTGCTCCATTTGGTTTATGTTTAAGATAATAAATAGGTCTAGATGCAGGGCAGATATCAAATCTCTACCTTTGACTTTTAAAACWTCATAAATTTTATTTTTAAAAACAAATCTCTTCTAAGATGATGATTTTAAAGAATTTGAATTAATAACATAAATCATAACTGTAGTCCCTAAAATTTTGAAGAGAATGAAACTAATTTATATCAAATGAGATTTTGAGAGCAGTGTATTTTTCATTCTCTGAATAATGACATACATAAACTGAAAACGTTCAATGGTAACACTACTATACCATTGACTCTTTCTCCTCAGTCTGACAAATTTATTCCACTACTTTACTTTTTGGGTGTAACAATATACAAATTATAAATCTGAGATTTAGATTGAATTTTTTTTCAGAATTTTTAGATGACCTTGGACAAGTGGACTTGGATATATCTCCTTTAACATCAGAGGTCTATATCTCAGCTAATCATCCTTAGCTCTCACTATTCTTTGGAGAAAAACAGGTGCTACTGGACTTCGTTCATCTGAACTGACAGCCACTTTTAAATGAGATGAGTGTCTGGACTTGCACAGGATATAGTCCATCCCCTTTCCTGCACTGCCCTTTTRGGAAATGAAGAAAATGGTGCTGTTCTGTAACTGCCATATCAACATTTAAGAAGGGATAAATGATAGCAATAGGTGACTGAACCTTAATAGTCCATCAGCCCCAAAAGGTTCTGATTTATCTGTTCCTATAAATGCACAGCAGTAAGGACAATGAGTCAAAGAAGAGGGAAGGTACAGAAATTGGAGGAGAAATAGATGATTGTAGACCAGGAGACTGATCTAAAGTGCTGATGCACTTGGTGACAGCATAGCAGTATGGGAGAGCTAAAAAATAAAGCATGACAGGATCATCCCACCAAATAAAGATTATTTTGCATTAAGAATAGTGATACAAGAAATTGAAAAGAAGCTGGAAAAGAAGMCAGTAGAGAAGGCCTTAAATAAGCATTCTGTATATGCAGAGATTATTATCATTCTAAAAATTATTATGAATTATTATTATATTTAGTGAGAAATAGTTCAAGTAATGATTTTTTAAACTTCTACARCTAAGAAAAGCTAATTATATGTGTTACGCTGATCACATAAATGAATGGCAACAGTCACTGGGTACTATAATGTCCTGTGTTGCATAGTAATGATTATTTCTGACTCTGAAAGAGAGATAGAACTTCTCTCTCAATTTGAAGAAATTTCATTACAAAAATTCTCTCCCAGCTACACTGATTYTCATTACAAAAATGCTCTGCATAGCACTCAACCAAATCCATCATTTAAAGATCATCTTTAGGAGATTATTTTTGTATGATAAATTAGAAAGCACTGTTCGTCTGCCCATACAGACAGATGTTTTGTATTAGTTTTTTAAAATGAGAAAATAGAACCACCTGGCAGTCTAATAAAAAACTAGTCTTTAAAAGTTTAGAGCAACCTAGAGTCTACATATCAATACATACAATTTCAAAATATATGTGCTGTCTTGTGCWATATTTAAATTGGAATATAATAAAAATGTAAACCTTATGCGTAGTGTGAAGACCTGTTGTATAGTATTTCATATGCATGTATTACTAAGATCTGTACCAACTGGCTACATTAACAACACTGTTTTCCTCTTTCTGTTATTATATGAAACTCCACTACTAAAGTGCTCTCTTTTTCACAAATGGCCTTAAGAGATGGATGTTATCCAATGCTAGAAAAAGTGTGAGGCCTTCTGAGATCTCATATGAAAAGAAACCTGAGCCTCCTGTGCGGTTAATAGAAAGAGGTAGGCTTCTTTAGAGAGTAGTACAGAAGATCAGGTTCCCCCTTTGAATCATACCCTGGGGAGTCTGCTCTCCTCTGGATGGGAAGGGAGATCAGTCTCCTAGTAGAAGAATCTGAAGTTAACGGCCCAAAGCTGAATGTTYCTCTTCCTCTTCTTCCTGCCTTTGTTGCCCAGTCTTCAGAGAGGGTTTTCTCAGCTAGTGTGATGTGCTCGCAAAGAAGATATCGAAAGCTAATGGGGGATCCTGTTACTTCTGCTTAAAGAAAAGAAAGCTCCTTGGAAATTTTGTTCTTTAGTATCAATTAGTCACTCTCAGGTCTTTCTTCATACTCACACACTCTATGTCACATTTTTGGGCTTACTGTTGTTATCAGTACTTTTAAAAAATTACTATAATAAATATAGTAAAGAAGCAAAAATTTTCATCTCCAAAGGCCTAGCACAGTGAGGCAATTGAGAAGAATTGAAAGAATATGGAAGGCTCAGAATTTTTTTTTGTCCCCTTTTTCTCTACCAGTGAAAAATAAATGGCAGTCTTAGCTAAGGTTGCTGAAGCTGCCTTTCTGACATTGATTGACTGACTCCATTGTAGTTGGTTGGTTATGTTTCAAGGTTAGAACTGAAGCTGCTCTAGAGAATATAGGAATTAGATCTGTATATGTAGTGAGCCAAGGACTGCACTTGAATAGATACTATATTCTTTCCTATGGATGATTCGCCAGATGCAATTGTATATTGAAGATAAATGAATAATAGGAGGACTTTTTTGCTGTTAAATTCAGAGGTGGCTGATCAGATCTTTCCTCCTTCAAGAATGTGAGAGGAAATTCAGTAACATAAAATCAAAGTGTCCGATTAGCAGAACTGGAA